>NC_091789.1:104189917-104512696 GCF_029378745.1 Bos indicus | reverse complement strand
AAGGGGGTTAACCTGCTGAAGTTTTGCCAGAATGGTGACTGGCTGCGCTTGGGTTCGGTGAACTCAAAGACCTGCGACTGAGCGATGCCATCGGGGACCAGGTATTGGCCCTGGTTTAACGGGTCCTGTGGTGGTGGGTAGGAAGGAGGAACTGAGCGGGCAGAGTTGACACCTAGAGTAGATGGGAGATCAAAGGGAAATGGTATAAATTAAGTAGCAAGGGGCTTCTCACATCACCTAGTGCCCCACTTTTAATCCTTATCTATATTCAGAACAGAATAGGCTGAAGCACAAAGCATATGATTCAGAATGCAAGGATGATTTCTCTGTTGCTCCCAAATACCTTTTTCATTTGCTGGTCAGTGTCTGAAATTTCAACATTACAGCTTCTCTGTTTGTCTTTGTTTGATTACTTGATCCCATTACCCTGGAAGCAATGTCACATTAAGCCATCATATATCATATTAAGCCATTGGCAGGTCAGTGAGAAGGAAACACTTCTAAAAGTGAGTATTTTGCTGTTTTTTATTCTTATTGTTTTCCATCTTTATTGAGATATAACTGACATAATATTGTGTAAGTGTTAAGATGTTAATGTGATGATTCATTACATGTATATACTGTGGAATAATTACCACAATAAGGTTAGTTAACACATCCATCACCTCACACAATTACTTTTGTTTGTGGTAAGAACATTTAAGAACCTCCTAAGTATGTAATACTCTTAGCACCTCCTAAGTATACAATAGAGTATTGTTAACTATATTAACCATACTGTATATTATATCCCCAGAACTTCATCATGTAACTAGAAGTTTGTGCCCTTTGACCAACAAATCCCCACTTTCCTCAATGCCAACCCCAAATCCTGGCAACCAGCAATCTATTTTCTATTTCTATAACTTTCCTTTTTTCAGCTTGCACTTAAAAGAGACATCAGATAATATTTGTATTTTATGACTTATTTCTCACAGCATATAACTCCCTAAAGACCATTCATATTTCCATAAATGATAGGATTTCTTTCTTTTTATGGCTGAACAGTATACCATGGTGTATATGTATATGTCTTTATTGGGTATATGGTTTATAAATAATTTGTCCCATTTCATAGGGAGCCTTTTCATTTTGTTAATAGTTTGTCTTTTGCTGAGCAGATTACAAGTCCCACTTGCTTATTTTTGTTTCTCTGGCTTGTGCTTTAGGTGTTATATTTAAATCTCATTGGCAAGACCAATGTCAAGGAGTATTTTCTCTATGTTTTCTTCTAGGATTTCTACATATGTGGGTCTTACACATAAATCATTAATCTGCTTTGAGTTAATTTTTGTGACTGGTGTAGTATGGGGGGGTTGATACAGTCCTCTGCATGTAGATATCTAATTTTCCCAATGCCATTTATAAAAGAGTAGTTTTCCCTTGTGTTTCCACCCTGGCTCAGCGGTAAAGAATCTGCCTTCAATGCAGGAGATGCAGATTCGATCCCTGGTTGGGAAGATACCCTGGAGAAGGAAACGGCAACCGACTCCAGTATTCTTGCCTGGGTAAGCCCATGGACAGAGGAGCCTGGTGGGCTACAGTCCATGGGGTCGCAAAGAACTGGACATCATAAGCCACTAAAACAAAAACAACAAATTTTCCCTTTCTGAATATTCTTGGGCCCCTTACAAATAGTAGTTGAACATAAGTATGGTTTTATAATTGGGCCCTCAATTCTGTTCCACTCATGTATATGTTGATACTTTTTTGATTACTATAGTTTTGTAATATAGTTTGAAATTGGGATGTATGATTGCCTCCAATTTTGTTCTTCTTTCTCAGAATTTCTTTGGTAAATTGGGCTCTGTTCTGGTTTCATATGAATTTTAGGACTCTTTTTTTTTCCTCCTTCTATGAAAAATGCCATGGAATTTGAGATAGGGGTTACACCAAATATACAGATGGCTTTGTGTAATAAGGTCATTTCCACAATATCATCTTATAATCCATGAATATGTGATATCTTTCCATTTATTTGTTTTTTTTCAAATTTTTTCATAAATGTCTAATAGATTTAAATGTACAGATCTTTAACTTTCTTGGTAAACCTATTCCTAAGTATTTTATTATTTTGTTCTATTACAAAGGGGGTTATGTTGTTAATTTCTCTGTGGATATTTATTGTTATTGAAACAAAACTGATTTTTGTACAACTGATTTTGTATACTGAAATATTACTGAATTCCTTGACTATTAGAATATTTTTATGTCTTAAGAGTCTCTACAGTTTTATACGTATGAAATCATGTCATCTGCAAACAGAGATAATTGACTTCTGACTTTAATTGCTTTTTCTTTCCTGATCACTCTGGCTAGGATTTTCAGAGTTATGCCAAATAGGAGTGGTGAGAGTTGGTGTCCTTCTCTTTTCCCTGATCTTAGGGGAAATGCCTTCAAATTCTTACCATGGAATATGATGTTATTGAATATTTGCATACTGATATTTCTCCTGGCAATCTTGATTCCAGCTTGTATTTCATCCAGCCTAGCATTTTGCATGATGTACTCTGCATATAAGTTAAATAATCAAGGTGACAATATACAATCTGATGTTCTGCTTTCCCATTTTGAACCAGTCTGTCATTTCATGTCCAGTTCTAACTTCTTGACCTGCATACAGGTTTCTCAGAAGGCAGATAAGGTGGTTTGGTATTCTCATCTCTTTAAGAATTTTCCATAGGTTGTTGTGATACACACAATCAAAGACTTTAGCAGAAGTAGATTTTATTTTTTCTGGAATTCTCTTGCTTTTCCTATGGTCCAACTGATGCTGGTACTTTGATCTCTGGTTCCTCTACCTTTTCTAAATTCAGCTTGTAAATCTGGAATTCTCAGATCATATACTGTTGAAGCCTAGCTTGAAGGATTTTTAGCATTACCTTGCTAGTGTGTGAAATGACTGCAATTGTATGGTAGCTTGAACATTCTTTGGCATTGCCCTTCTATGGGATTGGAATAAAAACTGACCTTTTCCAGTCTTTTGGCCACTCCTAGTTTTCCAAATTTGCTGGCATATTGAATGCAGCATTATAATAGCATCACCTTTTAGGATATGAAATAGCTCAGCTGGAATTCCATCACCTCCACTAGCTTTGTTTGTAGTGATGCTTCTCAAGGCATACTTGACTTAGCACTCCAGGATGTCTGGCTCTAGGTGAGTGATCACACCATCATGGTTATCTATGTCATTATGATTTTTTTTGTATAATTCTCCTGTGTATTCTTGCCACCTTTTCTTAATATCTTCTGCTTCTGTTAGGTCCATACTGTTCCTGTCCTTTATTGTGCCCATGAAGCATGGAATGTTCCCTTGGAAGCTTCAATTTTCTTGAAGAGATCTCTAGTCTTTCCCATTCTATTGTTTTCCTCTATTTCTTTCATTGCTCACTTCGGAAGGCTTTCTTATCTCTCCTTGTTCTTCTCTGGAACTTTGCATTCAGATGGGTATATCATTCCGTTTCTCCTTTGCCTTTAGCTTCTCTTTTCTCAGCTATTTGTAAGGCCTCCTCGTTTTTCCTTTTTGTATTTCTTCTTCTTTGGGATGGTTTTGATCACCACATCCTCTACTATGTTTAAACCTCTGTCAATAGTTCTTCAGGTACTCTATCATATCTCTTGAATCTATTTGTCACTTCCACTGTATAATCATAAGGGATTTGATTTAGGTCATACCTGAATGGCCTATTGGTTTTCTATACTTTCTTGAATTTATGTCTGAATTTTGCAATAAGCAGTTCATGATCTGAGCCACAGTCAGCTCCTGGTCTTGTTTTTTCTCCATCTTTGGCTGCAAAGAGTATAATCAATCTGATTTTGGTATTTGACCATCTGGTGATATCCATGTGTAGAGTCATTTCTTGTGTTGTTGGAAGAGGGTGTTTGCTATGACCAGTGCATTCTCTTGGGATTACTCTGTTAGCCTTTGCCTTGCTTCATTTTGTACTCTAAGGCCAAAGTTGCTTGTTACTCCAGGTATCTCTTGACTTCCTACTTTTGCATTCCAGTCCCATATGATGAAAAGGACATCTTTTTTTCCATGTTAGCTCTTGAATGTCTCTATATTTTGATCACATTTACCTATTTTCCCTAACCAACACTCTTTGCATGTGGCAAACACCAATCTCTTCTCTGTTTCTATGAAATCAATTTTATTAGATTCCCCATATAAGTGAGATCATGAAGTATTTGTCTTTCTTTCTCTGCAATATTTCTTTTAGCAGAATACCTTCCAGGTTAGTCCGTGATGTGGAAAAGACAAGATTTCCTTCTTTATGACTGCATAAAGTTTTATTGTGTGTGTATTTATCCATTCATCTGTCAAAGACACTTAGGTGGTTTCTGTGTCTTGTTTTTCAGTCACTCAGTCACGTCTGACTCTTTGCAACCCCATGGACTGCATCCTGCCATGCTTCCCTGTCCTTCACCATCTGGAGCTTGCTCAAACTCATGTCCATTGAGTTTGGATACTGAGTGATGCCATCCAATCATCTCATCCTCTGTTTTCTTGGTTACTATAAATAATGCTGTAACGAACATGGGGTACAGAGATCTCTTCAAGATAGCTATTTCATTTCTTTAGATATATATTCAGAACTGGAATTGAATTATATAGTAGTTCTATTTTTAAGTCTTGAGGAACCTCCATATTATTTTTCATAACAGCTGTATCAATTTACATTCTCACCAGCAGAACACAAGGGTTCTTTTTTCTCTACATCTTTCCCAGCACTTGTCAGCACTTTTCTTTTGTTAACAGCCATTCTGGAAGGTGTGAGGTAATATTTCACTGTGGTTTTTATTTGCATTTCCTGATGATTAATGATGCAGAGAAATTTTCATGTATATGGTAGCTACTGGAAAATTTTCTTTGGAAAATGGGTATTTATGAATTCTGCACATTTTAAAAATTAATTTTTATTGGAATATAGTTTATTTATAATGTGCATTAGTTTCTGCTGTATGACAGAGTTAATCAGTTATACATATCATATATCCACTCTTTTTTAGATTCTTTTCTTATAAAGGTCATTATATCTTTGCGACCCCATGGACTGTAGCCTACCAGGCTCCTCTGTCCATGGGATTTTCCAGACAAGAATACAGGAGTGGGTTGCTGTTTCCTTCTCCAGGGAATCTTCCCAGCCCAAGGATCGAACCCTGTTCTCCTGCATTGTAGGCAGACGCTTTTACCATCTGAGCCACCAGGGAAGTCTATAAAGGTAATTACAGAGTATTAAATAGAGTTCCCTGTGCTATACAGTATGTTCTTACTAGTTACTTGTCAATTCCAATCTCCCAGTTTATCCCTCTCCTGCTTTCTGACTTTGCAACTCTAAGTTTGCTTTCTATATCTGTGACTCTATTTCTGTTTTATAAATAAGTTCATTTGTACCTTTTTTACATTCCACATATAAGTGATATCAAATGATATATACCTTTCTCTGCCTCACTTACTTCACTAAGCGTGGCAATCTCAAATAGCATATATGTCATGGATCCATCCATGTCACCACAAATAGCATTATTTCATTTTTAATGGCTGAGTAATATACCATTGTATGTATGTATCACATCTTCTTTATCTACCTATCTGTTAATAGACATTTAGGTTGGTTCTATGTTCTAGCTATTGGAAACAGCACTGCAATGAATATTGTAATGCAAGGGCCTTTTTGAATTATGGCTTTCTCTGGATATATGCCCAAGAGTAGGATTTCTGGATCATATAATAGCTCTTTTTTTAGTTCTAAGGAGCCTCCATACTGTTCTCCATAGTGGTTGTATCAGTTTACAATCCCACCAACAGTATAAGAGCTTTCTCCACAATCTCTCTGGCATTTATTCCTTGTAGATTTTTTTGATGATGGCTATTCTGAAAAGTTTAAGTTTTGTCATTGTAGTTTTGATTTGCATTTGTCTAATAATTAGCAGTGTTGAACATCTTTTCATGTGATTTTTGGTCATCTGTATATCTTCTTTAGAGAAGTATCTACTAAATCTTCTGCCCATTTTTTGATTGGGTTGTTTGGTATTTTCGATATTGAGCAGCATGAGATGTTTATATATTTGGAGATCAATCCCTTATCAGTCACTTTGCAAATATTTTCTTCCATTCTGTAGGTTGTCTTTTCATTTTTTATGTTTCCTCTTGCTGTGCAAAAGCTTTTAAGTTTAATTAGGTCCCATTTGTTTATTTTTGTTTTTATTTTCTCTAGGAGGTGGATGCAAAAAGATATTGCTGCAAATTTATGTTAAAGAATGTTCTGCCTATGTTTTCCTCTAAGAGTTTTACAGTATGCAATCTTACATTTAGGTCATTTATCCATTTTGAGTTTTTTTGTGTGTGTGTGGTATTAGAGAACGTTCTAGTTTCATTCTTTTACATGTAGCTGCCCAATTTTCCCAGCACCATTTATTGAAGAGACTGTCTTTTCTCCATTGTATATTCTTGCTTTCTTTATTGTAAATAAACTGACCGTAGGTGTGTGGGTTTATTTCTTAGCTTCCAATTCTATTCCACTGATCTATATTTCTGGGTTTGTGTGTGTGTGTGTGTGTGTGTGTGTGTGTGCGTGCCAGTTCCACTCTCTTTTTTAGTAATAACTTAAACATTTTTATTTTATGTTGGAATATAGTTAACTAACAATGTTGTGTTAGTTTCAGGTGTACAGGAGAGTGATTCCATTATACATGTATCTATTCTATTTCTGATTCTTTTCCCATTAGTATATTACAGAGTATTGAGCAAATGTGCCCATGCTATACAGTAGGCCCTTGTAGTAGCATACTTTTTTTTTTTTTTTTTTTTGCTTACTGTACCTTTGTAGTATAGTCTGAAGTCAGGGAGACTGATTCTTCCAGCTCTGTTTTTCTTTCTCAGGATGATTTTAACACCATAGAGTCTTTTGTGTTTCCATGTAAATTTGATTTTTTTGTTCTAGTTCTTTGAAAAATGTCATTGGTAATTTAATAAGGATTGCACTGAATCTGTAGATTGCCTTGGGTAGTATAGTCATTTTGACAATATTGATTCTTCCAATCCAAGAACATAGTATATAATTTGACATGTGTCACCTTCAATTATTTCACTGGCATCTTACAGTTTTCATAGTAAAATTTTTTGCCTCCTTAGGTAGGTTTATTCCTATGTACATTATTCTTTTTGATGCAGTGGTAAATGAGATTGTTCCCTTAATTCCCCTTTCTGATTTTTGTGGTTAATGTATAGAAATGTGAATGATTTCTGAGTATTAACTTTCTATCCTGCAACTGTACCAAATTCAAGGATAAGCTCTAGTGTGTGTGTGTGTGGGGGGGGGTGGCGGGTAGCATCTTTGGCATTCTCTATGTACAATATCATGTCATCTATAAACTGTGACAATTTTTCTTATTTTCCAAATTGGATTCCACTGTTTGTTCTTATTTGTCTGTTGGTTTAGGTTAGTTTGTATTTTTTTTCCCCTGAAGTAAGATTGTATTGCTACAGACTTCATTCTTAGAACTGCTTTTGTAGCATCCTATAGGTTTTGGATCATCATGTTTTCATTTTCATCTGTCTCTGGGTATTTTTTTTTTCCTTTTTGTCTTCTTCAGTGACCCATTGGTTGTTTAGTGACATATTGTTTAGCCTCCATGTGACTGTGTTTTTTCCAGTTTTTTCTTATAGCTAATTTCTAATCTCTTAGCATTTTTGTTGGAATGCAGGCTTGATATAATTAAAATTTTATTAAATATACTGAGGCTTCTTTTATGGCATAGCAATTGAGAGAATGCTATCCTGGAGAATCTCTCACGTGCACTTGAGAAGAATGTGTGTTCTTCTGCTTTTGAATGAAATGTTCTATAAATATCAATTAAGTCCATCTTGTCTAATATGACATTTTAAGACTTGTGTTTCCTTACTGATTTTCTGTGTGCATGACCAGTCCATTGAATAAAATGGGTCGTTAAAGTGCCCCCAATATTATTGTGTTACTATCAATTTCTCATTTTATGGCTGCTAGAATTTGCCTTATATATTGAGGTGCTCGTATGTTGGGTGCATTCATATTTACAGCTGTTATATCTTCTTCTTGGATTGATCCCTTGTTCATTAGGTAGTGTCCTTCTTTTGTCTCTTGTAACACTCTTTTATTTTAAAGTCTATTTTGTCTGATATGAGTATTGCTACTCCATTCCAGAGGATGGAATATCTTTTTCCATCCTCTCATTTTCAGTCTGTAAGTGTCTCTAGATTTTAAGTATGTCTCTTGTAGACAGCATATATATGGGTCTTGTTTTTGTATCTATTCATCCAGTCTATATCTTTTTATTGAGTGTTTAAACAATTTCCATTTAAGGTAATCACTAATGTGTATTTTTTATTGTCATTTTTAAAATTGTTTTGGATTAATTTCTGTAGTTCTTTTTCTTTCCCTTCCTCTTTTGTTCTCTACTGTTCTGATTTGATGTTTATCTTTAGTGTTTGGATTGCTTTTTCTTTTTCTTTGTTCTTATCTATTACATATTTTTGGTTTCTTTTTATCATGAGGTTTTGTTATGGCAGTCTTTGTATATACAAGATTGTTTAAAGTTGCTGGTCTCTTAATTTCAAATGCATTTTCAATATCCTACATTTATACTCTTTTCACTGTTGCTGGTTTTGTTATTATATTTTATATGGATGCTTGCCCACCTTTATTGTATGTTGCCTTCACCATTGAGCTTTCCCATTCATAATTTTCTTGTTTCCAGTTATGGCCTTTTCTTTCCCATATAGAGAAGTTCCCTTAGCATTTGTTGTATAGCTGATTTGGTGGTGTTGAATTATCTTAGCATTTCTTTGCCCATAAAGCATTTGTTTTCTCTGTGGAATCTGAATGAGAACCTTTCTGGGTAGAGTATTCTTGGTTGTAGTTTTTTCCTTTTCAGCATTTTAAATATATCATGCCACTCTCTTCTGGCCTGCAGATCTACTGCTGAACAATCAGGAGATAAGCTTATGGAAATTCTTTTGTATGTTATTTGTTGCTTTTCCCTGTTGCTTTTTAATATTTTTTCTTTGTCTTTAGTTTTCATTACTTTGATTAATGTGTATCTCAGCATGTTCCTCCCTTGATTTATCCTGTATGGGACTCTCTGTGCTTCCTGGTTTTGAGTAAGTGTGTCCTTTCCCATTTTAGTGAAGAGTTTGGCTATTATTTCCTCAAACATTTTCTCAGGCCTTTTCTCTCTTCATCTTCTTCTGTTACCCTTATAATGCAAGTGTTGGTACATTTAATATCCCAGAAGTCTCTAAGACTGTTCTCATTATTTTTCATTCTTTTTTCTTTATTCTGTTTTGCAGTAGTGATTTCCAGTAATCTGTCTTCTAGCTCACTTATCTGTTCTTCTGCCTCATTTATTCTATTTATTCCTTCTAGTGTATTTTTCATTGCAGTTATTGTATTGTTCATCTTTGTTCTTTTAAGCTCCTAGAAGAAAGTGAAAGTGAAGTTGCTTAGTCATGTCTGACTCTTTGTAACCCCATGGACTTTAACTTATCAGGCTCCTCTGACCATGGGATTTTCCAGGCAAGAATGCTGGAGTAGGTTGCCATTTCTTTCTCCAGGTCTATAATAAACATTTATTGTATTCTCTTGGTCTGTGCTTCATTATTTTTCTGACTTCTTGAATCATCTTTACTGTCATTACTCTTGAGTCTTTCTCAGGTAGATTGCCTATCTCCACTTAGTTTCTCTGTGGTTTCTATTTGGTTCCTTCTTCTTTAACATATTTCTCTGTCATCTCATTTTGTCTTAATTTTTGTGTTTATGGTCCCTTTTCCTCAGGCTGCAAGATTGTTTCCCTTGCTTCTTGTGCCAGCATCTTGTTGAGTGAGGTGGATCCAAGGTCCCTGTACAGGTTTCCTGGTGGGAGGGACTGGTGCCTGCCCCCTGGTGGGCATAGCTAGGTATTGTCCCACTTGTGGGCAAGGCCATGTCAAGCCATGTGTTTATAGGTGGTTGTTGGCTTAGGATGAATTCAGGTAGCCTGTCTGCAGATGGATGTGGCTGTGTTACCACTATCTTGGTTGTTTGATGTGAGGCATCCCAGAACTGGATCCTACAGGCTGTTGAGTGAGTCGAGATCTTGGTGCCAATATGATGACTTCTACGAGAGCTTATGTGGATAATATTCCTTGGAATTCCCACCACCAGTGTCCTTGTCCCCATAGTGACTCATAGCTAACCTCTGCCTCCCTAGGAGACTAAGATTCACAGGCAGGTCTTGCCTAGGCTCCTATGGAGTCACAGCTTTGCTTTGGGTCCCAGTGCACATAAAATGTGTGATTCCTCCAAGGGTGGAATCACTGATTTCCCCAGTCCTGTGAAACTCTTGGACACAAGCTCCACTGGCCTTTAAAGCCAAATGTTTGTGAGCTTCTCCTTCCATGGCCAGAGCCCAGGCTTTGGAGTCTAATGTTGCACTCAGAACTCTTACTCCTATGAGAGAACCTCTGCAATATAATAATTTTCAAGTTTGTGGGCTGCCCACCTGGCAGGTATAGGATTTGATTATATTGCAAAAGCACCCCCCGCCACTGTCTTTTTTCTTCTTTGTCTTTGGTTGTAGAATACATTGTTTCATAGGTTCAAGACTTTTTTGTTAATGATTGTTCAGCAGTTAGTTTTGATTTTGTTGCTTTCATGAAAGGAGGTGAGCTCAACTCTTTCTACTCTGATATATTGTCTGCTGCCCCTATTGTACATTCATCTTCAGGTTTTCATGTTACTAATTAGCATTCTTTCATTTCAGCTTGAAAAAATTTCAGCATTTATTGTAAGTCAAATCTAGTGGTGATTAACTCTTTCTGCTTTTTAAATTTTTCCTGGTCTGAAAAAGTCTTTTTCTTTCCTTTATTTTCTGGGTGCAGCATTCTTGTTGGATGATACTTTCTTTTAGTACTTTGAACATATCATTCCACTCTCTGTTGAGAAATCTGCTGATAGCCTCATGCAGGTTTCCATGCACATGAGATTTTTTTTTTTCTCTTGCTACTTTTAATCTTCTCTTTTTGTCTTTGATTTTAAATAGCTTTATTAGAATGTGTCTTAGAGAAGACCATTTTGGGTTAAATTGTTTGGATATCAGTGAGCCACATGAACTTGGATATCCAAATATTTACCCAGAATTGGGAAGTTCTAGCCATTGTTTGTTTAAACAGTCTTTGTTCTCCTTCCTTCTTCTCTTATCCTTATTAGACTGTAATATTTTATAGATTGTTAATCTTAATTTTACCCCATAAGTCACATAGGCATACTTTATTCTTTTTCATTTTTTCCCTAGTCTGACTAGACAATTTCAAATGACCTTTCTTTGACTTCACAGATACTTTTCTTCTAGGGGATGAAGTCTGCTATTGATGCTCTGTATTGTATTTTTTTCATTTCATACATTGTATTTTCAGCTCTATACTTTGTTTGGTTCTTTTTATAATTTCCTCTGTTAAATTTCTTATTCTGTTCACAATGTTTCCCTGATTTTGTTGAACTGTCCCTCTTGTAGCTCTCTGGACTTCCTTAAAATAACTATAATATATTTTGAATTGTTTATCAGGCAAATCACAGATCTCCTGGTCTTTGGGTGTCAGTTTCTGGAAATTATTGCATTCCATCGATGATGTCTTGTTTCCTTGACTTTTCATATTCCTTCTAGTTTTGTGTTGCTATCTTTGCATAAAAAGGGGCAGTCACATACTCCAGTTTTTATTGACTGGCCTCTTTTTTGCATCCAATCATAGATTATTCTGTCTGTCTGGAACTTCTCCACTGAGCTCCCAGACTCTCAGAATGACACTCCCAGCTGCTAGTAATTGTCAAAATCTGTGTTCTTTGGAGAGACTAAGGTAAAAAACTATTATGCCATTTTGATGATGTTGTCTAACAGTTTTCAAATGTGGTATCAAAAATATGACAGTATCAGAGGCCAACAAATGATATATAGATATTAGGGAGGGAGTTTGTGGAGTGTTCATTTTAATTTTTTAATTAAGCTTTTTATTTTGAGGTCATTGTAAATTCACATACAGGAATCAAAAATATGGAAATATGCCTTGGACCCTTTATTTAATTTCTCCAATAATAGCATTTTGCAAAACTATATTATAATATCACAGCTAGGATATTAACATTGTTATAGGACACAGTCAAGAGACAACATTTCTATCATCAAAAGGATTACTCTTATTACTCTTTTATAACCACACTTATTTCTTTCCTTTTCCCAATCTCGCCTTAACTCCTAGCAACCATTAGTATGTTCCTCATTTCCAAATTATATTATTTGAAGAACATTATATGAATGGAATCATATCATCTGTAACCTTTAGGTATCAGGTTTTCTCAATCATCAAGATTCCTTAGAAATTCACCCAAGTTGTTACATGTACCAGTAGTTGGCTCTTTTTATTGATGCATAGTATTCTATGATATAGATGTACCAGTATTTGCTTAATTACTCACCCACTGAAAGACATCTAAGTTATTTCCAGTTTGGTCTATTTTGAACGAAGCTGCTATGAACATTTGTTTAGAAGTTTTTAAGTGAAAATAAATTTCCGCTTCTCTGGGATAAATGCCCAGATGTGTAATTGCTGGATCATCTTGTAGTTGTTTATTTTATGTTTTAAGAAACTGCCAAACAATTATGTAAAACAGTGGCTATACTGTTTTACACTCTCATCAGCAAGGTATGAATGATTCTGTTTCTATACACCCTTGCCAACATTAGGTGTTTTCACTATTTATTTTTCTATTGCCTTTGTAAAAGATATGTAGTGATAGCTCATTGTGATTTGCATATTTTCAATGATTAATGATGCTGAACATCTTTTCATATGTTCAGCTGATACCCAAATATCATCTTCAGTGAATTATCTGTCTTTTGCCCATTTTCTAATTGGAATGTGTAATTTGTTTTTGTTTGTTTTCATTTATTTTTTTACTATTGAGTTTTGAGAGTTTTTTATATATTCTAAATACCATTGTTTTGTCAGGTACATGGTTTGAAAACATTTTCCCTAGCATGTAGCTTATCTTTTCATCTTCTTCACATGGTCCTACACAAGGCAAAATTTTCTACTTTGATGAGGTCCATTTTATCAATACTTGATTTTATAATTCAAGCTTTTGGTGTCAGTTCTAAAGAATTATTTGCCTAAACCTAATCCTGAAGATTTTCTCCTACTGTTTTTTAAAAGTTTGTAACTTTAAATTTAAATTCATTATCTATTTTGAGTTACTTTTTATAGGTTGTGAATTTAGGTTGAGATTATTGTCTTTGTTTTTCAGTTGCTAAGTCATGTCTGACTCTCTGTGACCCAGTGGACTGCAGCATGCCAGGCTTTCCCATCCTTCACTATCTCCCAGAGTTTGTTCAAACTCATGTCCATTGAGTTGGTGATGCTATCTAACCATCTCATCCTCTGCTGCCCATTTCTCCTTTTGCCTTCAATCTTTCCAAGCATCAGGGTTTTTTCCAATGATTTAGCTCTTCCCATCAGGTAGTCAAAGCACTGGAGCTTCAGCATCCATCCTTCCAATGAATATTCAGGCTTGATTTCCTTTAGGATTGACTGGTTTGATCTCCTGCTGTCCAAGAGATTCTCAACAGTCTTCTCCAGCACCACAATTTGAATGCATCAGTTCTTCAGCACTCAGCATTCTTTATGGTCCGACTCTCTCATCCGTACATAGCTACTGGAAGAACCATAGCTTTGACCATAAAGATCTTTGTTGGTAAAGTGATGTCTCTGTTTTTTACTATGCTGTCTAGGTTTGTCACAGCTTTTCTTCCAAGAAGCAAGCATCTTCTAATTTAATGGCTGCAGTCACTGTCCACAGTGATTCTGGAGCCCAAGAAAGTAAACTCTGTCACTGTTTCCACTTTCCCCCTTCTATTTGCCATGGAGTGATGGGACTACCCTGGGATGGGATGCTATGATCTTAGGTTTTTAATGTTGAGTTTTAAGCCAGATTCTTCACTCTCCTCTTTTTTCCTCATCAATAGGTGTCTTAGCTCACTTCTTCCATTAGAGTGGTATCATATGCATATCTGAAGTTGTTCAGTGCCATTTGTTTAAAAGGTTATCCTTCCTTAACCGAATTGCTTTTGTACCTTTGTCAAAAAATTGGATGGAC
Source organism: Bos indicus (assembly GCF_029378745.1). Lineage (NCBI taxonomy): Eukaryota > Metazoa > Chordata > Mammalia > Artiodactyla > Bovidae > Bos > Bos indicus. The sequence continues at coordinate 104,498,495 of NC_091789.1, read as the reverse complement.
ATATTTGTGTACGTCTATTTTTTTGGTTCTCTATTCTCTAACAATCTACTATGTCTATTCTACTAACACCACACTGTCTTGGTTACTGTAGCTATTAGTGTTGAAATCAGGGTAGACTTATTGTTCAAACTTTATTCTATTTCACATTTATTTTAGTTATTCTTACATATTCATTTGATTTTGATCTGTCCTAAAGCCTCTGGAGAGGAGGACTGTACTTGTGGCCCTAGAGAGCTCCATAATGGCAAACTGAAATGAGTTGATGTACCAGGAATTAATAATCGACTCTCAAGACAGTATAAAAGGCAAATGTAAAGTGAAAAGGCCTCCCTTGGAGCTAGGCTCTGTCCTCTGCTTTTCTTCAGCCAGGCTTCCCTCCCCCAGAACAATAGACTAAGTGAATAAGGCCCCATGACATTATGGGCTTCCATGGTGGCTCATGTGACTTGGAGAAGGAAATGGCAACCCACTCCAGTATTCTTGCCTGGAGAATTCCATGGACAGAGGGCCAAGACAAGCTACAGTACATGGAGCTGCAAAGAGTCAGACATGATTGAGTGACTAACACTTCACTTCACATGGCATTATAGATTGTGTTGGAATCTATATTAAATCTGAATTAGAGAAATGATAAAAATGCTCCTTATCACTTCCAAAAAGGTGTCATTGGAAGGATTAAGAAAGCTGGCTTTCTTAGGTATCTCAGAAAACTCATTTGTTCTTCCCATATGTGTGTGTGTGTGTTAGTCGCTCAGTTGTGTCTGACTCTTTGGGACCCCATGGATTGTAGTGAAAATCACTTCTACAAATGTAGTGCCCATGTGTCTCAAATATATCAGTCACCACAGTCCTGGACTAGGAGGGCCTTGAAAATGGAAACAGAAATAATGGAGGAAATTTTTAGGACTTCAGTGGTTTGAAACTAGATAAGTTTATTTGAAGTCTAGATGGAAAGCTGTTCAGGTGAACAATTGTTTGGATACTGGGAGACAAGAAAAGACCTGCAAGAGATAGTCTTGAGACAAGGCAGAGAAGGAACATGACACAAACGCTTGGTATGAGCAAGTAGGACTGTTTTCTAATTGGTTGCTTTGTGCATGTTCTTCTGCTTTAAGGTTTCTCAGTGGAAAAATAAGCCAGTCTCAGATAGACTTAGGAGAACTTGGGCTGAGGTAAAGGAATACCATCCCATTTTGAAGGTCAATGTGGTAGGGGCAGTGGAAGGATTCAGAATGAGAGAAGTTCAGGAGGAAAGAGCCTCCAGGAGACAGAGGCGGGCCACTAGGACAGCAGCCCTTTTGTACCCTGAAGACTGTCCAGGTAGTGGGGGCTCATATCTCTAAGGAATAAGCACATTCTCTCAAAGGATTCTCCTATCCATACAGATCATAGACTTAGTGTAATTAACTCCAGATTACTTTCTAACACTCCTGTTTTCACCACTAAGGAGTTAGGAGTGGTTGCCTTTAATTTCCTACCTAAAATGAATCACATTTCCACAACGAGTGAAAGTGTCAGTGAGCATCTTCAAAGACTAAGAAGCAATAAGAAGTTAAAAGGAAGGCCATGACTAGCTGGATGCCCAAGCTAGGTGCACTGGTCAACTGGAAATCAGATATCCACAGGCACTAAACCTCTTCAATAAAAAGGAACTTCATTGGGAATAATTAAGGGTATATTATGTGACTGCTAGAACTTCAGGCAACTTGAATCTAATCACTTAAATGGTCACTAATTCTGAATCAGAGAGCCCTTTAAGAGAGCACAAGGAAGGGCCTAAGGAAAATGAAGTCTCACTAAGATTGCCTACCCTGGGGAGAATAATAATGGCTGTCAGTAATAAAAACAGCTGTCAGTGGTTGAGGTGAGACAAAAAAATTGAGCTGTTCTTAACTAGCATGAAGGATCAACAGAACCCTGAGGTGGAGAGGAGGGTGCAGCAGACTTGGAAACAAGCTGACTTAAGTTCAGAGTCAATTTATGCCAAATATCTTCAGTTTCTTCATCTGGAAAATAAGACTAATAACGTCTACCTTTTCAGGGGTATCATAAAAGCGAAATGAAGGAACTTATATAAAATGACTGGTACTGAATAGCTTCTTGAATAAACAGAGGGTAGTTCCTTCCCTTTGTTCAATTAACCATTTAATGTTTTCTAGTTCATGAAAATGAGAAAATAAAGCTTCATTTCATACTCAAGTTGATTTCCAAGGTATTTTTCTTTTTAAAATACTTTAGTTTATGACTCAAAAAGAGAACAAATATCTGAATCTTCTGTCTAGGTTCAGTTTGAAGTCCTCCATTCTGATTTGGGGTTCATGATTTGGCAAATGCCCCCAGTCCAATGAAAGAAGGTTATATGCATATCCCTAATATATATATATATATATATATATATATATATATATATATATATACATGTATTAATAAATTCCATATATTTACTATTGTCCAACTGTTTCTAAATTGTTAATAAAGTTTAGTTTCTCACTTTAAGGGAAAATAAAAGAAACAAAGTTTCTATTTTTTTCCTGTACCCAATGAGCTATCTGTAGACATGGTTATCTTAAATTATTCACTCCTAAGCCTTAAGTCTTTTAAAGATCATTTACCACTTATCATCAGAGACACCTGGGAATCTGGACATTTCCCATGACCCTAAGTGAACTTTAGCATGGAAATAAGCATATGAATATACAAATACATAGCTTATGGCTTTTCAGTTTCACAATGAGAGTGAGTGAGGTCAGGGAGGTTGTAGTTAAAGGCAGTTTTACCTTTTTGTTTAGAGACTTTTCTCACAGTCATTGCAGCCTGCCTCTTCTGATTTTCAGAAATCTCAAACCCTATAACACAAAAATAAATCATTTTGTTATGAGTAACATAGACCTTTTTTAAAATGTATAAATTAGTACAAGTTTTCTGGAAGAGTAATATTAACACTTACCTACAACAATGCATTTCAATGTATAGAGGGGCAAAAAGGTGAGAACATGAGTTAAGAGGCTGTTAAATGGAGAGTGGTTGAATAAAATATGGTGAAAAGTGGAAAGACATTTCACAATCAAAAGCAAAACTAAAAAGAAAAATGAGCTAAAAAATGAGATTACAGCAGAAAATATATATAGACTTAAGGAAAAGTTTTACAAGGAGGAAAAAAATTGAATGGCAAAAGCAATCAAAGAAATAATCAAAATATCTGTGGAAGTTCTTTGCCAATTTTTAACTGAGTTTTGGGTTTTAACTAATTGAGCTGTAGGAGTTCCTTATATATTTTAGAAATTATCACATGTATTTTTTGAAAATATTTTCTCCCATTTAACAAGTTGCTTATTCGTGCTGTATTTTTTTTTTCTTTTGCTGTGCAAAGGCTTTTTGGTTTGATGTTTTCTATTTTTGCTTTCCTGTCCGTGTTTTTGGTGTCATATCCAAAAAAATCACTGTCAAGACCAACATCAAGAAATATTTCCCGAATGTTTTTGTCTAGGATTTTTACAGTTTCAAGTCACATGTTCTAGTCTTCAGGCCACTTTGAACTGATTTTCACATATGGCATAAAGTAGGAGTTCAATTTTATTCTTTTTCATGTGGATATCCAGCTTTCACATCATTCATTGAAGAAATTATCCTTTCCCAATTGTGTATTTTTGGAATCCTTGTTGAAGATATGTTGAATATATAAATGTATGTGTTTTTCTGAGCTCCCTATCCTATTGCATTCATCTACATGTCTGTCTTTATGCCAGAACCAAACAGTTTTAATTATTATAGCTTTGTAATATATTTTGAATCAGGAATTGTGATGTCTCCAGCTTTATTCTTCTCTCTCATGGGTATACTGTGGATCCCCATGAATTTTAGGATTGTTCTTTTTTTTTCCTGTTTCCATAAAAAATGCTACTGGAGTTTTAATAGGAGCACATTGAATCTATAGTAAATCTTTAGTAAAATGACCATGTTATTAACATTGTCTTCCATTCCAAGAATACAGAATGTCTATTTATTTATGTCTTCTTTAATTTCTTTCAGTAATGTTTTGTAGTTTTCAGTGTACCAGTATTTTACATCCTTGGTTAAGTTTATATCTAACTATTATATTCTTTTTGAAGCAATTGTAAATGAGATTGCTTGCTTAATTTCTTTTTCATATAGTTTGTTGTTAGTACATAGAAACACAATTTACTTTTGTATGTTGATTTTGTATCCTACAAATAAATTCATTTATTAGATGTAAAAGCTGTTTGTGGAATCTTAGGGTTTTTACATATAAGATGATCTCATCTGCAAACAGGAATAATTTTACTTTCTCTTTCCTGATTTGGAGGAATTAATTAGTTAAGCCTAATTGCTCTAGCTAGGACTTTCACTACTACATTGACTAGAAGCGGTGAATGTAAACATCTCTTGTTCCTGATCTTAGAGAAAAAGCTTTCAGCTTTCCCCCAATAAGCATAATATTAGCTATGAGCCTTGTGAGCTTTCAATATATGGTTTATATATTGAGGTAAATTCCTTCTATATATTGTTGATAGTTTTTATCATAAGAGTGTGTTGAATTTTTTCACATGATTTTTCTGTATCCATAAGGATGATCATGTGACTTTTCCCCTTCATTTTGTTAGTGTGGTGTATCACATTAATTGATTTACATATGTTAAACCATTCTTGTATTCCAGATAAATCCCACTTGGTCATGGTGTCTGATCCTCTTATTGTATTGTTGAATTTTTTTTTCCAGTGATTTACAGAGGACTTTCCCATGGATTTTGTTATAGATATTGATTTGTAGTTTACCTTTCTTGTGGTGGAAGGTTTAATATTGTTAAATATCCATTCTGACTTGAAGCTATCTATAGAGTCAATGTAATTCTATCAAAACCCCAATGGTATTTTTTTTACAGAAACAGAAATAGCAAGCCTAAAATTTATGTGGAAACATAAAAGACCCATAATAGCTAAAGCAATCTTGAGAAAGAAGGGCAAAGCTAGAGACTTCACAATTCCTGGTTAAAAATATATTATGAAGCTACAGTAATTAAAACAGTATTGTATGGCATAAAGAGAGAACTCCAGATCAATGGAATAGGATAGAGGGCCAGAAATAAATGCACACATATACAGTCAACATATCTTTGACAAGGCTGCCAAGAATACACAATGGGGAAAGGATAGTTTCTTCAACAAATGGTTTTGTGAAAATTGGATATCCACATGCAAAAGAATGAAACTGAACTTCTATCTTATGCCATACATGAAAATCAATGCAAAGTGGACTGAAGACTTGATTGTATGACTTGGAATTGTAAAACTCCTAGAAGAAAAAAGGGGAAAAATCTTCTTGACAATGATTTCTTAAATACCAAAAGCACTGGCAACAAAGAAAAAGCAGACAAATAGGACTACATCAAACTAAAATGATTCTGCACAGCAAAGAAAAGAAACAACATATAAAAAGGCAATCTATGCCACTCTAGTATTCTTGCCTGGAAAATTCCATGGACAGAGGAGCCTGGTTGGCTATAGTCCCTGGGGGTCCCAAAGAGTCAGACATGACTGAGCATGCCCACACACAAACTGAAGTTCACTGAGCTCAGTCAAGAATTTTCTTTAAAAAAAAAAAAAGGCAATCTATGGAATGGGAGTAAATATTTGGAAACTATATATCTAAGGGCTTAATATCCAAAATATATAAGAAACTTCTCTGCTCAGCAGTAAATAAACAAACAAACATATAGCAATTAAAAAGAATGGTCAAAGGACTTGCATAGACATGTTCTCAAAGAAGTCATACAAATGGCCAACAGGTATATAAAAGTATTCTCCACATCACTAATTATCAGGGAAATCCAAATCTTAACCATAATAAGATATCACTTCACTCCTGTTTAGAGAGCTATTCTTGAAGAAACAAAAGATGATTAGTATTGGCAAGAATGTAGAGAAACTGGACCCATAGTAAACTGTTAGGAATTAAAATGATTTAGTCACTATGGAAAACTACCATATGATCCAGAAATCCCACTTCTGGTTATATGTGCAAAATAATTGAAATCAAGATCTTGAAGAGATATCAGTACTCTCATATTCATTGCAGCATTATTCCCAAAGGCCATGATAATTGAAACAATCTAAATGCCTGAGGATGGATAAAGGGATAAAGAAAATGTTGTATGTATCTTTTTATATACACACACACATACACACACACACACACACACACACACACACACACTAGAATATTATTCAGCCCTAAAAAGAATGGGAATTCTGCCGTATGTGGCAACATGGATAAATCTGGAGGACATTTGCTAATTAAAATAATGTAGTCACAGAAGGACAAATTCTATATTTGCATGAATATGAAGTGTCTTAACTAGTGAAACTCATAGAGAGCAGAATGGTGATTCCAGAGAGAATCACCAGAGATAACAGGGAGCTGCTTTTCTATAGCTATAAAGTTTCATTTACATAAGATATGAATAAGTCCTTGAAACTTGCACAACAATAAGCATACAGCTAAGACTAGTATATTGTGCCTTTAAATTAGCCTCCAATTAAAATAAATAAATACATTAAAAAACAAATAAATAAAAGGAAAAAAATTAAGTACAGAGCTCATGGTGTTTTTGCCAGTTAAAAAACTAAGGCTAAGGTCTCACCTAAAAGAAGAAATTTTGCCTTACAAGCTTCGGACCTACAAGCCCTATCCAAAGACAGCTTTGCTCTATGCCCACGAGTTCAAGCCTACCCATGATGTTTGAACCTGAATGCCTGGAGTTGCTTAGCCAGCCTTCACAATCACATAATGCAATTCTTATAATAAATTTCTTAATAATAATTTATCTCTTATTGGTTATGCTTCTCTTATTGAACCCTGACTGATATAAGGAGTTATAGTTAGATTCTGTATTCTTCAACTGGAGTGGTTCTGATGATAAATTATGTTTAAGAAAGCAAGTTACAGAGTAATATGTATAGTACAATTTGTATCTTTTAGTATAATATTTATATTTTTATAAAGTCTTATGTGTATATGTTTATATGAACTTGAGATTAGTATGAAAAGAAACACATCAAATTAATACTGATTATCTCACACAGCATAGGAGCAACAGAGAAGGGAACAGAATGCTAAACTTTATTATATTTCCATATGTGCTTAAATGGTTATTATGACTATGTATTTTATAATTTAAAAATAAAAATAAAAAACAAAAATTATAGTAAATCCACATGACAGCCATAAAAATAATGATTAAAATAGTAAATGATTTACAGAAATGTTAATGATATAATTTTAAGTGACAAAGATATAAATTTATATCTGTCATGAAGTGGCAGAGGTTGGGGGAGACAGAAATAAAGATTCAGGCACTCTAATTTTTTTTTTTAATTTAGACACATAGGAAAAAAGATGGGAAGGAAATATACAAAAATATTTATAAAATTTATCTCTGGGTAGTATGTTCATGTGTGATTTTTAGGTGTTTTTTTCCTTGTATTTTGTGTTTTTTCCCCAAAATTTCTTTCAAAGAAAATGACTTACTGTTATAATTAGACCAAATTCTTAATATTTTTAAAAAGACGACTGTTGGGAAGCAATTTCTGGAAGCTTTTCTACAGTGTGGGAGATATGTTGGAACCAGAGTGAATGGTATGAGTCTTCTAGTTGATCTAGGATCTGCAAAAAGCACACTAAAACAATTCCTCTAATAGCACTAACAATCTAGGCAGTGTCAGAGATTGTTGGTGCCTTCCATTAGGACAAGCAGCCAGTAGAATTTCTGTAATGATTCTACATCATGTCCTAAAGCAGTGCCCAAATGCTAAAAGCAAACTGAATTCAATGGGACTTATAGTGAATTATCAATAAGTACTCTACCCAAAACCTGAGAAGACTTAGATAAGACGAAGCAGTGTCTTTCTGATGATCCTTCCTTGCCTTTGGACCATTTCAATCCCAATACTTCAGATAGGAAAATATATTTGTACCAGGACTCAAATGGTAGGCCCATTTTTTTAGAGGCAGTTTCTTCCAACTTGAATACAGATGTTTTAAGGTATAATTCTCCTCCTTTAGGCAGGAGAAGGCAATGGCACCCCACTCCAGTACTCTTGCCTGGAAAATCCCATGGGTGGAGGAGCCTGGTAGGCTGCAGTCCATGGGGTCGCTAAGAGTTGGGCATGACTGAGCGACTTCACTTTCACTTTTCACTTTCATGCACTGGAGAAGGAAATGGCAACCCACTCCAGTGTTCTTGCCTGGAGAATCCCAGGGACGGGGAAGCCTGGTGGGCTGCCATCTATGGGATCGCTCAGAGTCAGACACGACTGGAGCAACTTAGCAGCAGCAGGAGTGAGGCAAAACCAGAAACTCTGGTGTCCTCTCAAGGAATTTCAAAGCCTGGCTGTATTGTATTTTTTATGCCAGAAAGGCAGGACGACGAGCAGGAGACCAGATAGTACTTTGTAAACCACAAGGTTAAATGCTAAATCCCACAGTGGGAAAGCAGTATAAAAAGTATCTCTACCAGCTATATTCCGTGTGGAAAGGAGAATAACTTATTTGAAATAAAAGAGTATGGTTTAGTGTGATTCTACATCATGCAAATGGTCCTGGTTTTAAATCATGCAAGTGGCCCTGTTATATTTTCTATAATTTACTTTAAAATACTTTTATACAGAGGACATGATATATACAAGAACATTAATAGGGGCATTTAGTTAACACCTAAAGTGATCTAATCAGGAATACACACTCAAGAAGTGATTTGTTAACATATTGAACATTCAGAAGTCTTTGCTCAAGAGGCCACAACTACCAGCAGTTCAGTCACCTTAATTTGGGAGGCCTAATTAGTCTAATACATGTGAAAATGAATTTTCACTGATAAAAAAGAATGCTGTACAAGATGTGCCCTCTCCACAAATGTCATATAGGCACTTGAGCCTTCACAAGAACTGGGTATAAGAATCCAGTGAACCCTGCTGCTGCTGCTGCTGCTGCTAAGTCGCTTCAGTCGAGTCCGACTCTGTGTGACCCCATAGACGGCAGCCCATCAGGCTCCCCCATCCCTAGGATTCTCCAGGCAAGAACACTGGAGTGGGTTGCCATTTCCTTCTCCAATGCATGAAAGTGAAAAGTGAAAGTGAAGTCGCTCAGTCATGTCCAACTCCTAGCAACCCCATGGACTGCAGCCTACCAGGCTCCTCTGTCCATGGGATTTTCCAGGCAAGAGTACTGGAGTGGGTTGCCATTGCCTTCACTGACAGTGAACCCTATAGCCTATATATATACTTCAGAAGGAAGCCTGAAATTTAAGATTGAAAATGAGTACTATATTTTGGCCTAATCAGAGGATTTTGTCACCGGACTTTGACTAGGAAGTTAGCTGAAAGTGAAAGTGAAAGTCTGTCAACCGTGTCCGACTCTTTGTAACCCCATGGACTGTATATAGTCCATGGAATTCTCCAGGCCAGAATACTAGAGTATGTACCCATTCCCTTCTCCAAAATTACCAAATCTGCCTCAACTAACCTAAACTTTTCACAGAAGATGCTGTTGTGTATCTAAAGACAGAGTTCTGACTTCATTGAAATTACAGAACAGGCTGTATGACTGCTTTTGTGTTTGTTTGCTAATACACTTTTGTATGTTTGGGAGAATTGAGCCTGAGGTTTGATTTAAGTGTATTAATCTCATCTAACAGTGATAATGTAGGGGAAATCAACCTCTAAGTATCACTTAACCCTGACTAATAGAAACTATTGTTATCTGCCAAAAATAACCTAATAATAGGAAACCACCAAAGTGGATTATGTCAGTTTACAACACAAATTTCTCTGCCTCTAGAAAAATGAAAATTAATTTAACTCTTCTATGTTCTTCATACCCATATTCTTCTTTCTCCTCTCAGGTCACTTACCAATTTTTTCATCTTCCTGTACCATTTTCCTCTCTTCTCTGAAAGCTCTGAGCCAGCGTATCTTCTCCTCCAATTTCTTGGCAAAGAATAGATGTATCTCCTCAGTCTCCTTGTTGTGAAGCTTGAAGGCATTTTTCATGCTTACATTAAAGTCATCATCTCTGCCATCTTCAATGTCCACTACCTCATATTTATCCATATCAATGCGGCCTTTGTAGTATAGAATGTCTCTCCGGATCAGGTCCTAGACAGAAAGAAAGAGAAGGCTTTTTGTTGGAGGTATGTGGAGAGTGGGTATAAGGACAGTTGGCACATATGCACAGCAGAATGCTAACATTGCCATTGTTCTGGTGTATCAGTGAGAGGTGGTTTGGTTTAAATCTGGACAGGTTACCTTAGCTTATGACACTAACAGTTGGCTAACTAGATGCTATTAGAGAAATCCTCTGGCCTACATCTGTGGATTTTGTCTCAGACCTCAGCCTCAATGCACATATGTGTTTACAACAAGACTGCTGATGTGAAGTAGGAAGCAGTAAGCCACACATGCACTGCTACAAAGGGCTTTTCCTCTTCCAAAATATTTGAAAGCCTTCCAGAAGTATGAAATGAACTGACTAGTTGCCTGAAGTATACTCAGGAATCTAAGTAGGCCATCAAGACTGGCATATCAGAGAGGGAATGAGTGATAAGAGTAGTTAGGTAGTCAAAGGCTGCTGGCCAGGAAGGATTACCTAGAGAAGGCTGAACACTTAGAATTCTGGGGGTTTTTGGAAAAGGACTCGTCTAGCAGGAGAAATGTAGGGAAAGTGAATAAAAAGCTTCATATGTTGACATGGATGAATCTCACAAATCTTATTGCATGAGAAAAATAAAAGTAGTAGTTGGATACAAAAAATATATTGCCTATCCATTATGATTGTTATTTTTATTCTTGGGTATATGAAATTGAATTAAACCCAGTCTATTAGACACTCATAATTACTCAATGTATAGTGCCCTTATATCTCTATTCATTTACTTGCTTACTTACTTTTATTGACATATTAAGTTTTGGTGAACCCAATGCCCATTCCAAAACCTGTAACACCAAGGCAGCCCACATATTAAATCACATGTTCATAATTCCCCTGCTTTCTATTCTATATAATTTTATCTCATCTACATGTATTCTGTTTATATAAAGTTAAAAAAAACACAAAACAATGCCACATAATGTTTAGGGATATATACAAAAATTATAAGAAAAATACAACAATGATACATGCCAAATTCAAGGGAATACAAAGAGGAGAATGGGGACAAGAGAGAAAAAAGGGAAATGGATGGAAGAGGGAGAGGAGGAAGACGATATTTATAATGATTTATTTCTTAAATTGAATGGTTTGCCTTGGAAACAAGCAGAGATGATTTTGTCGTTTTTGAGATTGCATCCAAATACTCCATTTCTGAAGCTTTTGTTGACTATGAGGGCTACTCCATTTCTTCTAAGGGATTCAAAATAAAGCAAGGCAAAGGCTAATAGAGTTTTGCCAAGAGAATGCACTGGTTATAGAAAACACCCTCTTTCAACAACATAAGAGACAACTCTACACATTACTCTACACTCTCCAAGACTCTACACTCTACACATCACCGGATGGTCAATACTGAAATCAGATTGATTATATTCTTTGCAGACAAAGATGGAGAAGCTATATATAGTCAGCAAAAACAAGAGTGGGAGCTGATCATGGCTCAGATGAGTCCAGTTCAGTTCAGTCGCTCAGTCATGTCTGATTCTTTGTGACCCCATGAACTGCAGCAGGCTAGGCCTCCTTGTCCATCACCAACTCCCAGAGTTCACCCAAAACCATGTCCATCGAGTCGATGATGCCATCCAAATATCTCATCCTCTGTCATACCCTTCTCCTCCTGCCCTCAATATTTCCCAGCATCAGGGTCTTTTCAAATAAGTCAGCTCTTTGCATCAGGTGGCCAAAGTATTGGAGTTTCAGCTTCAACATCAGTCCTTCCAATGAACACCTAGGACTGATCTCCTTTAGGATGGACTAGTTGGATCTCCTTGCAGTCCAAGGGGCTCTCAAGAGTCTTCTCCAACACCACAGTTCAAAAGCATCAATTCTTCGGTGGTCAGCTTTCTTTATAGTCCAAGTCTCACATCCGTACATGACCACTGGAAAAACCATAGCCTTGACTAGACGGACCTTTGTTGGCAAAGCAATGTCTCTGCTTTTTAATATGCTGTCTAGGTTGGTCATAACTTTCCTTCCAAGGAGTAAGCGTCTTTTAATTTCATGGCTGCAGTCACCATCTGCAGTGATTTTGGAGCCCCAAAAAATCAAGTCTGACACTTTTCCCACTGTTTCCCCATCTATTTGCCATGAAATGACAGGACCGGATGCCATGATCTTAGTTTTCTGAATGTTGAGCTTTAAGTCAACTTTTTGACTCTCCTCTTTCCTTTCATCAAGAGGCTCTTTAGTTCTTCTTCACTTTCTGCCATAAGGGTAGTGTCATGTGCATATCTGAAATTATTGATATTTCTCCTAGCAATCTTGATTCCAGCTTCTGCTTCCTCCAGCCCAGCGTTTCTCATGATGTCCTATGCATATAAGTTAAATAAGCAGAGTGAAAATATATAGCCTTGACATACTCCTTTTCCTATTTGGAACCAGTCTGTTGTTCCACGTCCAGTTCTAACTGTTGCTTCCTGACCTGCATACAGGTTTCTCAAGAAGCAGGTCAGGTGATCTGGTATTCCCGTCTCTTTCAGAATTTTCCACAGTTTATTTTGTTCCACACAGTCAAAGGCTTTGGCATAGTCAATAAAGCAGAAATAGATGTTTTTCTGGAACTCTCTTGCTTTTTTGATGATCCAGCAGATGTTGGCAATTTGATCTTTGGTTCCTCTGCCTTTTCTAAAACCAGCTTGAACATCTGAAAGTTCACAGTTCACATACGGCTGAAGCCTGGCTTGGAGAATTTTAAGCATTACTTTACTAGCGTGTGAAATGAGTGCAATTGTGCAGTAGTTTGAGCATTCTTTAACATTGCCTTTCTTTGGGGTTGGAATGAAAACTGACTTTTTCCAGTCCTGTGGCCACTGCTGAGTTTTCCAAATTTGCTGGCATATTGAGTGCAACACTTTCATAGGATCATCTTTCAGGATTTGAAATAGCTCGACTGGAATTCTATTACTTCCACTAGCTTTGTTCGTGTGATGCTTCCTAAGGCCCACTTGATTTCACATTCCAGGATGTCTGGCTCTAGGCGAGTGATCACACCATCATGATTATCTGGGTCATGAAGGTCTTTTTTGTACAGTTCTTCTGTGTATTCTTGCCACCTCTTCTTAATATCTTCTGCTTCTGTTAGGTCCCTACCTTTTATGTCCTTTATTGAGCCCATTTTTGCATGAAATGTACCCTTGGTATCTCTAATTTTCTTGAAGAGATCTCTAATGTTTCCCATTCTTTTGTTTTCCTCTATTTCTTTGCATTGATCGCTGAGGAAGGCTTTCTTATGGCTCAAATCATGAATTCCTTATTACCAAATTCAGACTTAATTTGAAGAAAGTAGGGAAAACCACTAGACCATTCAGGTATGACCTAAATCAAATCCCTTATGATTATACAGTGGAAGTGACAAACAGATTCAAGGGATTACATCTGATAGACAGAGTGCCTGAAGAACTATGGATGGAGGTTCATGACATTGTATAGGAGGCAGTGATCAAGACCATCCTCAAGAAAAAGAAATGCAAAAAGGCAAAATGATTGTCTGAGGAGGGCTTACAAATAGCTGAGAAATGGAGAGAAGCTAAAGGCAAAGGAGAAACAGAAAGGTATACCCGTTTGATTGCAGAATTCCAAACAGCAAGGAGAATAAGAAAGCCTTCCTCAGTGATCAATGCAAAGAAATAGAAGAAAACAATAGGATGGGAAAGACTAGAGATCTCTTCAAGAAAATTGGAGATACCAAGGGAACATTTCATGCAAAGATAGGCTTGATAAAGGACAGAAATGCTATGGACCTAACGGAAACAGAAGATATTAAGAAGAGGTGGCAAGAATACACAGAAGAACTATACAAAATGACCCAGATAACCGTGATAGTGTGATCATTAACCCAGAGCCAGACATCCTGGAATGTGAAGTCAAGTGGGCCTTAGGAAGCATCACTACCAACAAAGCTAGTGGAGGTGATGGAATTCCAGTTGAGCTATTTCAAATCCTAAAACATGATGCTGTGAAAGTGCTGCACTCAATATCCCAGCAAATCTGGAAAACTCAGCAGTGGCCACAGGACTGGAAAAGGTCAGTTTTCATTCTAGTCCCAAAGAAAGGCAAAGCCAAAAATGTTCAAACTACTGCACAATTGCCCTCATCTCACACGTTAGCAAAGTAATGCTCAAAAGTCTTCAAGCCAGGCTTCAACAGTACATGAATCCTGAACTTCCAGATGTTCAAGCTGGATTTAGAAAAGGCAGAGGAACCAGAGATCAAATTGCCAACATCCATTGGGTCATGGAAAAAGCAAGAGCATTCCAGAGAAACATCTACTTCTGCATTATTGACTACCCCAAAGTCTTTGACTGTGTGGATCACAACAAACTGTGGAAAATTCTTCAAGAGATGGGAATGCCAGACTACCTTACCTGCCTCCTGAGAAAGCTGTATACAGGTCAAGAAGCAACAATTAGAGCTGGACATGGAACAACAGACTGGTTCCAAATTGGGAAAGGAGTATGTCAAGGCTGTATATTGTCAGCAATTCCTGCTTACTTAACTTACATGCAGAATCCATCATGCTAATTGCCAGGCTGGATGAAGCAAAATCTGGAATCAGGATTGCCAAGAGAAATATCAGTAACCTCAGATATGCAGATGACACCACCCTTATGGCAGAAAGTGAAGAAGAACTAAAGAGCCTCTTGATGAAAGGTAAAGAGGAGAGTGAAAAAGCTGGCCTAAACTCAACATTCAAAAAACTAAGGTCATGGCATCTGGTCCCATCACATAATGGCAAATAGATGGGGAAACAATGGAAACAGAGACAGACTTTATTTTCTTGGGCTCCAGAATCACTGCAGATGGTGACTGCAGCCATGAAATTAAGACATTTGTTCCTTGGAAGAAAAGCTATGACCAACATAGACAGAATATTAAAAAGCAGAGACATTACTTTGCCTACAAAGGTCCCTCTAGTCAAAGCTATGATTTTTCCAGTAGTCATGTATGGATGTGAGAATTGGAGTATAAAGAAAGCTAAGCACCAAAGACTTGATGCTTTTGAACTGTGGTGTTGGAAAATACTCTTGAGAGTCCCTTGGACCAGAAGGAGATCAAACCAGTCCATCCAAAGGGAAATCACTCCTGAAATTTCATTGAAAGGACTGATGCTGAAGCTGCAACTCCAATACTTTGGCCACCTGATGCAAAGAGCTGACTCATTGGAAAAGACCCTGATGCTTGGAATGATTGAAGGCGGGAGGAGAAAGGGATGGCAGAGGATGAGATGGTTGGATGGTGTCACCGACTTAATGGACATGAGTTTGAGCAAACTCTTGGAGTTGGTGACGGACAGGGATTTTGAGATGGACAGGGAAGCCTTGTGTGCTCCAGCCCATGGGGTCGCAAAGAGATAGACAGGACTGAGCGACTGAACTGAACTGATGTCATATTCCCCGGTCTTCCTAGGTGGCGCTGTGGTAAAGAACCTGCCAGCCAATGTAGGAGACCTAAGAGACATGGGTTTGATCCTTGGGTCAGAAATATCCCCTGGAGGAGGGTATGGCAACCCACTCCAGTATACTTGCCTGGAGAATCCCATGGATAGAGGAGCCTGATGGGCCATAGTTCATAGGGTCTCAGAGAGTTGGACGCGACTGAAGGGACTTAGCACACATATATTCAGATTCCCAATCCTAAGTCTTCACACTGCATGGTAAACAGAGCTTTTCTGTAGGGTGTGGAAAACTGTCTTTAAGGATTCTCAGCGTAGCTCTGTCCATCTCAAAACCCTAGGTTGCCAAATACATCATGGTGTTCTTTTCTTTCCATAATGATTATGCACATAAATCATCTTGTAATCATATAAATCATTTTATTTATAATCAATCTCTAAGTTTTTGCACAGAGATTGGTTCTAATCCATTGGGTAATCCTGATATCAAGTTTACAAGAAAGATAGGTCTGCTATACAGAGTGGGACAATGTAGTTACAAGTCTGTTTCAGAGTTTGGATTCCTTTTACCATGCTCAAATTGGACAAGTTTGGTCCTGCCAAAATAATGGGGTGGCTCCTTGATGGTTCAGCAGGTTAAGAATCCATCTGTCTGCAACACAGGAGACACAGGAGATGTGGGTTCAATCCCTGGGTCAGGAAGATTCCCTGGGTCAGGAAGATTCCCTGAGTAGGAAATGGCAATCCACTCCAGTATTCTTGACTGGAAAATCCCATGGAGAGAGGAGCCTGGTGGGCTACAGTCCAAAGGGTTATAAAGAGTCGGACATGACTGAGCGACTAAGCATACATGCACACTCATGAACTAACTTCTATAATACCTAGGAACACTTTGTGAAACAATATGCATAAAAAGTTGGCCCTGTCAAACTAACTACAAAAGCAGGACAAGCTGAGGAGAATGTATCCATGTAGTCTACTTTGATTCTGTAAAGGCATGAAACCTACCTTACAAAACATAATACACATGCACATAGACCTGGACCACACAGCTAATAGGTGGGTGCCCACCTGGCTAGAATATAGGCAGAGTCAACCCTCCCTCTATTCCTAACTTCAGCCTGCTGCTTCCTTTCCCTCTGAATTGGTGTGTCATAAACATTATTAGCCTTCAAAATCTTTAATAGTTTTCAAAAATGGAAAGGATGCACATGATCTTAGAGCTAAATTAAAAGCATCAACTGAACCTCCTATTGTTTCTCTAGGTATTTGAGGATAATAATGAATGACAGAGAATTCTGTCTTTGTGGCAGGGGAATAGGACTAGAGGGATGTGTCATTAAAATTCTCCCTTTTCCTGGTCTTTCTGGCTCCCCAGAGGGTTGAAAGTGAGCTTTCAGACATCAGATTAGTCATAAAGCTAAGTGAAGGGATGTGCTAGGAATGATTAAGAATGACCCACTGTTCAGAAAACCGACCAGAAAGGGTAGCTAAGGCCACTAAGCAGCACAGAATGGTGGAAAGAACATCAGTTAGAGTTTAAAGTTCTGAGTTTGAATTTTAGCTGCTTAATCTCCTAGCTGTGTGGTACTGGGCAAATGAATTAACCTTGCTAAGGCTCAATTCCCTCAACTATAAAACTAGGAGAGTCATATTTACCTTGTAAAATTGTTGTAAATCTCAAATCTAAACATGCAGTATCCAGGTCATGAGGCTAGCCTTACCTGATAAACATGGTGCTGAGCTTTCTTGCTTTCAGACCAGTGTTTCATAGATCTTAAAAACTCCTTTTGATAAATGTAAAAAACCCATTGCCTCCTTTAGTTCATTTGAACTTTCAAAGTAAGTTAAATATTGTGATAGAAAAGAAATCAAAGTCAAAGCAACTCTGAATGTTTTAAAATGTACATAGCTACCCCACTGTCCCTGGAAATTCCAGAAACCCTTTCAGGGCAGGGGTGGTATTAGTGGTGGGTGGCAAATACTGTTTGCTACTTACTCACCAAAATCACAGATCTATACCTGGGCTCACACTACTATCCCCTCCCTGACCCAAAGAAGCCTTCTATTCCAGTCCTTTCAGACTTTAAGACCAAATTCACACATTCTTCCTCCTCAAAGAAGCCTTCCATGACTGCACCCTCTAGATCACATCACTACAGTTTTCCTTTTCTGAACACTAGCACTGACTATGAAGACTATGAAGACACTTATGAAGACAACTATAAAGACTATGAAGACAACCAGCATTCAATTACCACCCTAGTGAATTTGCATTAGTTCTGTTTTATATGTTTTATTGCTAATTTTGTCTGTCCATTCAGGTTGTGCCCCGTACTGAGCTTTCCTTGGTTTTGCCTTATTTAGGAGTTATCCAGGGAAGGAAAGCTGATAAAGGCTCAAACATTTTTTCTGCTCAGCTTCCACACACAGCAAGAGGACAAAGCTCTCCTGGGCCCTAGTTGCCTGTGGGATTGCTGGGACTGGGATGCCCACATGCAAATTGTTAATGGTGATCTGAGTGCTTTCAAAGGCACATGGTGAATAGGTGCTCCCTACAGATGCTATTTCGGAGAAGGCAGTGGCACACCACTCCAGTACTCTTGTCTGGAAAATCCCATGGATGGAGGAGCCTGGTGGGCTGTATAGTCCATGGGGTCACTAAGAGTCGGACACGACCGAGCAACTTCACTTTCACTTTCCACTTTCATGCATTGGAGAAGGAAATGGCAACCCACTCCAGTGTTCTTGCCTGGAGAATCCCAGGGATGGGGGAACCTGGTGGGCTGCCGTCTATGGGGTCGCACAGACTGAAGCGACTTAGCAGCAGCAGCAGCACAGATGCTATTTAGACTTCCCTGGTGGCTCAGACAGTAAAGCGTCTGTCTACAGTGTGGGAGACCGGAGTTCAATCCCTGGGTGGAGAAGATCTCCTGGAGAAGGAAATGTCAACCCACTCCAGTATTCTTGCCCAGAAAATCCGATGGATGGAGGAGCCTGGTAGGTTACAGTCCATGGGGTTGCAACGAGTCGGACAGGACTGAGCTTTCACTTTCACTTTCACAGATGCTATTTGGGTCTTCACAATTTCTCTGTCTAAATGGGGTTGTTTCTAACAGGATGGCCACCTTCCTCCTTTTCCTTTCTACTCATCCAAGTTGGAGGAGATTAAGGGAGCTAGTGCTTCTCTAGGATGGTCCTGGCACCTGCAGCCAAGCACTCTGGCCCTGGCTCTAGCCATGTCTCCAGCAAGGAGCTTATCCCCATCCCTGACATTACGTGATTGAAACAGCTGGGAGCTGTTTGAACTTGGCCTTACTGGGTATTCATGGGGTTTACTGAAATACTATAGTACATTTTGTACAAATGGCAGATGCTGCAGTCTGGGGAATGTAACTGTTCAGGATTGAAGTTTGCCTCACTTGCTTGTCAGCAAGGTTCTCCCTACCTCTTTTGAGGGGGCCCTGGCTACTCACCTCTAGCCTAACAACCCTGCCTTTCTCTTCAGATCCTGGGGAAGGCACATGGTGCTATGACTGGATTTGTCTTTATCATTATAACATTGCAGCATCTAGAATACATTCTTTTTTTAATTAATTTATTTTAATTGGAGGCTAATTGCTTTACAATATTGTAGTGGTTTTTGCCAAACATTGACATAAATCAGCCATAACGACAACAACGACAACAGTGAACACTTAAACAACAGACATTATGCAGCAGACACTACTCTAAATACTTTCCCCCCAGCTTTATTGAGGTATAAATAACAAAACTTATATATATTTAAGGTATACAACTTGATGTTTTTATATATGTATGCATTATGTAATGATCATCACAATCAAGTTAATTAACATATCCATCATCTCACATAGTTGTCTTTTTTTGAGATGAGAAAATACTTCAGATCTATTTTCTTAGCAAATTTCAATTATACAATACAGTGTTGCTAACTATAGTCACCATATGTATAATACATTAGCTATCCAAAACTCATTTATCCTACATAACTGAAAGTTTTTACCCTTTGACCAACATCTCCCCATTTTCTCCACCCAAATGAGCCCCGGCAACCACCATTCTACTCTCTACCTCTATGAGTTGGACTGTTTTAAATTCCATATATAAATGAGATAATATAGTATCTGTCTTTCTCTGCCTTATTTTACATAGAATAATATCTTCCAGGTTCAACCATGTTGTTGGGCACAGCAGGGTTTCTTTCTTTTTCAAATATTTAATAATATCACATTGTGTATATGTGTGTGTGTATGATGTTACCTTTATGTGTTCATCCCTTGGCAACTACACTTTGCATTTATTAACTTAAATCATCCTATCTTGCAAGTTAGGTACTGTTATAATCCCATTTTATGAGAAACTGCGGACATAGAGCAGTTAAGAAACTTGCCCAGGAATAAAAGCTACCATTTATGGCATAGCTGGGATTTGAGTCTAAGATATCTGGCTCTAAAAATCTGTTCTTGTTTTAACCACTGTGTATACAGCCATGAAGTTAAAAGATGCGTACTACTTGGCAGGAAAGTTATGACCAAACTAGAGAGCATATTAAAAAGAAGAGACATTACTTTGCCAACAAAGGTCCATCTAGTCAAGGTTATGGTTTTTCCAGTAGTCATGTGTGGATGTGAGAGTTGGACTATAAAGAAAGCTGAGCGCTGAAGAATTGATGCTTTTGAACTGTGGTGTTGGAGAAGACTCTTGAGAGTCCCTTGGACTGCAAAGACCAGTCCATTCTAAAGGAAATCAGTCCTGAGTGTTCACTGGAAGGACTGATGTTGAAGCTGAAACTCCAATACTTTGGCCATCTGATGTGAAGAACTGACTCATTTGAAAAGACCCTGATGCTGGGAAAGATTGAAGGCAGGAGAAGAAGGGGATGACAGAGGATGAGATGGTTAGATGACATTACCAACTCAATGTACATGAGTTTGAGTAAACTCTGGGAGTTGGTGATGGACAGGGAGGCCTGGCGTGCTGCAGTCCATGGGGTCTCAAAGAGTTGGACACGACTGAGTGACTGAACTGAACTGAACTGATACTGCCTCTGAATAAAAACGTCCTGAATGAATGATCACTGAATATTTACTGTGTGCCAGGCCCTATAACTGTATTACCTCATTTAACACTGAGATACAACACACTTGTACATGTACATGAACTTGCATGAGGTACAACAACATGCAACACTTCCTCGCATGTAGATACTATTCAGTTCAGCTTGATGATTCCCATTTTGCAAATGAGGGGATAATAAAAGGCACCCAGGAGGTGTCCAAGATTACATAGCTGATGGGAAAAAGTAAACTGGTGGTCTCTTGTCTGGCTCTAGAACCCATGACCTTAACATTATAGCTCACTGCATCCCATTCCTTCAAGTGATTCTCCTCAAATCCTCCTGAAGTGAATTCTATCATCAGGTTGACTTGACATTGATAAGAATAAAGACTTAAAGAACTGATGCAAGGTTAAGCAAATTAGTAAGAGATAGTAGAGTCTTGGACTCAAGTGTTCTTGTTTTAAATCCACTGGTTTTAAAGTAGAAATCTTTTTTTCTACTCTATTCCATCTCTGATGCATTTTTGAGTTGTTCCAAATGCCTCAACCTCCAAGTCTGGCCCTTTAGTTCATGAAAAAATGGTCCAAAGGCAGAAAGTTCCATGAACAGAAGAAATTATCTCTCCAGCATCCCTACATTCAATTTAGTTCCAATTCTCCCAGAATATGATGAAAGCAACAAAAAACTAAGCAGTTATGATGCAGGGGACAACAGAGCATGTCCAGACTGGCACAATTGATGAAAGATAGGGAAAAGGCTGTTTGTGGCAACAGCAGAGTTGTAACAATATTGGTGGATGATTGACTGAGGAGAGGGAAAAGGGGTTCTCTCTTCCTCAGTAAAATATGAAAGGGAAGAAACAAAAAAGGGTAAAATTTCCGGAAGCAACTAAATCATTTCCAATATAATCATCTCAGGAGGAAAATAACAAAAAAATTATTAAACAAAATTAAATTCAGATAACAATTATATGTACTACTGTGGGCAAAAATTCCTGAGAAGAAATGGATTAGCCCACACAGTCAACAAAAGACTTCAAGATGCAGTACTTGGGTGAAATGAAAGTGAAAGGTGCTCAGTCATGTCTGACTTTTTGCAACCCCATGGACCATACAGTCCATGGAATTCTCTAGGCCAGAATACTGGAGTGGGTAACCTTTCCCTTCTCCAGGGGATCTTCCCAACCCGGGAATCAAACTGGGGCCTCCTGCATTGCAGGCAGATTCTTTACCAACTGAGCTATCAGGAAATCCTAGCACTTGGGTACAATCTCAAAAACAACAGAATGATCTCGGTTTGTCTCCAAGGCAAACCATTCAATATCACAGTAAGCCAAGTCTATGCTCCAACCACTAATGCCAAAGAAGCTGAAGTTGAACAGTTCTGTGAGGACCTACAAGACCTTCTAGAATCAACATCCAAAAAAGATGTCCTTTTCATCATAGAGGACTAGAATGCAAAAGTAGGAAGTCAAGAGATACCTGGAGTAACAGGCAAGTTTGGCCTTGGAGTACAAAATGAAGCAGGGCAAAAGCTAACAGAGTTTTGTCAAGGGAACACACCAGTCATAGCAAACACCCTCTTCCAACAACACAAGAGACAACTCTACACATGGACATCACCAGATGGTCAACATTGAAAACCAATGATGGAGAAGCTGTATGCAGTCAGCAAAAAACAAGACCTGGAGCTGACTCAGATCATGAGCTCCTTATTGCAAAATTCAGGCTTAAATAGAAGAAAGTAGGGAAAACCACAGGCTATCAAATCCCTTATGATTATACCATGTAGGTGACAAATAGGTTCAAGAGATTAGATCTGGTAGACAGAGTCCCTGAAGAACTATGGACAGAGGTTTGTAACTATGTATAGGAGGCAGTGACCAAAACCATCCCAAAGAAAAAGAAATTCAAGAAACCAAAGTGGTTGTCTGAGGAGGCTTTAGGGGAACACATGTTTTAAAATTATTAAATTAAAAAAATTAAAAAAAAAAGAGAAAAGGAGAGAAACAAAAGGCAAAGGAGAAAGGTAAAGATATACCAAACTGAATGAAGAGATCCAAAGAATAACAAGGAGAGAGAAGAAAGACTTCTTAAGCAAACAATGCAAAGAAACAGAAGAAAGGAATAGAATGGGAAAGACTAGAAATCGCTTCAAAAAAAATGGAGATATCAGGGGAACATTTCATGCAAGGATGGGCATGGTAAAGGGCAGAATTGGTAAGGACCTAACAAAAGCAGAAGAGATTAAGAAGAGATGGCAAGAATAGACAGAAGAACTATACAAAAAAGGTCTTAATGACTCGGATAAACACAAATATGTAGTCACTTTTCTAGAGCCAGACATCCTGGAGTGTGAAGTCAAGTGGGCCTTAGGAAGTATTACTGCAAACAAAGCCAGTGGAGGTGATAGAATTCCAGCTGAATTATTTCAAATCCTAAAAGATGATGCTGTTAACAAGCTACACTCAATATGTCAGCAAATTTGGAAAACTCAGCAGTGGCCAAAGGACTAGAAAAGGTCAGTTTTCATTCCAATCTCAAAGAAGAGCAATGCCAAAGAATGTTCAAACTACTGTACAGTAGTGCTCATTTCATAAGCTAGCAACTCAAAATCCTTCGAGCTAGGCTTCAGCAGTACATGAACTGAGAAATTCCAGATGTACAAGCAAGGTCTAGAAAAGGCAGAGGAACCAGACGCCAAATTACCAACATTCATTGGATCACAGAGAAAGCAAAGGAATTTCAGAAAAATATCTATTTCTGCTTCATTAACTATGCTAAAGTCTTTGTGTGGACGACAACAAACTGCGGACAATTCTTAAAGAGATGGGAATGCCAGACCACCTTACCTGTCTCCTGAGAAGGCTGTATACAGGTCAAGAAGCAACTTTTAGAACAGGACATGGAACAATGGACTGGTTCAAAATTGGCAAAGGAGTATGTCTAGGTTGTATACTGTCACCCTGTTTATTTAATTTAGATGCAGGGTATATCATGAGAAATGCCAAGCTGGATGAATCACAAGCTGGAATCAAGATTGGCAGGAGAAATATCAACAGCCTCAGATATGCAGATAATACCACTCTAATGGCAGAAAGTGCAGAGGAACTAAATAGCCTCTTAATGAGGGTGAAGGAGGAGAGTGAAAAAGCTGGCTTAAAACTCAACACTCAAAAAAGTAATATCATGGCATTCAGTACCATCACTTCATGGCAAATAGATGGGGAAAAATTGGGAGCAGTGACACAGTTTATTTTCTTGGGTTCCAAAATCATTGCAGACAGTGATTGCAACCAGGAAATTAAAAGATGCTTGCTCCTTGGAAAAAAAGCTATGACAAACCTAGACAGCATTTTAAAAAGCAGAGATATCACTTTGCCAACAAAGTATAGTCAAAGCTATGGTTTTCCAGTAGTCATGTATGGATGTGAGATTTGGACCATAAAGAAGACTGAGCACTGAAGAATTGATTCTTTCAATCTGTGGTGCTGGAGAAGACTCTTGAGAGTCCCTTGGACTACAAGGAGATCAAATCAGTCAATCCTGAGGGAAATCAACCCTGAATATTCATTGGAAGGACTGATGCTATTTGATGCTGAAGCTGAGGCTCCAATACTTTGGCCACCTGATGAGAAGAGCTTATTCATTGGAAAGGACCCTGATACTGGGAAAGATTGATAGCAGGAGGAAAAGAGGCCAAGAGAGGATGAGATGATTGGATAGCGTCACCTATTCAATGGACATTAGTTTGAGCAAACTCAGGGAGATACTGAAGGACAGAGAAGCCTGGCATGCTGCAGTCCATGAGGTCACATAGAGTCAGACACGATTTAATGACTGAACAACAACAACAAGATGCAGAGGAGCAGAAACTTAAGTGATATCATAATGGACAAGAAAACAAAAAAAGGCTTATCTAAATTTTTCAAAACAAAAGTGACAAAGAGGGAAGCAGCAAAAGTTAAGGAAGGGATCACATAGTTAGAAGCCACTGGTGTCATTTTCCACCGAGTATAATGACCCTTAGAAAGCATCTTCATATATATATTCACACACATATATGCACACTCTGAAACAAGCTACACGTTTTTCAAGCTGTTATAAGTGGTGTACACAATCCCAGCTTCCAGTTAGGGAAATTTTAGCTTAACTTTTTGGGAATGAACAGAATCTTGAGAGCTGGATGAGAACTTATTAATAATAACTGGGCCAAATTATCTCAGGAGTCAGGTCTTTCAATCTCTCTTATACTATCTCTGGCAGAAAAACATCTAGCTCACTTGGTGGTACATCTAGTGATGGAGGGGCTTCCCTGATGGCTCAGTGGGTAAAGAATTCACTTGCAATGTAGGAAATGGAGGTTTGATCCCTGGGTTGGGAAGATCCCTTGGAGGAGGAAATGGCAACCCACTCCAGTATTCTTGCCTGGAGAATCTCATCAACAGAGGACTGAGCATGCATGCTAGTGATGGAGGCCTCACTATCTTACAGGGCTGATTATTTCTTTATTGGGTTGGGAGAAGACTAACAAGTACCTACTAGGTGTAAGGCCCTCTATCAGGCATTTTATATGCACTGATTTCATTTAATCTTCACAATCCTGTAGAATAGCTGTTATCTCCATTTTACAGACAATGAAATAAAAGTGGAGGAAGTGAAAAGTCATTTGTTTGAAATCATGTAGTTAGGGAGTGCTGGAACTAAGGAGCCCAAAATCTGACCATAAATTTTATGCTTTTTCTACCACTCCACATTCCTTCTATCTCCAAGGAAACCTTAGAAAGTCTGAAGCACCAGGCTAAAATCATGATATTTTCTATCTAGTGCAACCTGCTCATCAACTACTCTAGTTAATGGCAAGACAGAAACTGGATTTTATGTGACATGATCTGCTGTTAGGAAACCAATGGTGAGTCCCTGTCACTGTACCTCCATTTAAATGTTCACCTCTGTTTGATAATCTATTATAGAATTCTGACAAGCTCAATGGGAATAATGACATAGAGGTTACTAATGAAAAGTCTGGAGCTAGCTTTCCTAGATTCAATTCCTGGCTCCATCACTCAATAGCTATGATATCACCTTGGGCAAATTATATTGGGTTGGTCAACAAGTTCCTTTGTTTTTTTAAGCAAAAATAAAAGATACATTTTTCATTTTCACCAAGAACTTTATTGAACAATATATTCAGGGTTTTGTTCCATTACCTTCTGTCAATTTTTAGGCAACTTCATAACCATATAACTTCTCTGTACCTCACTTTATATATATTTAAAATGGGAAAAATAATAGTACTTACCTCATATGTTTGTTGTGATGATTAAATTGAGTTAATGAAAATAAAGGTCTTAGAACAGAATCATAGAGGTACACAGTGAATGTTAGTCCATCATTGTCAATCTATATTTTATAGAATCTTTTAAATTTTGAAAAGTGGTACAACATGAACCGTGAACTTCCAGATGTTCAAGCTGGTTTTAGAAAAGGCAGAGGAACCAGAGATCAAATGGCCAACATCCACTGGATCATCGAAAAAGGAAGAGAGTTCCAGAAAAACATCTATTTCTGCTTTATTGACTATGCCAAAGCCTTCCACAATAAACTGTGGAAACTTCTGAAAGAGATGGGAATACCAGACTATCTGACCTGCCTTGTGAGAAACCTATATGCAGGTCAGGAAGCAACAGTTAGAACTAGACATGGAACAACAGACTGGTTCCAAATAGGAAAAGGAGTATGTCAAGGCTCTATATTGTCACCCTGCTTATTTAACTTATATGCAGAGTACACCATGAGAAACATGGGCTAGAAGAAGCACATGCTGGAATCAAGATTGCCAGTAGAAATATCAATAACCTCAGACATGCAGATGACACCACCCTTATGGCGGAAAGTGAAGAGGAACTAAAAAGCCTCTTGATGAAAGTGAAAGAGGAGAGTGAAAAGTTGGCTTAAAGCTCAACTTTCAGAAAACGAAGATCATGGCATCTGGTCTCATCACTTCATGGGAAATAGATGGGAAAACAATGGAAACAGTGTCAGACTTTATTTTTTAGGGGCTCCAAAATCACTGCAGATGGTGATTGCAGTCATGAAATTAAAAGATGCTTACTCCTTGGAAGGAAAGTTATGACCAACCTAGATAGCATATTCAAAAGCAGAGACATTACTTTGCCAATAAAGGTCCGTCTAATCAAGGCTATGGTTTTTCAGGTGGTCATGTATGGATGTGAGAGTTGGACTGTGAAGAAAGCTGAGCACCGAAGAATTGATGCTTTTGAACTGTGGTGTTGGAGAAGACTCTTGAGAGTCCCTTGGACTGCAAGGAGATCCAACCAGTCCATTCTAAAGGAGATCAGTCCTGGGTGTTCATTGGAAGGACTGATGCTAAAGCTGAAACTCCAGTACTTTGGCCACCTCATGCGAAGAGTTGACTCATTGGAAAAGACTCTGATACAGGGAGGGATTGGGGGCAGGAGGAGAAGAGGATGACAGAGGATGAAATGGCTGGATGGCATCACCGACTCGATGGACATGAGTTTGGGTGAACTCCGGGAGTTGGTGATGGACAGGGAGGCCTGGCGTGCTGCAAGTCATGGGGTTGCAAAGAGTCAGACACGACTGAGAGACTGTACTGAATTGATAGTGTTTTGATAGATCTCCTGGAACACATGATTCTGTTGCATTTATCTACAGCAATTCTGCTGAGGACATCTGAGAATTATTTCAGTGCCCAATGATGTATATATTTTTAAATTATTTTAGATCACAAGCCCGAAGAAGGCAGAGCTGGCTGGCACAGAGCAGGGGATCAATAATTACAGCATGAAATTCAGAACACTGAAGTGTTTTCCTATAACTACAGATACTTTAGGTTTAAATTTCCCCTCAACAGGTTTATGCTCTTTTTCCATTGACAGAGAAGTTTTATGTTCCTCTGTTAATAGTAAATTAGTTATCCTTAGCAGGGAGCTGACAGAATATCATTTTTTTTCTTCTTTCTATGAACGGATCTTTTAAAATCATTGATATTATCTTAGAATCTTTAATAACTAACTTTTACCCATTCTAGGATTCATGAAACTAATCTTTGTCACTCCTATTAAACATCCTACCACATATAAAATGTTACCTATTATCTATCCACTTGCTAGGGCCCCATGTTTCCTCTTCCTTTTAAAATATGAACTCATCAGAAAGCTTAGTGTAGTGACATTTGATTACTTAGCTTTCTTGTCCCCTTTCTTCCTTGTAAAAAGATTACTGTGTTCTGGGGCATTGTTTTTAAATCTGTGCCTAAGGTGAGTGCCTTACTCACCCAGTTCTAGTCCTGGCCCTTCTTCTTTTCCTTTGTATATTTCCTTTGCCAAAGGAATCTTCACCTTCAAAAGGCTCTGTCCATTTCTTCCAGCTCTACCTCATAAGGAAAGTCTTTTATAGCAGTGACAAGAAGTCTCTCAACCACTCAGCAGACAAAGGACCTTGTCTCTTTCTATACCTTATTTTGACTTCATGGTCATTTCTCAAAAGTTTACTCCCTATTTGCTGAATAGAAAGGTCTATTTTAGGTATCAAATAGAAATCCTCAACCATAGCCTCAACACAAGCATCATATATAGCTTTAATAGCCTTTGAAAAATCAAACTGTAGTTGCTCATGCTCTGAGGAACCAGAGTCAAGAAGGCCCAGGTATGTAGTTAGTGCCCTTTATACTCAAGAGTCTGAGTTAGCTTTGTTCTGGAATGCGAGTCCACAGTTCTTATTAGAAAAAGAAGCCTCTCATTGGAATAAAGCTATGCTAGCTTCAAGGTTTCTCTTGTTTTTGTGATCCTCGTTGCCTGCTACCCCCATCCTGCCAGGTTGGCTTGCTTGAACCCCCAACCCTGCTTTGACTTCTGGTTTCTCCTTAATCACTGGCTCATACTAACTGGCCTGGAGCTGACTCTCATTCAATTTTATTCTTCTTCTGCCCCTTGCTCATAAATTAATCCCACTGTCCATCTTGTTTCTTCCCTTTATTCCTGGCCTTTGCCTCACTATTTTGTGTCCTGGGTCCTGGCACTGTCTCTTAGTTTCTTATATCTACATCTTTCCAGAGCTGAGTTTCACATTTTACTTAAAGTAATCTCAGCCTTGGCAGACAGGTACCCAGATTAACAGGGTCTGAGTTGTGCACAACTCTAAAATAAACCAGCTTCTTAATTGTTTTTCTGTGTCTCTCTCTGACTGGTTGTTCTGAGTGTAAAAATGCCTCAATGGGAAGAATGGGCAGATGCCTATGGGTAACATGGCTGATATGCTGAGAATTTCCTTGGCTACCTAAATTAATGCTCAAAAATCTGCCTCCTGATTTGATGTAGGTCTAAGGAAGAGTTGGGGGTAAATAATAAGAGGGCTGGGTGCTTAGCCAAGTTCCAGATTCCTAAAAATTATCTCTTCCAGGGCCAGGTCAAGACCAAGGCAGTAACTATCTCTATTAACTAGCCAGCTATCAGTTCCAGAGCTGGCACTTAAAAGCTTATCCCCAAACACTGAGGAGGTTTCACTTGAAACTCAATTTGTTCTCTTAATGTACCATCAAAGGAAAATGAACAAAGATTTAATACAAGATGTGGCATACACAGAGAACAGTGGCTTAAAAACAAATGTGTGGTTCTTGTTCCAGGTTGAAAAAAAAGAAAGTCACTCAGTCGTATCCAGCTCTTTGTGACTCCATGGACTGTAGCCCACCAGGCTCCTCTGTCCATAGAATTCTCCAGGCAAGAATATTGAAGTGGGCTGCCATTTCCTTCTCCAGGTTAGAAAACATCAGTGTTTAACCTAATGTTTCATGACTTAGTATTCCCTTGCAAAGGTATTTTCTATGGGTGAGGAAGAGAACAAAGGGAGTGAATTATGGAGAAAGAGCCAAGGGTAGGATGGTGAATTTAGTCACTCTAAGCATTCTTTGGTTTTGCCCTCCTCTTTTACTTTCCCTGGTCCCAAATTCTTTCCAGCAGTCCTTGGAGCCAAAAGTTATCTGAACTCCCTATCCTAAGGGAGGAGGTAGAGGAAACAGTATCCAATTTGGAGGAATCAGGCTGAAAACATATGCCACCCTCCTACCTGCCAAGGAGAAGATACTAAGAAACAAACACTCATACTGAGTTAATCATAAGAGTAAGACATTTTCTCAAATGAATTAAAGAGAAGGGAATGTAAAGGAGAGCTCAGTTGAGAGTTATAGGGATGTGACTCACCTTATAGAGGAATTGGGTAGGGGAACAGAGAAACTTCCTATTACAAAGGTACCTACCTGTAAGGGTAAGTTAGGATGTCCTGTGTTGTTTCCTAGGGCAGTAAGGGCCAGATGGGCAAAGCTATTAGAGAATAAATGGGAGGAGGTACTCAGGGAAGCCACTGTTCACAAACTAGGATAGAAATATTACAATATTTTTAGGAACTGGTACAGATCAGCAGTGTAGTCTATCAGCTCTGGGTGGAAGAGAGTGAGAAAGATCACCATGAAGAGCAGGAGGGAAAAGTGTAAAAAATATGCCAACACAAAATTTACGAATTTCAGAGTTTCACAGCCAATAAGACAGCACTGCCTGTGATGTCAAGGCATACCACTGATGACATGGAATTGCTGCCAATTTCCTGTCTTGTTCTTGCCTGGCAGGGTTGCCCACCTCATTTGGAGCAAGGGATAACAGTGAGGAAGGGTCTGGTGCTCCTTAGGTGACCATCTCCCTCAGGGAAGAAAGGGGTATGGTTACCTTCTTGCAGAGGACCATCTGGTGGTCAAACAGGAAGAAGACTCGCTGCTGGTTGCGGCCATAGGGCTGGTAGATCCAGGCCATCTCCCCAGTGTAGATCAGCTCCGAGCTCCTGTCTAGGATGTCCTCGCCCTGGAAAGAACATATGATAATGAGAGGCAGCCAGGCAGGAAGCATGGCATCTTCATCTGCCTGGAGGCACCTAGAGTTGACTATAAGCTGGGAAATAAGCAGGACAGAAAGGGACTAGTAAGGAAGAAGGAATGGAGGGAGGGATCCCTGGGAGTCCCTGAAAGGCTCCATGAGTTATAAAGACCCATAGTCTTGTTTACTCTGAAGTCAAATGAGCCCCACTACCCAGGACTGCTACAGTCCTTCTTTACCAGTTGCTCTCTGGCCACAGAGCCACCAGCTGCCTTGAGATGTCTCTCTCTCTCTCTCTCTCATATTCTCCCTCTCTCTTTTTTTTTTTTCTATGAATCTCTCTTTCCATCTTAATCTTTCATCCCAGTTCTAGACTTTAAGTCTCTTTCTTGTACCTGAAGAGTAAAGCCTGAGCAGGTGTAAAAAGTCGCTTTGGTTCCTAGACAAGTAAAACAAGACAAGGAGGGATAAAGAGGAGATGATTTTTGAGGGAGAGAAAGGGAATCCATTCACCCTCTTAAAATTGTGTTTCCTTCTTTTCTCAGTTCATTAAAATATACTGATTAAATAGGAAATTTTATCACCACATGCTACCTTGGTCTGATATCCAGAAAGCCTGAATAACTTGCTTATCTTTCTGGCTATGTAGAATCAGACACACACCAAAAGCCCCATCAAGACACTTAACTCTTAGCTAATTCTATTCCACAGTTTCCAAGGGCCTTTTATTTGTGGGAACTTGATATGTAGGGGTGTATGTCAGATGCCAAGCCATATCTGGCCCTGTTCTTAAGGAGTTTACACCTCAGCAGAGGAGTCTACTACAGGTATGCTCAGAACTTGTGGAATGCAAGGCAAACTATGGGGACAAAGAGCAGTGGCTCCATGATTCAGGAGAGTTAATGCTTACTGAGCACCTACAGGGGTCAGACATCATGCTACATACTTTCACTCTGTCTTTTGTGCATCACAATAGCCCTGGGAGGTAGATAGTCTTGCTATCATCTGTATATTCTGAAGGACAAAGAGGTCAAGTGATCAGCCATGGTCACCCAGCTAATTAGCCAAAGATTCATAATCCAAACCTAAGTCTGCAACTCCAGAAAGTGTGCTCATTTTTGCCAATACATTATATTGTCTCTAGGCCAAAAAGGCACTGAAGGGTCAGTCCCTTTCTCTCTCTGGGTGTCAGTTTTTCTAGCTGTTAAATGAGGTATGTGAGGATGATCTCTAAGCTCCTAGCTGCTGCTGCTACTGCTGCTAAGTCACTTCAGTCGTGTCCCACTCTGTGCGACCCCATAGGCGGCAGCCCACCAGGCTCCCCCATCCCTGGGATTCTCCAGGCAAGAATACTGGAGTGGGTTGCCATTTCCTTCTCCAATGCTAGCCCTGACACTCTAATGCTAAGATCTCAGCCTTGCACCAAAAAGTTTCAAGTCAAAGTTAGACATGGAGGGTCCTGCATTTTCCTGGAAACAATCAGAGGCAAACAACCTGGGCAAAGCAGTGGCACAAAAAGAGGGGTAGCTAGAAATGTTATTCTTGAGCATACCACTTTTTTTTCAGTCTAAGAGATAGGAAGAAAAACAGGAGCTCTGTGGAAATATTTTCTAATAATACAACCTCAAAAAGAAATCTCAGTGATACTAATGTGACTCCAGACCACAGCCTAGGAGCTCCTTGGAATTTTGATAAACATTCCTCCTTGGCGGGCCCACATACTAACCCAGAACTTCTGGAGGCCCAGGATTAGGAAAAAAATCCTTGAGTGTGGGGGCCATGCAAGGTTTTAGTGTTGGCGGGGTGGGAAGCTGAAAGTGGTACCACTCATCCATGCCCCAACTTGAGGCAGGCCAGGAACATGTATTAAAATCCATTTTAAACATGTATGAAGTGAAAGAAAGGTATAAAGGGGGCCAATGCTATACAAAGATGTGCAGGATGACTTTTAAAGGCACAATTTGCTAAGCTGAAGATGATCAGACCAAGGGTACTGCTCATTGCCATCTGGTCCACCCACTCTACCAGTGAGGAGTACCCCAATTCTATCAATTGTATTCTAAGTACTTGCCATGAGTGCCACTTGGTGTCTTTCTACCAAGAAGGAAACTTGAATAAATACACCTCTGTGCTCACCAAGCTGACTGTTGTCAGGTAACTCTCTTATGTTCTCTGTTCCTCAGTTTCCTCATTTAAAATGATGATAATATGACCAACCTCATCTGGCTGTTGCAAGAATTATATAACATACAAAGTGCTTAGAAAAGTGTACTTTTCTAAGTGTACTTTCCACATAATGATAGCTATTATCTTGAATATTACTGTGTGCCCCGAATCTTGTGCCACATGCTCCTATTTATACTCATAACCCAATAAGGGATGTACTGTTTAGTTCAGTTCAGTCACTCAGTCATGTTTGACTCTTTGCAATCCCATGGACTACAGCATGCCAGGCTTCCCTGTCCATCACCAAATACCGGAGTTTACTCAAACTCAAGTCCATCAAGTCGGTGATGTCATTCTACTGCTGTCCCCTTCTCCTCCTGCCTTCAATCATCAGGGTCTTTACCAATGAGACAGTTCTTCACATCAAGTGGCCAAAGTATTGGAACTTCAGCTTCAGCATCAGTCCTTCCAATGAATATTCAGGTCTGATTTCCTTTAGGATTGACTGGTTTGATTTCCTTGCAGTCCAAGGGACTCTCAAGAGTTTTCAACAACACAATACAAAAGCATCAGTTTTTTTTGGCACTCAGCTTTCTTCATGGTCCTATTCTCACATCCATACTTGACTAGTGGAAAAACCATAGCTTTGACTAGGTGGACCTTTGTTG
Source organism: Bos indicus (assembly GCF_029378745.1). NCBI lineage: Eukaryota > Metazoa > Chordata > Mammalia > Artiodactyla > Bovidae > Bos > Bos indicus. Next base: position 104,465,060 of record NC_091789.1, on the reverse strand, counting down.
GCAAGGTAATGTCTCTGCTTTTTAATATGCTGTCTAGGTTGGTCATAACTTTTCTTCCAAGGAGCAAGCGTCTTTTACTTTCACGGCTGCAGTTACCATCTGAACTGATTTTGGAGCCCCCCAAAATAAAGTTTGTCACTGTTTTCATTTTTTCCCCATCTATTTGCCATGAAGTGATGGGACCAGATGCCACGATCTTAGTTTTCTGAATGCTGAGTTTTAAGCCAACTTTTTGACTCTCCTCTTTCACTTTCATCAAGAGGCTCTTTAGTTCCTCTTCACTTTCTGCCATAAGAGTGGTGTCATCTGCATATCTGAAGTTATTGATATTTCTGTCAGGAATCTTGATTCCAGCTTGTGCTTCATCCAGCCCAGCATTTCTCATGATGAACTCTGCATATAAGTTAAATAAGCAGGGTGACAATATATATCCTTGCCATACTCCTTTGCCAATTTGGAACCAGTCTATTGTTCCATGTCCAGTTCTAACTGTTGCATCTTGACTTGCATACAGATTTCCCAGGAGATAGGTAAGGTGGTCTGATATTCCCATCACTTTAACAATGTTCCACATTTTGTTGTGATCCACAGTCAAAGGCTTTGGAGTAGTCAATAAAGCAGAAATAATTGTTTTTCTGGAACTCTCTTGTTTCTTTTATGATCCTATGGATTTGGCAATTTGATCTCTGGTTCCTCTGCCTTTTCTAAATCCAGCTTAAACATCTCGAAGTTCTCAGTTCATGTATTATTGAAGCCTGTCTTGGAGAATTTTGAGCATTACTTTGCTAATGTGTGAGATGAGGGCAATTGTGTGGCAGTTTGAACATTCTTTGGCATTGCCTTTTTTTGGGATTGGAATGAAAACTGACCTGTGGCCACTGCTGAGTTTTCCAAATTTGCTGGCATGTTGAGTGCAGTAATTTAACAGCATCATCTTTTAGGACTTGCAATAGCTCAGCTGGAATTCCATCACCTCCACTAGCTTTGTTCATAGTGATGCTTCTTAAGGCCCACTTGACTTTGGACTCCTGTATGTCTGGCTCTAGGTGAGTGATCACATCATGATGGTAACATGGGTCGTTAAGATCTTTTTTGGATAGTTCTTCGGTGTATTCTTGCCACCTCTTCTTAATATCTTCTGTTTCCATTAGGTCCATACCATTTCTGTCCTTTATCGAGCCCATCTTTGCATGAAATGTTCCCTTGGTATCTCTAATTTTCTTGAAGAGATCTCTAGTCTTTCCCATTCTATTGTTTTCCTCTATTTTGCATTGATCACTGAGGAAGTCTTTCTTATCTCTCCTTGTTATTCTTTCAAACTTTGCATTTAGATGGGAATATTTTTCCTTTTTTCCATTTCCTTTCACTTCTCTTCTTTTCTCAGCTATTTGTAAGGCCTCTTCAGACAACCATTTTGACTTTTTGCATTTCTTTTACTTGGGGATGGTGTTGATCACTGCCTGCTGTACAATGTCATGAACTTCTGTCCATAGTTTTTCAGGCACTCTATCAGATGTTATCCCTTAAATCTACTTGTCACTTCCACTGTATAATTGTAAGGGGTTTGATTTAAGTTATACCTGAATGGTCTAGTGGTTTTCCCCACTTTCTTCAATTTAAATCTGAATTTGGCAACAAGGAGTTCATGATCTGAGCCACAGTCAGCTCCAAGTATTGTCTTTGCTGACTGTATAGAGCTTCTCCATCTTTGGCTGCAAAGAGTATAATCAATCTGATTTTGGTATTGACCATTTGGTCATGCCCATGTGTAGAGTCTTCTCTTGTGTTGTAGGAAGAGGGTGTTTGCTAAGACCAATGCATTCTCTTGGCAAAAGTCTATTAGCCTTTGCCCTGCTTCATTTTGTACTCTAAGGACAAACTTGCCTGTTACTCCGGGTATCTCTTGACTTTCTACTTTTGCATTCCAGTCCCCTATGATGAAAAGGACATCCTTTTTTGGTGTTAGTTCCAGAAGACCTTGTAGGTCATCATAGAACTACTCAACTTCAGCTTCTTCAGCATTAGTGGTTGGGGCATAGACTTGGATTACTGGGATATTGAATGGTTTGCCTTGGAAACGAACAGAGATCATTCTGTCATTTTTCAGATTGCACCCAAGTACAGAATTTTGGACTCTTTTGTTGACTCTGAGGGCTACTCCATTTCTTCTAAGGGATTCCTGCCCATAGTGGTACATATAATGGTCATCAAAATTAAAATCACCCATTCCAATCCATTTTAGTTCACTGATTCCTAACATGCCGATGTTCACTCTCGCCATCTCTTATTTGACCAGTTCCCATTTACCTTGATTCATGGACCTAACATTCCAGGTTCCCATGCAATACTATTCTTTACAGCATTGGACTTTATTTCCATCACCAGTCACAAACACAAGTGGGCATTGTTTTCGCTTTGGCTCTGTCTCTTCATTCTTTCTGGAGCTATTTCTCCACTCTTCTCCAGTAGCATATTGGGCAACTATGACCCGACAAGTTCATCTTTCAGTGTCATATCTTTTTGCCTTTTCATACTGCTCATGGGGTTATGGGGAAACAGTGGAAACAGTGTCAGACTTTATTTTGGGGGGCTCAAAAATCACTGCAGATGATGATTACAGCCATGAAATTGAAACACACTTACTCCTTGGAAGGAAAGTTATAACCAACCTAGATAGCATATTGAAAAGCAGAGATATTACTTTGCCAACAAAGGTCCGTCTAGTCAAGGCTATGGTTTTTCCAGTGGTCATGTATAGATGTGAGAGTTGGACTGTGAAGAAAGCTGAGCACCAAAGAATTGATGCTTTTGAACTGTGGTGTTGGAGAAGACTCTTGAGAGTCCCTTGGGCTGCAAGGAGATCCAACCAGTCCATCCTAAAGGAGATCAGTCCTGGGTATTCATTGGAAGGACTTATGCTGAAGCTGAAACTCCAATACTTTGGCTACCTCATGCGAAGAGTTGACTCATTGGAAAAGACCCTTATGCTCAGAGGGATTGAAGGCAGGAGGAGAAGGGGACGACAGAGGATGAGATGGCTGGATGGCATCACCAACTTGAGGGACATGAGTTTGAGTAAACTCCAGGAGTTGGTGATGGACAGGGAGACCTGGCATGCTGTGATTCATGGGGTTGCAAAGAGTCGGACATGACTGAGCAGCTGAACTGAGCTGACATTGGGTCCTCAAGGCAAGAATACTGAAGTGGTTTGCCATTCCCTTCTCCAGAAGACCACATTTTGTCAGAACTCTCCACCATATCCTGTCCATCTTGGGTGGCCCTATACAGCATGGCTCATAATTTCACTGAATCAGACAAGGTTGTTATCCCTGTGATCAGTTTGGTTAGTTTTCTGTGATTGTGGTTTCCATTCTGTCTGCCCTCTGATGAATAAGGGAGGTACTGTTATTTACTCCTAAACCAATGTCAGAGAAATTAGAAGTAATATGGCCACAGTGGAAGAATATAGGACAGAGTCCCTCTAATTGTCATGCTTTAAACCATCAAACCACAGCAAAATAATGATCCCATAATGGAACAACCAGCTGCCTTGGAAGATTTCTACGGTGGGAATGTCAAGTATGAGGTTCTGGGGCCAGTGCTGCCACCAACTCACTTCCTTAGGAGGTAGCTTAATTACCATCAATCTGCTTCTTCATTTAAACAATGTGGCTAATACAAAAGTTTCTGTTTAACCCACTTTACATGGCTGCTTGAGAGCATCAAATCAGTTCATGTAAGGGAGAGAGACCTTAGAGTTTAGAGCTCTCTTCTTTGCCCCTCTGCCCCACTTGCACCACATAGTTCTTTGCCTTGACCCCTCGAGTGCAATCACTTCTTACCTCCTCTTCCCCTACATGCCTTCTGTTTTCTTCTATTCTTCCATGATTTTGCTCTTCCTAGGACATATTCACCCTCACTGGATAGCCAAGGCCACATCTCATTCATCTTGATATCTCAGTTTCTAGCACCTCATTCTAATTACAGGCTAATTATCTTGTGTGGGGCTGTGCCCTGAGAACATCAAGGGAGAGAAGGACAAGGGAAATGCTATCCTGCTCATAGTTTATTTTTGATTCTTCCTGCTGGCAGGAGGGCATGGAATTAACAAATACATTCAGCTCCACATTTTATCTAATGGTCCCAGGAGCATGCTTCATCCAGTCACTTTAGCTTTTAAGTAGATGTTTTTGCTGCCTCCATCACATTGGGCTTTTGTGTTTCCTCTAAATTCTTTGGATTCGGAACTCCAATGGTAAACTAGAACATGCTCTTGAGTGTTGTACAACCAGGCTGTTGAGGGGAGGGGTGTTATGAACAAGTAATCACAACTACACACAATCAAGTTCCTACATACGAGCTGCAAATTTGGGATCCTGGTAAAAATCTCCAGAAAAAAATAAAAAAGATAAAAAGAAGCTGTCAGGGATACGCTCCTTCTCCCTTCCCTTCAAGTGGATCTAATGCATGTGAAGGGTAGCAAAGTGACAGCTTAACCAAATATCAGCATCAGAGAAATTAGAAATAGAAATTTCCAAGAAATTGTAATTCTTGGGTGCAGGTTCTTCTTCCTGCTGCTCCCCTAAGCTGTCCAAGGGACTTATTATTTAGAAGTATAGGTGATACTGGTACTGAGTTTTAGGAGCCCTAGAGGGTGAGGCAGAGCAGGGGGTACTCGAAGAATTCTAAGCCCCATAGGTTGACATGGAGAAGGATGGTAACGGGAGGTGGGCAAAAAGACCCAGAATGTTCATGGAATAAGTTAAGGGAGGGCCAGGTGTGGATATAATACAAGATGTCCTGCTCTCCAGCCAAATGCTCTGATTTATTGAGAAGGCAAAAATTGCTATTGCCTGTATACTACCAACTGTCCACCCTTTTTCCTAATTTCTCTTCAAGTGATATTAAGCTCTGAAGGTTCCTTCTATGACTGTTCTTTTTCATTTGACAAATTAAACTTGAATTATTCTGTAGATGTTTTTAACAGCTACCTTGTTTTTCCAAACATCTGGAGGAGGTAAGGGAGTGGCAGAAAGAGAAAAGCACTGCTTCATTTTCTTGATATGCAAGGCTTGTCCACAGCAGCCCGCACCAAGCTGGCAAGCTGGCAGAGCTTCTCTCTGCCTGTTCAACTGCTTGGGTAGGTGGAATATACAATGAAAGGAACCAGTGATCTTGGACCACCTAAGCCAAGAGCCAACCAGCCATGGAACAGACACATCCTGTTTCTTTCTGGGGGAGGCCCCGGCACTCATCCACCTTTAGCCTTACTGGGATTTGGATTTCACCCCACCCCCAAGAGAGTTTTCCTCTCTTTCTTAGATATGGACACTTTACTGCAGAAACAAGTCCCTGTAATATCATAAAAGACAGCAACTGGGCTGCAGGAAGCAGAAGGCTACAAGAGTATGTGGTGCAGCAGTGAAAAGAATATCCTCTTAATTGAATTATTCAAAGTGGAAGTATTTAAACACTTTTGAATTTACATCTATCTTTTGTGTTTACTTTTTAAAACAAAGTGCTTGTATTTGTATCTCCAAAAAAAAAAAAAGAATTTGGAGACTAGATTCAAGTTTTAGTTTTGTCATTGACTTGCTATTTGGCCTTGCTGAGAAATAGGCTTCTCAGACTTTCACCATCATTACAAGGTGTGCATGTGTATGCATATGTGCATGTGCATGTGTATGTTTATGCACACACATGTGCATAAGCATGACCAGGGTTGTTGCTCAGGGAATTCACTAAAAGCCCTAGTGACACTGACATTCTAGAAGTGTTTAAGACTAGTTATGGTACCTTGATTGAAACTTTGGGCCTGGCTTCTGAGATGTACCCAACAGGCCTTGCTAAAGAAAAGCCTTCCTAGAGTGCAACCTCTCTGCATCTGGTAAGTTCCACAGTGACCAAAGAGTCTGAAAAGTTAACCACAAAGAATTTTTCTTCTAACTAACTTAGATAAATAAGGGCTTTTTCAAGCAGGGTTGTGTGGGCTTAGATGAGATTAGAGGACAAATCAATCATGCTTACAAAAGAGGGAGAGAGTAACTGCCTCCTATCAATCCTACCTCAGATTTGCCTTTTTGTTTCTCACTCCCCCCTGACCTATAGACATAAAAATATAAAATTCTTTCTGAGATGCTGAATCTCTAAATTATAGTTCACTGCTTTCAAGTTGGGTGTGACTGAAGCTTCCTGAGCAGGGCAAACAATTTCAAGCTATTCTTAGTATTGTATGACCCCAGATGCAGGGACTGGAGGCTCAGAGCACATGGAGGAATTAGATAGTATTCCAAGTAGTGGAAAGGGGAAAAATGTTCCATGGGATAGAAAGTCAATTGCTTAGAGGAGAACATAGGCAAAACACTCTCTGACATACATCACAGCAGGGTCCTCTATGACCCATCTCCCAGAATATTGGAAATAAAAGCAAAAATAAACAAACAGGACGTAATTAAACTTAAAAGCTTCTGCACATCAAAGGAAACTATTAGCAAGGTGAAAAGGCAGCCTTCAGAATGGGAGAAAATAATAGCAAATGAAGCAACTGACAAACAACTAATCTCAAAAATATACAAGCAACTCCTACAGCTCAACTCCAGGAAAAATAAATGACCCAATCAAAAAATGGGCCAAAGAACAAAATAGACATTTCACCAAAGAAGACATACAGATGGCTAACAAACACATGAAAAGATGCTCAACATCACTCATTATCAGAGAAATGCAAATCAAAACCACTATGAGGTACCATTTCACGCCAGTCAGAATGGCTGTGATCCAAAAGTCTACAAGCAATAAATGCTGGAGAGGGTGTGGAGAAAAGGGAACCCTCTTACACTGCTGGTGGGAATGCAAACTAGTACAGCCACTATGGAGAACAGTGTGGAGATTCCTTAAAAAACTGGAAATAGAACTGCCTTATGATCCAGCAATCCCACTGCTGGGCATACACACTAAGGAAACCAGAAGGGAAAGAGACATGTGTACCCCAATGTTCATCGCACCACTGTTTATAATAGCCAGGACATGGAAGCAACCTAGATGTCCATCAGCAGATGAATGGATAAGAAAGCTGTGGTACATATACACAATGGAGTATTACTCAGCCATTAAAAAGAATACATTTGAATCAGTTCTAATGAGGTGGATGAAACTGAAGCCTATTATACAGAGTGAAGTAAGCCAGAAAGAAAAACACCCATACAGTACACTAACGCATATATATGGAATTTAGAAAGATGGTAACAATAACCCTGTATACGAGATAGCAAAAGAGACACTGATGTATAGAACAGTCTTATGAACTCTGTTGGAGAGGGAAAGGGTGGGAAGATTTGGGAGAATGGCATTGAAACATGTATAATATCATGTATGAAACAAGTTGCCACTCCAGGTTCGATGCACGATACTGGATGCTTGGGGCTGGTGCACTGGGACGACCCAGAGGGATGGTATGGGGAGGGAGGAGGGAGGAGGGTTCAGGATGGGGAACACATGTATACCTGTGGTGGATTCATTTCGATATTTGGCAAAACTAATACAATATTGTAAAGTTTAAAAATAAAATAAAATTTAAAAAAAAAAGGAAAAAAAAAAAAGTCAATTGCTGCTGGGAAACTTGTATTACAGAGAATCCCATCAAGGGTAGAGAAAGAGACGCCTGCAAGCCAGCCAAAGTTTCAGAGTACCTGAGACTTTATGGGCTTCAGTTCAGTTCATTTCAGTTCAGTCACTCAGCCGTGTCCGACTCTTTGCGACCCCATGAATCACAGCACGTCAGGCCTCCCTGTCCATCACCAACTCCCAGAGTTCACTCTGACTCATGTCCATCGAGTCAGTGATGCCATCCAGCCATCTCATCCTCTGTCGTCCCCTTCTCCTCCTGCCCCCAATCCCTCCCAGCATCAGAGTCTTTTCCAATGAGTCAACTCTTCGCATGAGCTGGCCAAAGTACTGGAGTTTCAGCTTTAGCATCATTCCTTCCAAAGAAATCCCAGGGATGATCTCCTTCAGAATGGACTGGTTGGATCTCCTTGCAGTCCAAGGGACTCTCAAGAGTCTTCTCCAACACCACAGTTCAAAAGCATCAATTCTTTGGTGCTCAGCCTTCTTCACAGTCCAACTCTCACATCCATACATGACCACAGGAAAAATCATAGCCGTGACTACACAGACCTTTCTTGGCAAAGTAATGTCTCTGCTTTTGAATATGCCATCTAGGTTGGTCATAAATTTCCTTCCAAGGAGTAAGCGTCTTTTAATTTCATGGCTGCAGTCACCACCTGCAGTGATTTTGGAGCCCCCCAAAATGAAGTCAGCCACTGTTTCCACTGTTTCCGCATCTATTTCCCATGAAGTAATGGGAGCGGATGCTATGATCTTTGTTTTCGGAATGTTGAACTTTAAGCCAACTTTTTCACTCTCCACTTTCACTTTCATCAAGAGGCTTTTGAGTTCCTCTTCACTTTCTGCCATAAGGGTGGTGTCATCTGCATATCTAAGGTTATTGATATTTCTCCCGGCAATCTTGATTCCAGCTTGTGTTTCTTCCAGTCCAGCGTTTCTCATGACGTACTCTGCATACAAGTTAAATAAGCAGGGTGACAATATACAGCCTTGACGAACTCCTTTTCTTATTTGGAACCAGTCTGTTTTTCCATGTCCAGTTCTAACTGTTGCTTCCTGACCTGCATACAGATTTCTCAAGAGGCAGGTCAGGTGGTCTGGTATTCCCATCTCTTTCAGAATTTTCCACAGTTTATTGTGATCCACACAGTCAAAGGCTTTGGCATAGTCAATAAAGCAGAAATAGATGTTTTTCTGGAACTCTCTTGCTTTTTACATGATCCAGCAGATGTTGGCAATTTGATCTCTGGTTCCTCTGCCTTGTCTAAAACCAGCTTGAACATCTGGAAGTTCACAGTTCATGTACTGCTGAATCCTGACTTGGAGAATTTTGAGCATTACTTTACTAGCGTATGAGATGAGTGCAATTGTGTAGTAGTTTGAGTATTCTTTGGCATTGCCTTTCTTTGGGATTGGAATGAAAACTGATCTTTTCCAGTCCTGTGGCCACTGATGAGTTTTCCAAATTTGCTGGCATATTGAGTGCAGCACTTTCACAGCATCATTTTTCAGGATTTGAAATAGCTCAACTGGAATTCCATCACCTCCACTAGCTTTGTTCATAGTGATGCTTTCTAAGGCCCACTTGACTTCACATTCCAGGATATCTGGCTCTAGGTCAGTGATCACACCATCGTGATTATCTGGGTCATGAAGATCTTTTTTGTACACTTCTTCTGTGTATTCTTGCCACCTCTTCTTAATATCTTCTGCTTCTGTTAGGTCCATACCATTTCTGTCCTTTATCGAGCCCATCTTTGCATGAAAGTTTCCCTTGGTATCTCTGATTTTCTTGAAGTGATCTCTAGTCTTTCCCATTCTGTTGTTTTCCTCGATTTCTTTGCATTGATTGCTGAAGAAGGCTTTCTTATCTCTTCTTGCTATTCTTTGGAACTCTACATTCAGATGCTTATATCTTTCCTTTTCTCCTTTGCTTTTCGCTTCTCTTCTTTTCACAGCTATTTGTAAGGCCTCCCCAGACAGCCATTTTGCTTTTTTGCATTTCTTTTCCATGGGGATGGTCTTGATCCCTGTCTCCTGTACAATGTCACGAACCTCATTCCATAGTTCATCAGGCACTTTATCTATCAGATCTAGGCCCTTAAATCTATTTCTCACTTCCACTGTATAATCATAAGGGATTTGATTTAGGTCATACCTGTATGGTTTAGTGGTTTTCCCTGCTAGAGGTCATTTGATCAGGCAACTAGCCAAAGCAAACCAGACGAAGGGAAAGAGAATCTGTGATTTTCTAATAAGTCTGTGTCAGTGCTGGCTTCTTATGAGCAAGAAGATCTCTTTAGATGTTTCCTTCCTTTCCCTGCACCTCAAAGAATCACTGCTGTTTTCTATTCTATATGGGGATACTATCCTTTAAATAAGACTCAAAAATATGCCCGCTGCTCAGAACTGTGGACATTTCCAGCCATTTACATTAAAGAGCAACAGAGGTCACAGAACAAAAGAAAGATGATTTTTTCCTGGATCTTGGTTAAGTAACTCTAAGGCTGATATTTAATCCCCTCATAATGTGCTAAACTATATGAGAAGTTAGAGGAATACTACCTCTCAAATTACAGGAAATTATACCTGTGTGGAGGCGAGTGGAATGGGGAGCTGACTCAACTTTTACACTATGACCACAAGGCTTAAGATTGCCTCTTCCTCTGTGGTAGCATGTCCAGCTTTTTCCATCTTGGTTATATTAGCTATGAACTGTCATATTTTATAACTTGGGCCTAAGAGATAAATATGAAATGTCATTACTCCTGGTTCTCCTGATGGGCACAAGAGACAAACAATAAATACCATACTTAACATATAGGTACCTGTGAGGTATTAAAACTCCCATCACTGTTTCTACTGAACAGACACCTCAGGAACTTCAGAGGAACTATGGCATTAGAGGCAAAATCTCTATTTAGTTGTTAGGCTCTGTATATCTTCTTCAAGTGAACATTTCAGATGACAAAGCTTTAGTGACTTCACTGAAGGCTTTCTGAGTTCAGAGAAGTCATGATTGTTTCCAATAGAATTAAGACTCAGGGATTATTTTTATGATCAGATGATTAAACAACAGAATGTGGTCTATCACTTGGGCAGGGATGATGATCCTGACCTCAAGTGTGCAGGCTTCGATAGAACTAGTAGATATGTCAGGGTGAGGTGATCCCTGACAAGAGGAAAAGAAGTATGTTGGCTGGCCTGCATCAGAGAACCAACCTTGCATTCTGGGTCTGGGAATGGATTTTTATATATTACGACTTATCCAAGTATTTATCTGGTGGTAATAAAATTCCAGGACTTGAAATAGCTTTGAACGTTTACTGAGTCAACCCAATTGTTTCTTAGTAACACCCAAGGAAATGAATCTTTCCAGTCCTAGTAAACTTTTACTACAGACTTTTCTCCAACTTTCTTAGAAAGCTATTTAAGTACACGACACCTCTCATTAGCAGTGAGTTTTGCCTTGGCTCTAATCTAAATCCTTTCTCCTGCTTTTCAAATATAATTACTCTTTTTTCATCTTTGGCTAAAATGTGAGGTTCTGGCTAAGGTATTTGAACTCTCCAGTGTCCCTGCTGGTGAAAGTGTCCTACCTCCCAGTCTAGAACAGAGGCTTGCCACTGTGCAATCTTGTCAATATTCTCCAAGCGACGTTTGCGTTCATTGATCTGCTGAGTCACATTTCTCATGACAGCCAGAGCAGCTGCCACATACCTGTAGTCACTGTGAAGACACAAAATTACAAGTTGGATGAGTTAATGTGCCATAGAACCAATGTGCTGGGTGTCAACCCTAACATCCATTCTCCTGTTCCTACTTGGCAACAGAGCCCTCATTTTCAGATGGAATCCAAGCCATGTGGAGTAAGGGAATACATTTCCAAGAGGTGATTTATGTGATCTAGTTCTGTTAAGTGATATATAAATAGAAATGTTAGGCAGAACTTTTGAGAAATCTCCTTTAAGAAAGACAGAAGGCCATTCTTTGGTCCTTACTTCATCCTGATGCTTAGAATTTAGATGTGAAGGCTGAAGTTCTTCCAGCCATCTTGGATCATAAGGACAAGCTCCATACTTGCAAAGGATCCAGAAGGGAGCTTTACACATGGCATAGTCCAGACAACTTTACCATCTGTTCTAGCACCTATTTCTAGGGAACTCTGCCCAAAGTAACTATAAAATAACAATCAAACCTTCCCCCCCAGAGATAAACTCCTTGGACACAAAACAGACTTTAGTCACTGACAAGTGGTGTGGTCTTTGACAAATCACATTTACCTTCTCAGTGACATATTTTTTATCTGTAAAATGGGGGAGAATTACAGTAGAATTTGTTGAAGTTTTATTAATCCATGGCAATGGTTCTACTCTTGGCTTATAGCAAATGTTAGCAGTATTATTAATACAAAGGAAACATTTCTCTAGTATAGATGTTATATGGGCTGTCTCTCAAAACCTCTAACTCAGAAGTATAATCCTAATCTCATTTTCCTGGGACTTTGGATGGTCCACTTGTTGAAGGTTATATCACCCTGCCAAGTTTTCTCTGCCTGTCTGCTCTAATTTCCAATCAAATAGCTCCTGTGAAAAGCATGTTGAAAGTGAAACCCCAGATATTTGGTGGAATTACTATAAACTGAGAAGGCAGGATGATGAGTTAACTTTTCTCTAAGGAAAAGTTAAGCTGAACATACTTTGTGGTCACTAACCTGCTCACTGTCCCAGTACCAACTGGAAAGAAGAGAAGAGAAAGAGAAGAGCACAGCAATTGTCTTTTTCTTTCCTAATATATTGAGCTGTGGGGTGGTAGATCAAACATCAGCACAGAAGAAAGGGAGTTGTAACTGCCAGGGCAGATGCCTCCTCTTATCTGGCTTCCCTGACTCCAGTCTTTTCTCTGCATACCTTCCAGACTATAGTCTTCAAGTGTTACTACATCTTATCACCCCGAGTAACAAGATACTCACTACATATCCTAAGCAGTCCATTCTGTCCCAAGACAACTCTGTTAACATGCGCATGTGCTCACATACACACACACACACATGCACCAAAAACTCTTTTATTCTGAGTCTAATGAATGTTGGCTATTACCAGTTTTTCTTATGGATGTCACATCTGACTCATACTGAACTTATAATTAACCAACACTTCTTAAATTTCTTTATAATATGCTTTCTAGAAGCTGTGTTTCTCTCAGTTGGTCCTTGAATTGTTGACTTCTTAGACCCAACCACAAAATATTATATTTGTTCCTATTGCATTACAACGTTTTACAGTTACTTGCTCCAATCTATAGCATAACTACTGTGCTCTGTAAAACTGTCAAGGTTTTGCTCTGGCAAGACTATCTTAGCCCGCCATTTAGAAGCAGGGTAGGGTAATGACAGAAGGGGTAGTTGCAGTGCAGAAGCTGCTGATATAAATAAGCACCCCATTATTTAGTCTTATGTTATTCCACTCTCTGATTTGAGAGCATCAGGAAAATGCCTTAAGCCACCTTCTGGGAAGTAAAGCATAGAGTTACACTGTATATATGGTAGCCACTAGCCACATTTAATTAAAATTAAACATTTTAAAATTTAATTATTTAGTTGCACCAGCTACATTTCTCAGTTCTCAATATCCATATGCCGACAGTGTATACTATATTAAACGTTACAGATATAGAATGTTTCCATCACTGTACAAAGTCTTATTGGAGAGTACTGGTATGAGAATGCTCTACCTGACCCCATGTACTACTCAGCCATGAATTTATCACTGCCACTGTGCCAAACTGTCAATCAATAAATAGCTGTGGTCTAGCCTGAACCCTTCTAGAGCCCTCAGGCTTCCAGAGGGGGTCTGAGTCCAGCACCCTAGTGAGGAGACTGACTGAACCAAGATTGTCTTGTTCTAGACAGGTCAGCTAACCTCCTTCTTGCACAGAGCCTTCCTTCTTGTCAGCTTAAGCAAGGTTGGGTAGGGGGGTGAATACATGTCACCCTTCTGTAAACAAAGGTAGCATTATTCTCCACTTATCATTCTCTATCCATCTAATCTTCTCCCTCATAAACTACTCTGACTGCCTACATTTCAGACTTACCTAACTGAATACCTATGTTACTAAGCCTTCAAGCTTGCAGTAGCCTCTAATTGCCTTCAAATCCAAGCTACTCTGACATGCAGTGCAGGACCTATCACCTTGATACAGCTTCCTGAGGCCAAAAAGAAGGAACTGTCCATGGACTGGAGATAGTGCTAGGTTCAGTGGGTCACCCCAAATGAGGACAGGGATTGATGTAGCCTGCAACTGCCTGAAACATTCTCTCAGCACGTTAGTGCCTGGGGCTGGAAGAGGAGGAGACCAGAGACAAAGGGGAAAAAAGGCCTTGAGGCAGGGGTTCCACTCACAAGGTGAAGGAGTATAGGAATGGCAAATCCCAGGGAGATATTCTATCTTATTGACTCCCACTAAACCCAAAAAGGCCTTACGATTGCTTTGGCCTAAAACACTAACGTAGTTTTTTGCTGTGCTTTAAAAATGACATTTGGAGGACTTTTAAAAGCACCTATGCAAATATATAATTTACATAATTAATATCATTAGTCCATAAGTTTGATTTTTAGAGCCTCCTGCTAGGTAGGTTCCATGGATCAGATACTCAGGAGTAGGCAGGAGATGAGCTGTGATATAAAAACATTTGAGAATCACTCTTTGAATATACTGATTTTAGAACCATTGATCTGAAAGCTGCTCCACTGAGATTTAGGTACAAGAGTGGCTGTTTCTGGTCACTTAGCACCTTGAAATATACGTGTGGGGGTCATTTAAATTCATCACATCATGAGCAGGCAGAACTAGAAAAGGCCTTCCAGATTGTGTAGTATAATGGCTCACAAATCTTCCTGGGCACTTGGAGGACTCTGTAAAAGGCTAGGCTCCCAGACCACTGGCCATACTTTGTGTCCCTGCTATGCCACAGGCTTCCTCTTTGTCATTTTCTTTCTTTGGGACTCAGTCTCTCCAGCCATAGAATGAGGAAGTCTGACTAGAAGAACTTCCTTTAAGGCCCTTGCCATTTTAGGGCCATAAATGTTTTTCATTTTTATTTTTAATTTAGTGGGTTTTTTTCAGTATCCTATTAGTTCTCACAAGTCTTCTCCTTCGAAAAGTTGGGACTCAGTTTTGGTAATGGGCTATATTAAATATTTTAAGTGAGATTTATTCACCTCCAAGTTTCATGTCTGAGTACTCCCATCCCCCAGCTAGTAAACAGAATCAAGGAGAAGAGAAGACAGAGCCTTCCTTTGCAAAGTCTTTCTATACCTACTTCCCTCACAGCCAATGGATCAAGGAAGGCAGAGCTATCACTGGTGGTGTTACTTACACAAAGGGAGAGCCCATTGCTGCCACATTTAGTTTCAAATCTGAATCTGTCCAGGGCTTCAGAAACCCTGGAGCACGTGACGCATGATTTGCTAAAGAAACAATATCAACTTAAAAATGAACCTAGAGATTGACCTAGAAGCTTGACATAAAGCCAGCTGACTCCCACACGTGGCCTTACGCAACTAAGTCTGGAAATCAGCTCCAAGGAAACTAGGCAACAAAGTTAAATGAAAGTAAGATATGAGCCTGATGAGAATGAGACAAAAACTAAAGGAAATTGGGCAAAGGCCTTCTTTATTCTTGGAGTGCTCAATCAGGAAGAGAGTTGAGAGCTGGGCCAACAAACCTAAGGTCAGATATTTAATATCAATCAAAAGCATGCTATAAATAGCCTGGGGGTTCTAGGTCATGAAGTAAAGGATATGCAAAACTAGGGGATGGTTTACTGTAGGCCACTCCCATTGCTGGAGATAGCTCCCAGTATGGTGGTTTAGTCCCTCAGTTATGTCTGACTCTGTGACTACCAAGCTTCTCTGATCATGAAATTTCCTAGGCAAGAATACTAGAGTGGGTTGCCATTTCCTTCTCCAGGAAATCTTCCTGACCCAGGGATGGAACCTGTATTTCCTGCTTAGCAGGCAGATCCTTTATCACTGATCCACCTGGAAAGCCCAACTTCCAGTATATACCTTACTAATAGGAGATCAGAAGTACTATTTCCATTCAAAGAGACAAATAAAGTTCTTTCATCCTTTTGGTGTTTTCTTGAAAATACTGAAAAACTTTTGAAAAACTTCAGGGGAACTCACAAGTCTATTTCCTCCTAGTTATGCTCTAGATCTAAGGGGAGGGTACAGTTAGGATGAGGCAGAAGAGGGAGGAAAAGACTAAAGAAGTCCAGGTATGTAGCCTTTCAGAAGAATTCTAAGGTCAGTACAAGCTGAGTAGTCTGTTACCAGGATATTTTACTCTATCAAGCAGAGAATAAAAAGTTGGTTCCCTTGGCTAATTTCCCAAGGTGAGGGAGTGATAAAGAATCTACCTGCCAATGCAGGAGACACAGGGGATGCAGGTTTGTTCCCTGGGTTGGGAACATACCCTGGAGAAGGAAATGACAACCCACTCCAGTATTCCTGCCTGGGAAATCCCATGGACAGAGGTGCCTGGTGGGCTACAGTCTATGGGGTTGCAAAGAGCTGGACATGACTGAATAGCCAAACACTTTCACTTGGCTGAATTCAGGACTAAGGACCAGGCTATAAGCTTCCTGAAGACAGTGTCTTAAGTTGTACAATAATTATGCACACTGATTTTGTGTATATATTTATTTACAAATTTATAAACAACTCTTATAAATACTACCTCACTTTATACACACAAGAGTCTTGAGAAGTAAGCAAGAATATATCATTATCCCATTGTACATATAAGCTAACAGCTCAGAAAAGGCAAAAGAACATATACTGTCAATAAGGACTAGCATATAGAGGAGGTTCTCTCCTTCACTACTGCCTCCCTCAATCCCTTACCTATGGTCCTGGGCGGTATACTTGAGGAGCTCGGCCAACTGTAAGGGATACTTGCAGATCTTCTGTACTGGCGTCAAAAGGAAACCATCAATAGCAATGTCGATCATTTGCTGCAAGAGGCGACAGGCCTCAAAAAAGTGTTGGTAGCGGCTGTCCTTCATCAGTTTGGAGAGCTCCATACAGGCGTCCAGGTGATTGTTACAATACTCAGAGTATATCCAGAATCCATCTTGCTGTGAGCAGAGGAAAGATGGAGAGAAAAGGAAATGCTACTGAGGACTCCAAAAGAAATTCTGGAGATATGGAATGACAAACCGTCTTCTTATGTAGAAATATAAAAATGAAAACAACGTCAATCTTTTCTAAACTGATTCATAATTTAATAACAAATTATTTGGGAATTAGACAAACTGCAAAAATTCATATATAAAAATAAATAAGTAGGAATAGCATGTAAATGCTATAAAAGAAGGCTAATGAGAGGAGACTGACCCTGAAAATAGTAAAACAAAATATCGTAATAAAATTCGGGCATTGGATCATAGAGGTAGGTCAGAGGTCTATTTCTTGTAGTGGCAGACTAAATAGTTTTATATGAAACTTAATCACTGAGAAAAGCTAGAAAATCTGGAAAAAAACATAATAAATTTCTGTTTGAATGAATCACATCATCCAGAGTTTTTAATTGTCTCCAAAGAATATTTTGTAGGAAATTTACCATGGAATTTTCAGGAGTAAAGAGGAGTGATGAATGCAAGTTAAACACAAATGGCTGAGGAAAACAGTGTGTGTGTGTGTGTGTGTGTGTGTGTGTGTGTGTGTGTGTACATGTAAAGAAGGGAAGAGAAGGTAAGGGGAGTATATTCAAATGATATACCAAAATCAGAGGAATGTTAATATTAGATGAATCTGGGTAAATGGCATCTTTCATTTCATTGCACTTCACTTTATTGCACTTCACTGATATGTTTTTCACAAATTGAAGGTTTGGGAGAAAGACTTGGTTAAGCAAGTCTATCGGCATCATTTTTCCAATAGTTTTTGTTCACTTCATGCCTCTGTGCCACATTTTGGTATTTCTTACAATGTTTCAAACTTCTCCACTATTATTATATTTGTTATGGTGATCTATGATCAGTGATCTTTGATGTTAATATTGTAATTGTTTGTGGATGCTACAAACCTATATAGCAAGGTGAATGTAATACATAAGTGTTGTGTGTTCTGCCTACTCCACTGTTCCCCTATCTCTCTCTTCTCTGGCTTCACTATTCCCTAAGACACAACAATACTGAAGTCAAGTCAATTTATAATTCTGCAATGATCTCTAGTGTTCAAGTGAGAGGAAGCATTATATGTCTCTAACTTTAAATCAAAAACTAGAAATAAGTAAACTTAGGAAGGAAGGTATATCAAAAGCTGAGACAGGCTAAAAGCTATAACTCTTGCACCAAATAGTTAGCCAAGTTGTGACTGCAAGGGAAACATTCTTGAAGGAAACTAAAAGTGCTACTCCAGTGAACACACAAATGATAAGGAAGTGAAAACAACCTTATTGCTGATATGGAGAAAGGTTAAATGGTCTGGATAGATCAAACTAACCTAACCCAGAGCAAGACTCTAACTCTCTTCAATTCTGCAAAGGCTGAAAGAGATGTGAAAGCTGCAGAGAAAAGAGTGAAGCTGAGATAACAAGATGGTGGTGGAGTAGGTGGACATGGAGTACATCTCTCTCCACAGATACATCAGGAATACAACTTCAGACACAGAAGTGCATGCAGAACACCAGCTGAGAGCGGACAGGAGTACCTGGCCAGTGGAAAAGATTATATAGAATCATGCAAAACTTGGTAAAATGAAGAAACTAGGGGGGAAAACACGAGTATTAGTAGGACTGGATCTACCCTCAGCAGGTGGGGGAACTGAATCAGGGGTCTGATCCTCACAGTAGGGCAACTGTCTGAGTCACAGGATAAACATTTAAGACTGAGAGTAAAATAGCTGATTTGTGGCAGCCTAAATGGAATGACAATCAGACAGTCCTTGACACAGCCATACATACCCTGGACAGGGATGCAGGTCCCCTGGAAGGTGTAGCAGCTGGGAGCTGGAGTTTAGGGATTCTGGAGCAGTCCCAGTGCGAGGGCTGCTGTTGACTGCCAAGAGACACATTGAGGGGATGTGAGGGAGGAGATCATGGGGGGAAATGTCTATGGAGGGAAGTCGGAAAGCCAGGCAGCCATGGAAGCAAGGTGATACTCCTGAGTCACGCATAGGGGGTGGGGCTATCACCCTAGCATGTCTCTCCCCACATGCCAGCATCTGCAGTTGAACAATAGAGAGGGTGGCCCATCAAATGCCTCATGCACTGAACTACAGAGTAGGACGCCAGCCAGGGTGCTCCTTTAAGTGACCAATGAGCCAAACTACAGAGTAGGACCCCACCTAGGGTGCCCTTTTAAGTGCCTAATGTGCCAATCTACAGAGTAGACCCCAGTCGGGGCAGGGGGGGGGGTGGCTCTCTATGTGCCTGACATGACAAACAACAGAGAAGGACCCCAGGCAAGGGATCCCTCTAAGTGCCTGAACAGGCGGAGCTATGGAGAAAGACTGGCCAAAGAGGCCTTCTGATCACCAGCTACAAGAGGCTTGAAAAAAGACTGATACGGCCATAACTCCTGCCATGGAGGCAGTTTGTGTACCTGAACACTTGGTGCTGCCAGGGTCCCTGCAAGCCAAGCAGCTGCACCACCTTCACACTCAACTCTCACTGGGGCAGAGCTGCCACAGACAAAAAAAAAAAAAAGTCTTGTGTTTACACACACATAGTTGCTTCAGTCCTGTCCGACTCTTTGCGACCCTGTAGACTGTGGCATGCCAGGCTTCTCTGTCAGAGATGGGGTTCTCCAGGCAAGAATACTGGAGCTTATTGGTCAATACTGGTTGCCATACACTTCTAGAACACTATATTTCCTGCTGCCCTAGCCGCCAATCCCCCTGAGTACCTGGTGCTGCCAGAACCCCTATGACCCAAGGAGATGCACCACTTCCACACCTGGCCCTCACAGGGGCAAACCCAAGCCCTCCAGGGCAGCCTCAGGAGCTAAACCCCAGTGGATAAACCATGTGCAGAGGTGGAAATAAAACCACAACTGAAACCCAGGGGCAGTGTGGCTAAGGAAGAAGACCCAAAACATCCCCACCAGATGTACAAGTGGCAGATTAAATCCACACGATCAACTAAGCAGACTCTGTGTCTGTGGAATATATTAAAGGCCATTGAGAGCTCCCAAAAAAGAAAATGCACTAGCTCTGATAGCTGGGGACATTGGAGGAAAGAACACACAAGAGTAGGACCAGATTAGAATCTGAGCAGCCCCCACACAGGTCCAGAGATCAGTACAGTGTTGGATGGCAACCTAGGGAGGTAAGGTGAACTGTGATTCCCAGAGCAGGAAAGGACTCTGACAGCAGAGACTCAAGAAAATCATTTATTACTCTTATTTTTTTACTTGTTCTGTAGATTATTTTGGATTTTATTTTTTTTCTTTTTTCTCCCCTCTGTTATAGTTGTCAATTTCATTGGCACTAAGAAACCCAATTAAGCTTTGGAGTTTTTTTTTTTTCTTTTTTTCCCTCAGTCACATTTTTTATTGTCATAAAACTCTGCCTCTACGTTGGGCATTTGCAGTTCTGTGGAGTTTTCTTCTCTTTTTTTTCCTTTTCTCTTTTTTTTTAATTGTAATTTTTTAAACCTAATATTATTTTTCTACGTTTATTCCTTTGTTTGCTTTTCCTACTGTTATTTCTCCCTTGCAATTAACCTTTAATGTATAGAAATCTTCTTCATCAACCTCTATTTAACTTTGCATATCTATTATTTCTTTCTCTCCTTTCCTCTCAACGTATTTGTTAGTTTTACTTTCATTGCTTTATTCCCCAATTGGCACCTTGCTTTAGTTTTGTTTTCCAGTTTGTGCTTTAATTAGTTTTGTTCTGGTAGATACAATTTTTGGTTTCCTTTGTTCACCAGGTCAATATATTGCAGTTAATTTTTGTTGGACTGTTTTGATTTTTCTTATGTGTCTATATGTATATGTGTATATTTAGTCACACTTTCTATTGTTGTTATAAACCTCTGCCTCTACATTGGGCTTTTGCAATTGTGTGGAGTTTTCCTCTTTTTTCCCCTTTTTTCTTTCTTCTTCCATTTTTTTCTCATTTCTCTTTTTTATAATTGTAATTTTTTAAGCCTATTATATTATTTCTAAATTTATTCTTTTGTTTGCCTTTCCTACTGTTCTTTTCCCCTTGCAGATAATCTCTAATGTATATAAATCTTCTTCATCTACCTCTATTTAACTTTGCATATCTAGTCTTTCTTTTTTTTAAAAAAATTAATTTATTTATATTAATTGGAGGCTAATTACATTACAATATTGTAGTGGGTTTTGCCATACATTGACATGAATCAGCCATGGGTGTAAATGTGTTCCCCATCCTGAACCCCCCCTCCCACCTCCCTCCCCATCCCATCCCTCAGGGTCATGCCAGTGCACCAGCCCTGAGCACCCTGTCTTGGGCATCAAACCTGGACTAGCGGTCTGTTTCACATATGATAATATACCTGTATCAATACTATTCTCTCAAATTATCCCACCCTTGTCTTCTCCCACAGAATCCAAAAGACTGTTCTATACTTCTGTGTCTCTTTTGCCATCTCACATATAGGGTCGTCATTATCATCTTTCTAAATTCCATATATATGCGTTAATATACTACATTGTTGTTTTTCTTTCTGACTTACTTCACTCTGTATAATAGGCTCCAGTTTCATCCACCTCATTAGAACTAATTCAAATGCATTCTTTTTAATGGCTGAGTAATAATCAACTATGTATATGTACCACAGCTTTCTCATCCATTCATCTGCCGATGGACATCTAGGTTGCTTCCATGTCCTGGGTATTGTAAACAGTGCAGTGATGAACATTGGGGTACACGTGTCTCTTTCAATTCTGGTTCCCTCAGTGTGTATGCCCAGCAGTGGGATTGTTGGGTCATATGGCAGTTTTTTATGGAATCCCCACACGGTTCTCCATAATGGCTGTACTGATTTTCATTCCCACCAACAGTTTAAGAGGGTTCCCTTTTCTCCACACCCTCCCCAGCATTTACTGTTTGTAGACTTTTTGATAGCAGCCATTCTGACCAGTGTGAGATGGTACCTCATTGTGGTTTTGATTTGCATTTCTCTGATAATGAGTGAAGTTGAGCATCTTTTCATGTGTCTGTTAGTCATCTGTATGTCTTCTTTGGAGAAATGTCTATTTAGTTCTTTGGTCCATTTTTTTTTTGATTGGGATGTTTATTTCTCTGGAATTGAGCTGCAAGAGCTACTTATATAGTTTTGAGATTTATTCTTTGTCATTTGTTTTACTTCCTATTATTTTCTCCCATTCTTAAAGCTGTCTTTTCACCTTGCTTATAGTTTCCTTCATTGTGCAAAAGCTTTTAAGTTTAGTTAGGTCCCATTTGTTTATTTTTGCTTTTATTTCCATAACTCTGGGAGATGGCTCATAGAGGATCTTGCTGTGATTTATGTCAGAGAGTGTTTTGCCTATGTTTTCCTCTAGGAGTTTTATAGTCTCTGGTCTTACATTGAGATCTTTAATTCATTTTGAGTTTATTTTTGTGTATGGTGTTAGAAAGTGTTCTAGTTTCATTCTTTTACAAGTGACTGACCAGTTTTCCCAGCACCACTTGTTAAAGAGACTGTATTTTTCTCCATTGTATATTCTTGCCTCCTTTGTCAAATATAAGGTGTCCATAGGTGCATGGATTTATCTCTGGGCTTTCTATTTTGTACCACTGATTTATATTTCTGTCTTTGTGCCAGTACCATACCATCTTGATGACAGTAGCTTTGTGTATAGTCTGATGTCAGGCAGGTTGATTCCTCCAGTTCCATTCTTCTTTCTCAAGATTGCTTTGACTATTTTAGGTTTTTTGTATTTCCATACAAATTGTGAAATTATTTGTTCTAGTTCTCTGAAAAATACCACTGGTAGCTTGATAGGGATTGTATTGAATCTATAGATTGCTTTCGGTGGTATACTCGTTTTCACTGTATTGATTCTTCCAATCCATGAACATGGTATATTTCTCTGTCTATTTGTATCATCTTTGATTTCTTTCATCAGTGTTTTATAGTTTTCTATATATAGGTATTTTGTTTATTTAGGTAGGTTTATTCCTAAGTATTTTATTCTTTTGTTGCAATGGTGAATGGAATTGTTTCTTTAATTTCTCTTTTCTCATTGTTAGTGTATAGGAATGGTATGGATTTCTGTGTGTTAATTTTATATCCTGCACATTTACTATATTCATTGATTAGCTCTAGTAATTTTCTGGTGGTGTCTTTAGGGTTTTCAATGTAGAGGATCATGTCATCTGCAAACAGTGAGAGTTTTACTTCTTCTTTTCCTGTCTAGAGAAGATCCTTTAGCATTTGTTGGAGAGCTGGTTTGGTGGTGCTGAATTCCCTCAGCTTTTGCTTATCTGTAAAGCTTTTGATCTCTCCTTCATATTTGAATGAGATCCTTGCTGGGTACAGTAATCTGGGCTGTAGGTTTTTTTCTTTCATCACTTTAGGTATGTCTTGCAATCCCTTCTGGCCTGAAGAGTTTGTATTGAAAGATCAATTGTTATCCTTATGGGAATCTTCTTGTGTGTTATTTGTTGTTTTTCCCTTGCTGCTTTTAATATTTGTTCTTTGTGTTTGATCTTTGTTAATTTGATTAATATGTGTCTTCGGTGTTTCACCTTGGGTTTATCCTGTTTGGGATTCTCTGGGTTTGTTGGACTTGGGTGGCTATTTCCGTCCCCATTTTAGGGAAGTTTTCAACTATTATCTCCTCAAATATTTTCTCATGGACTTTCTTTTTGTCTTCTTCTTCTGGGACTCATATGATTCAAATGTTGGGGCATTTGACATTGTCCCAGAGGTCTCTGAGGTTGTCCTCATTTCTTTTAATTCTTTTCCCCCCTCTACTTCATTTATTTCCATCATTGTATCTTCCACCTCACTTATCCTATCTTCTGCCTCAGTTATTCCACTGTTGGTTCCCTCGAGATTGTTTTTGATCTCAGTTATTGCATTATTAATTATTGATTGACTCTTTTTTATTTTTTCTAGGTCCTTGGTAAACATTTTTTGCATCTTCTCAATCCTTGCCTCCAGACTATTTATCTGTAACTCCATTTTGTGTTCAAGATTTTGTATCATTTTTACTATCATTATTGTGAACTCTTTTTCAGTAGACTCCCTATCTCCTCCTCTTTTGTTTGGTGTGGTGGGCATTTATCATGTTCCTTTACCTGCTGAATATTTCTCTGCCTTTTCATCTTGTTTAGACTGCTGTGTTTGGGGTGGGCCTTGTGTATGCTGCAAGTTTGTGGTTCCTCTTTGTTATAGAGGTTCCTTCCTGTGGGTGAGGTTGGACAAGCGGCTTGTCAAGGTTTCCTGGTTAGGGAAGCTTGAGTCGGTGTTCTGGTGTGTGGAGCTGTATCTCTTCTCTCTGGAGTGCAATTAAGTGTCCAGTAGTGAATTTTGAGGTCTATGTGTTTGGTGTGACTTTGGACAGCTTGTATATTAATCCTAGGGCTATATTCTTGTGTTGCTGGAGAATTAGTGTGGTATGTCTTGTTCTGGAATTTGTTCACACTTGGGTGGACCTTGGTTTCAGTTCGGGTATGGAGGTTTTTGGATGAGCTTTTTGCTTAATGTTCCCTGGAGCCAGGAGTTTTTTGGTGTTCTCAAGTTTTGGATTTAAGCCTCCTGCCTCTGGTTTTCAGTCTTATTCTTACAGTAGCCTCAAGACTTCTCCATCTATACTGCACTGATGGTAAAACATCTAGGTTAATGGAAAAAAGATTCTCCACACTGGGGGACACCCACAGAGGTTTACAGAGTTACATGGAGAACAGAAGAGGGAGGAAGGTGATAAAGGTAACCAGGAGGAGAAGAGGGCAAGTCAAAAGGAGAGAGACGGATCTAGCCAGTAATCAGTTCCCTAACTGTTCTCCACAGCCTGGAATACTGAAAGAGATTCACAGAATTGAGTAGAGAAGAGAAAGGGGAGGGAGGAGATAGAGGTGACCTGGAGGAGAAAAAAGAGAGTCAAAAGGGGGAGAGGGCAATCAAGTCAGTAATCACACTCCTAAGTAAAAATGGGTACTGAAGATTGGATTCTTAAAGGTACAAAATTGATAACAAATACAAAAGCCAAAGATTAAAAATCTAGAGTAGACATTAGACTCTCAAAAATACAATATTAAAAAAAAATCTCAAAAATTATTAAAAATATATATGAAATTTGCTTTAAAAATAAGGTCTTTTTTGCAAGATAATAGTAGGTTATAACTATGAAAATTAAAGGAGTAATAAAGGACTTAAAATGAAAAAATTAAAAAATGATAATAGTAAAATATATCTAGGAATTTTTCTGGAGCTGTTGTGGGCAGTGCGGGGTCAGTTCAGTTTCAGATAGTTCCTTGCTCCAGCTTATACTTCTTCTCAAGGTCTATAGGCCCCTTCCAATGTAGTCTGTGCTAACTACAGGGTTTTAATCTGTTGCAATTATCACTTCCAAAGCGGTTCCCTCTGTTTATTTTGGCTTCTTCTATTTGCAACTCTCTTCAGTGTCTACTTTCTGCCCTGACACAGGGGGCGAATGTGGTCACTTATTTAGGCTTACTTGTTCAGTTGTGCTGTAGGGAGGGAGGAACAATGCACACAAATATCACTGGCGTGTATGGGGAGTGCTTGCAGTGTCTGGGCCACAGTGGGTTTGAGCCCACTCACAGTGTGTGTGCTTTCCTGGTCTACACTGCTCAGGCCCAGGTTGCTCTGCAGGGGAACTGTCAAAAGCAGGCCCTGGGTTGCATGCACTTCCAAGGTCTAAGCCGCACAGGCTCAGGTTCTGTGGTACTCCACAAAGGCACAGAATCGGTTGGGCCTGTGTTTTGTGCCCTTCCCAGGTCAGAGCAGCTCAGGCAACCAGTTGTTTGGTGAGTGCACTCTCCCCAGGAGTGTGGTGCATCTTATCGCCTCACCAGTCCCAGCCCCTCGATTTCCTGGGTGCACAGTGGGAGAGCCATCTCAGGTGTGCCGTGTGTCTCTTCTGGGGAGCTGATCTCTGACTGCAACCCTCCTGGCGAATGGCAACCATCCAGGATCCCAGGAAGACTTTGTTACCAACTGCTAGCCTGCTTGCAGATTGGTAGAGGATGCCGTCTCTGGGGCCGAGATTGCCCCTTTCCAGCTCTGGCTGTCACTGGCCTGCCTCTCTGCTTCTGGCAGGGGATGGGCCAGTCCACAGGTGGCTAGCTCTCCTCTGGTATTCGCTCAGTCCTTTATTCTGTGAGCAGGTCTGGCAGTGCTTTAGGTTAGAGCTTTTCATGGGAAAGTTCTCTCTCTCTCTCTCTCTCTCTCTCTCTCTCTCTCTCTCCTTTCTCTCCCTCTCTCTCTCTCTCTCGCTGTCTCACAGTTTGGGTTGCTATCTCACCTTAGCTCCCTCAGATTATCCTCAGGGCATTCAGGCCAGGTCCTTACCCTAAGCAATGCAGCCCACACCTCCCTGTTCAGTCCCCGCTTGCTGGTGGCGAATGCGCTGGTCTGGGCTACTTCTCTGCTGGAAGTTGCAGTTAGGCGCATAATCTGTGGGCTTTATTTATTTTTTCCTCCCAGTTATGTTGCCCTCTGAGATTCCAAAACTCCCCATAGACCCACTGGTGAGAGGGTTTCCTGGTGTTTGGAAACTTCTACTCTTTCACATCTCCCTCCTCAGGATGGGTCTCCATCCCTAACTCTTTTGTCCCTCTTTTTATCTTTTATATTTTGTCCTACCTCCTTTTGAAGATAATGGGCTGCATTTCTGGATGCCTGGTGTCCTCTGCCAGTGTTCAGAAGTTATTTTGTGGAATTTGTTCAGCGTTCAAATGATCTTTCAATGAATTTGTAGGGGAGAAAGTTGTCTCCCCATCCTATTCCTCCACCATCTTAGGACTGCCCCCCTCTTTCTTTCTTCCCTTTCCTCTCAACATATTTGTTAGTTTTATTTTCATTGCTTTATTCCCTACCTGGCACCTTGCATTAGTTTTGTTTACCATTTTGTGCTTGTTAGTTTTATTCTTAACTGCTAAATATAATTTTTGATTTCCTTTGTTCTCTGGATCAGTCTACTGTACTTTATTTTTGTTGGACTATTTTCATTTTGCTCATGGGTGTATATGTATATGTATATATTCCATTATTTGAATTACTACGTACCTGATTTTGTAACTGCCATTTCTCTGGGGTTCATCTTTAGTTTCTTGTTTTTGAATATTTGTTTTACTCTCACTTAATGGCATAATAAACCACTTGTGGAGTCTTCATTTCTGACGAGAGATCAAACCCTGAGACTTTGGACTGGGAGCATTGACTCCAAGACCCTAGAGTACCAGAGAACTAACGCTGCTGCTGCTGCTAAGTTGCTTCAGTCGTGTCCGACTCTGTGCGACCCCATAGACGGAAGCCCACCAGTCTCCCCTGTCC
This sequence comes from Bos indicus, assembly GCF_029378745.1. Taxonomy (NCBI): domain Eukaryota; kingdom Metazoa; phylum Chordata; class Mammalia; order Artiodactyla; family Bovidae; genus Bos; species Bos indicus. The sequence goes on along the minus strand of NC_091789.1, from coordinate 104,437,925 downwards.
CTGGGATTCTCCAGGCAAGAACACTAACCCTAGGAATATCAAATAGTGAGAACTCCCACAAAGGAAACCACTTGACTATATCACCTGGCATCACCCAACTACCAGTAGCACCTTTGCAGGACGCCTGGTCTAAATAGCAAACAAAATAAAAATACAAACCAAATCATCAGCATACAGGAGTACCACCTCACTCAGCCTTTCCCAGAAGAGGAAAAACAAACAAACAAACAAAAACTGACCACAAATCTCACCCTATAGAAAGCTCACACAAAGCAATGGACCAACCTTAGGAGGGCAGAAACCAAAAGAAAGAAAAAATTCAACCTTCTTCAAGGAAAGAATTCAACTTTCCTTGAAGCCTGGGAAAAGGAGACCCCAAACACAATAACTTAAAAAAAAAAAAGAAAGAAAAGAAAAGGCAGAGAAATACTGCATAAATGAAATAACAAATTAGAAACATAGAAGTCCAAATAAATGAAGAGGAAATATGAAAATTACCTGAAAAATAATTCAAAATAATGATAGTAAAGATGATCAAAAACCTTGAAAACAAAATGGACAAAATGCAAGAATCAATTAACAAAGACCTAGAGGAATTAAAGAATAAACATACAGAGACAAACAACACAATTACTGAAATTAGAAATACTCTAGAAGAAACCAGTAGAAGAATACCTGATTCAGAATAATGAATCAGTGAGCTGGAAGATAAAACGGTGAAAATAACTTCTGAAGAGCAGAATAAAGTAAAACGAATGAAAAGAGCTGAGGACAGTCTAAGAAAGCTATGGGACCATATCAAATGAGCAACATTTGAACTATAGGGGTCCCAGAAGAATAAGAAGAGAAAAAGAAAGGATATGAGAAAACTTCTGAAGAGATTATAGTTGAAAATTTCCCCAACATGGAAAAGGAAATAGCCAATCAAATCTAAAAGGCACAAAGAGTCCCATACAGGATAAACCCAAGGAGAAACATGCCAGGACACATACTAATCAAACTAACAAAGATGAAACACAAAGAAAGAATATTAAAAGCAGCAAGGGAGAAGCAACAAGTAACATACAAGGGAAACCCCATATGCTTAACAGCTGATCTTTCAGCAGAATCTCTGCAGGCCAGAAGGGAATGGCAGGATATATTTAAAGGACTGAAAGGGAAAAATCTGCAACCAAGATTACTGTACCCAACAAGGATCTCATTCAAAATTGATGGAGAAATCAAAAGCTTTTTTTTTTTTTTTTTCAGATTCCTTAGGAAACCTTTATTTATTTTTTTTATTGTGATTGAATTTTATTTTTTTATTTTATTTTATTTTATTTTATTTTTTTAATTTTAATTAATTTTATTTTATTTTCAAACTCCACATAATTGTATTAGCTTTGCCAAACATCAAAATGAGTCCACCACAGGTATACATGTGTTCCCCATCCTGAACCCTCCTCCCTCCTCCCTCCCCACACCATCCCTCTGGGTTGTCCCAGTGCACTAGCCCCAAGCATCCAGTATCGTGCATTGAACCTGGACTGGCATCTCGTTTCATACATGATATTTTACATGTTTCAATGCCATTCTCCCAATTCTTCCCACCCTCTCCCTCTCCCACAAAGTCCATAAGACTGTTTTATACGTCAGTGTCTCTTTTGCTGTCTCGTATACAGGGTTATCATTACCATCTTTCTAAATTCCATATATATGCATTAGTATACTGTATTGGTGTTTTTCCTTCTGGCTTACTTCACTCTGTATAATAGGCTCCAGTTTCATCCACCTCATTAGAACTGATTCAAATGTATTCTTTTTAATGGCTGAGTAATACTCCATTGTGTATATGTACCACTGCTTTCTTATCCATTCATCTGCTGATGGACATCTAGGTTGCTTCCATGACCTGGCTATTATAAACAGTGCTGCGATGAACATTGGGGTACACGTGTCTCTTTCCCTTCTGGTTTCCTCAGTGTGTATGCCCAGCAGTGGGATTGCTGGAGACAAGCAAAAGTTAAGAGAATTCAGTACCAGCAAACAGCTTTACAACAAATGTTAAAGGGACTTATATAATGAAGAAACACAACAGAAGAAAAAAGATCTAAAAAATCAACTACAAATGATTAGAAAATGGCAATAGGGACAAATATATCTATAATTACTTTAAAAGTAAATGGATTAAATGCTCCAACCAAAAGACACAGACTGGCTGAATGGATACAAAACCAAGACCCATATATATGCTGTCTACAAGAAACCCACTTCAGACCTCAAGACACATATAGACTGAAAGTAAGAGGATGGGAAAATATATTCCATGCAAATGGGAAGCAAAAGAAAGCTGGAATAGCAATCCTCATATCAGACAAAATAGACCTTAAAATAAAGGAGATTACAAGAGATAAGTAAGACTACTAGACAATGACCAAGGGGTCAGTGCAAGAGGAAGACATAACAATTGTACATATCTATGAACTCAACATAGGAGCACCTCAAAACATAAGACAAACAATAACAGACATAAAAGGAGAAATTGACAGTAACACAATAATAGGAGGAGACTTTAACAACCTACTCAAACCAATGGACAGATGATCAAAACAGAAAATTAATAAGAAAACACAACTCCTAAATGATACATTAGATGAGATGGATCTCATTGGTATCTTCAGGACATTTCATCCAAATGAAGAAGAATATATCTTCTTCTCAAGTGCACATGGAACATTCTCCAGGATAGACTATATCTTGGTTCACAAATCAAACCTCAATCTGCTAGGTGTCCTGGAACCAAATCCCTGCAATACTGGGGGACAGCTGTATAAAAAACTATACACACTGAGGAAACCAGAAGGGAAAGAGACATGTGTACCCCAATGTTCATCGCACCACTGTTTATAATAGCCAGGACATGGAAGCAACCTAGATGTCCATCAGCAGATGAATGGATAAGAAAGCTATGGTACATATACACAATGGAGTATTACTCAGCCATTAAAAAGAATACATTTGAATCAGTTCTAATGAGGTGGATGAAACTGGAGCCTATTATACAGAGTGAAGTAAGCCAGAAGGAAAAACACCAATACAGTATACTAACGCATATATATGGAATTTAGAAAGATGGTAACAATAACCCGGTGTACGAGACAGCAAAAGAGACACTGATGTATAGAACAGTCTTATGGACTCTGTGGGAGAGGGAGAGGGTGGGCAGATTTGGGAGAATGGCATTGAAACATGTATAATATCATGTAAGAAACGAGTTGCCAGTCCAGGTTTGATGCACGATACTGGATGCTTGGGGCTAGTGCACTGGGACGACCCAGAGGGATGGTGTGGGGAGGGAGGAGGGAGGAGGGTTCAGGATGGGGAACACATGTATACCTGTGGCAGATTCATTTTGATATTTGGCAAACTAATACAATTATGTAAAGTTTAAAAATAAAATTAAATTAAAAAAAAAACAATTGTATTTCTATATCATGACAACAAACTACAGGAAATTGAAATAAAAATGCAAATTATAAAGCAGCAAAAAATTAATTACTTGGAAATAAATTTTTATAAATAAGATCAAGAACTATACAAATGAAAACTATAAACAATAAGATCAGTCACCCAGTCGGGTCCGACTCTTTGCGACCCCATGAATCGCAGCACGCCAGGCCTCCCTGTCCATCACCAACTCCCGGAGTTCACTCAGACTCATATCCATCGAGTCAGTGATGCCATCCAGCCATCTCATCCTCTGTAGTCCCCTTCTCCTCTTGCTCCCAATTCCTCTCAGCATCAGAGTCTTTTCCAAAGAGTCAACTCTTCGCATGAGCTGGCCAAAGTACTGGAGTTTCAGCTTTAGCATTATTCCTTCCAAAGAAATCCCAGGGCTGATCTCCTTCAGAATGGACTGGTTGGATCTCCTTGCAGTCCAAGGGACTCTCAAGAGTTTTCTCCAACACCACAGTTCAAAAGCATCAATTCTTCGGCGCTCAGCCTTCTTCACAGTCCAACTCTCACATCCATACATGACCACAGGAAAAACCATAGCCTTGACTAGATGAACCTTTGTTGGCAAAGTAATGTCTGCTTTTGAATATGCTATCTAGGTTGTTCATAACTTTCCTTCTGAGGAGTAAGTGTCTTTTAATTTCATGGCTGCAGTCACCATCTGCAGTGATTTTGGAGCCCCCAAAAATGAAGTCAGCCACTGTTTCCACTGTTTCCCCATCTATTTCCCATGAAGTGATGGGACCAGATGTCATGACCTTCATTTTCTGAATGTTGAGCTTTAAGCCAACTTTTTCACTCTCCACTTTCACTTTCATCAAGAGGCTTTTGAGTTCCCCTTCATTTTCTGCCATAAGGGTGGTGTCATCTGCATATCTGAGGTTATTGATATTTCTCCCGGGAATCTTGATTCCAGCTTGTGTTTCTTCCAGTCCAGCGTTTCTCATGATGTACTCTGTATAGAAGTTAAATAAACAGGGTGACAATATACAGCCTTGACGTACTCCTTTTCCTATTTGGAACCAGTCTGTTGTTCTATGTCCAGTTCTAACTGTTGCTTCCTGACCTGCATACAGATTTCTCAAGAGGCAGATCAGGTGGTCTGGCATTCCCATCTCTTTCAGAATTTTTCACAGTTTATTGTGATCCACACAGTCAAAGGCTTTGGCATAGTCAATAAAGCAGAAATAGATGTTTTTCTGGAACTCTCTTGCTTTTTCCATGATCCAGCGGATGTTGGCAATTTGATCTCTGGTTCCTCTGCCTTTTCTAAAACCAGCTTGAACATCTGGAAGTTCATGGTTCACATATTGCTGAAGCCTGGCCTGGAGAATTTTGAGCATTACTTTACTAGCATGTGAGATGAGTGCAATTGTGTGGTAGTTTGAGCATTCTTTGGCATTGCCTTTCCTTGGGATTGGAATGAAAACTGACCTTTTCCAGTCCTGTGGCCACTGCTGAGTTTTCCAAATTTGCTGGCATATTGAGTGCAGCATTTTCACAGCATCATCTTTCAGGATTTGGAATAGCTCAAATGGAATTCTATCACCTCCACTAGCTTTCTTCATAGTGATGCTTTCTAAGGCCCACTTGACTTCACATTCCAGGATATCTGGCTCTAGGTCAGTGATCACACCATCGTGATTATCTGGGTCGTGAAGATCTTTTTTGTACAGTTCTTCTGTGTATTCTTGCCATCTCTTCTTAATATCTTCTGCTTCTGTTCAGTCCATACTATTTCTGTCCTTTATCGAGCCCATCTTTGCATGAAATGTTCCTTTGGTATCTCTAATTTTCTTGAAGTGATCTCTAGTCTTTCCCATTCTGTTGTTTTCCTCTATTTCTTTGCATTGATTGCTGAAGAAGGCTTTCTTATCTCTTCTTGCTATTCTTTGGAACTCTACATTCAGATGCTTATATCTTTCCTTTTCTCCTTTGCTTTTTGCTTCTCTTCTTTTCACAGCTATTTGTAAGGCCTCCCCAGATAGCTATTTTGCTTTTTTGCATTTCTTTTCTATGGGGATAGTCTTGATCCCTGTCTCCTGTACAATGTCACGAACCTCATTCCATAGTTCATCAGGCACTCTATCTATCAGATCTAGGCCCTTAAATCTATTTCTCACTTCCACTGTATAATCATAAGGGATTTGATTTAGGTCATACCTGAATGGTCTAGTGGTTTTCCCTACTTTCTTCAATTTAAGTCTGAATTTGGCAATAAGGAATTCATGATCTGAGCCACAGTCAGCTCCTGGTCTTGTTTTTGCTGACTGTATAGAGCTTCTCCATCTTTGGCTGCAAAGAATATAATCAATCTGATTTCGGTGTTGACCATCTGGTGATGTCCATGTGTAGAGTCTTATCTTTTGTTGTTGGAAGAGGGTGTTTGTTCTAATCAAATTGCCTGAAGAGTTCTTTTTAGTTGGCATGTTTTTCGTAGATCTAAGCAAGCTGATTCTTTTCCCCCTAGTTTTATCCAGAAATAACTGATATACATCACTGTATAAGTTTAAGGTGTACAGCAAGATGGCTTGCTTTACATATATTATGAAATGATAATCACAATGTTTATTTAACTTCCCTCATCTCATATAGATACAATAAAAAGAACAAAATTATTATTGTGATAAGATAAATATATATATAGAAATACCTAGAGGGGTGTGATGGGGAGGGAGATGGGAGGGAGGTTCAAAAGGGAGGGTATATACGGATTTTCCCTGGTGGCTCAGACGGTAAACCATCTGCCTACTATGCGGGAGATCTGGGTTCAATCCCTGGGTTGGGAAGATCTCCTCAAGAAGGAAATGGCAACACACTCTAGTATTCTTGCCTGGAAAATCCCATGGATGGAGGAACCTGGTTAGGCTACAGTCCATGGGTTGCAAAGAGTCGGACACGACTGAGCCACTTCACTCATTCACATGGCTGATTCATGTTGAAGTTTGACAGAAAACAGCAAAGTTCTGTAGCAATTATCCTTCAATAAAAAATAAATCAAAAAATCATCTAAAATAAAATTATTTTGAAATAAAAGTGAATACAAAGGAGATTACCTGCTCTCAAGACCTGCTATGAAGCTAGATTATTCATGATGATGTGAGAAAAAAGTTGTAGCTATGTATGGTAATGGATGTTAACTAGATTTATTGTGGCAATCATTTCATAACATATAGAAATATTAAATTATTATTCTGTACACCTGAAACTGATATAATGCTATATGAGAATTATATCTCAATTAAAACAACAAGAAAACATAGTGTGGCATTACTATATAAATAGTCATATAGATCCCTGGAACAGAATAGTCTTCTTAAAGATAGAACTACACATATATGATCAACTGATTTCTGACAAAGATGCCAGGTAATTCAATGGGGAAATTAACAAGCTTTCTCAACAAAAGTGCTGGAATGGCTGAATATCCATATGGAAACAAATTAACAAATTTACCTTGATCCTTTTGTCACATTGTATATTAAAAGTTACCTCAAAAATTATCTTAGACCTAAATATAAATATTAAAGCTACATAATATCTATACGAAAACAGGATAAAAACTTCGTGACTTTGTATTAGGCAAAGATCTCTTAAATAAGAAGCAGAAAATGTGAACCATGAAAAAATGATTAACTGAATTGACAAAATTAAAGTTTTATGCCTTTTCAAAGACAATGCTAAGATGAAAAACTAAGCCAAAGACTGAGAAAACCTTTGAAAATCACATATATGACCAAGGACTTGCAAACACAATAAGAAATAACTCTTGAAACTAAATAATATGAAAACAGACAACTCACTTAGTAAACAAGGACAAAAGACAAGGATGCTTCATCAGAGATTTTATACAGATGGTAAATAAGAACATTTAAAAATGCTCAATATCATTAGCAAATGTAAAAATAAACTACAATAAAATGCCACTACATACATATTAGAATGGCTAAAATTAAAAATACTGATAATATCAAGTGCTGACAACCATGCGGAACAACTACAACTCTTATAGATTAGAGTGAGAATGCAAAATGATAGAGCAACTTTGGAAAACAGTTTGGCAGTATCTTATAAAATTAAATAAGCACCTACAATGCAACCCAGTAATTCCAAACATGGAAGTAACCTAATTAACCACCCAGATGTCCTGGAATGAACTAGTGAATGAGTGGCATATCCACACAAGAGAATATCACTAAACAATAAAAAAAAAAAAAACTGCTAATACATGCACGAATATGGATGGATATCAAAGAAATTAAGTTAAAGGAATACAACATAAAATATCATTATGGTATGATTCCATTTATATGAAATTCTAGAAAAAGCAAAATTATAGTAACAAAAAGCAGATCAGTGTTTGCCAAGAGCCAGAGTGGAAGCAAAGTTTGATAACAAAGGAAAAACATTAGAACCTGATGAAATGATAGAAATGTTCCATAATCTTGATTATGGTGGTAGATGGTGATTGCAGCCATGAAATTAAAAGACGCTTACTCCTTGGAGGTTGTGACCAACCTAGATAGCATATTCAAAAGCAGAAACATTACTTTGCCAACAAAGGTCCGTCTAGTCAAGGCTATGGTTTTTCCAGTAGTCATGTATGGATGTGAGAGTTGGACTGTGAAGAAAGCTGAGCGCCGAAGAATTGATGCTTTGAACTGTGGTGTTGCAGAAGACTCTTGAGATTCCCTTGGACTGCAAGGAGATCCAACCAGTCCATTCTAAAGGAGATCAGTCCTGGGTGTTCTTTGGAAGGAAGGATGCTAAAGCTGAAACTTCAGTACTTTGGCTACCTCATGTGAAGAGTTGACTCTTTGGAAAAGACTCTGATGCTGGGAGGGATTGGGGGCAGGAGGAGAAGGGGACGACAGAGGATGAGATGGCTGGATGGCATCACCGACTCGATGGACGTGAGTTTGAGTGAACTCCGGGAGTTGGTGATGGACAGGGAGGCCTGGCGTGCTGCAATTCATGGGGTTGCAAAGAGTCGGACATGACTGAGCGACTGAAATGAACTGAACTGAACTGAACTGACACAACTACATGCATTTGTTAAAACCCATCGAATTAAACATTTGGTGAATCTTATTGCTTGTAAATTATACCTAAACAAAGATGATAAAAAATGAAATCCTAAAAAAAAGAAACCTTAGAACTGTAAAGAGAAAACAATCTAATACTTTTAAAAATGTGAATTAATGCATAAAGAAGGATCAGTTAAGTTCAGTTCAGTGTCTCAGTCATGTCCAACTCTTTGCAATCCAATGGACTGCAGCATTAAATGGACTGCAGCATTATTATGGACTGCAATCCCATGAACTGCAGCATTATTAAAGAAGGATAATACACCACGATTAGCTAGCATTTACCCCAGCAATGCAATGCTCATTTAAGATATGAAAATTATTTAATTTAAATCACCATGTTAACATTACAGGGTAAAAGCATAAGATCATTTCAATAGATTAGTGGTTCATTTGACAACATCTGGAGACATTTTCAGTTGTCACAACTGGAAGCGTTGCTACTGACCTCCAGTAGATAGAAAATGCTTAATAGATATTTTGTTAAGCACTCTACAAGGCACAGGGTAGACTCTCATTGAGAGTCAGTATTCCACATTCTACTTTCCCAACTCAATATTATATTTATGATATTCACACACATTTCTATTGGGTACACACATCTAGTCTTGTTATTTCTTACTACATATTAACCCAGAGTAAGCATTCCCCATATGTTTCACATCCATGCCCTGGTGATAAATACCTAAGCTGCATCTAACTGCACTCAATGACATAACACTGCCATGTTATCAACAGCCTTGTAAATGTTCCCTTTCTCATGGACCTCTGAGAATTTCTCTGGGATATATTCTCACAAATGAAACCAGTAAGTAGTAAACATGCTTAACTTTGATAAATACTACCCAGGTGTTTTATGGAATGACTGAATCAGTTTAAAGCTGTAAAAAAAAAAAAAAAAAAAAGCACTTAACTTATTAGGCCTGAGACTGCTATCCCTAAAAAGGCCTACTTGAAAGGTTGGCCCTTGGCTGGCATCTTGGAATTTGGATCTCAAGAGGGTTCTCACCATTCCCTGACAAGAATGGCTCACTCTGCCTAAACTATTTGTATGAACATTGTGGTTTATGCTGAAGACCTGCTTTCCTTCTGTGAGTCTGGAATTTTGGTACACACTAGACATGGAGTGCCTACATGACCAGTCTCCCATAGACATCTTGGGCACTGAGTCCTTAATAATTTTCCCTGGTAGACAACATTTCACATGTGCTGTCATAACTCATTGTAAAGGGAATTAATTACACCCTGTGTAACTCCACTGGGAGAGGACTCTGAAAATTTATACCTGGTTTCCTTCAGACTTTGTCCTATATACCTTTTCCTTTTGGTGATTTTGCTTTGTATCCTTTAGTTATATTAAATTATAACCATGAGTATGACTATATGCTGAGTCCTGGGATTTCCAGCAAATCACTGAACATAGGGGTTGCCTTAAGGCTATCGCCTCAACAGAAATTCCCACAGTCAAAGTAGGAAAATTTGTAAGAAGACTTACTTTCAGCTGCATACTTCCATGTGTCATTTGAATTTTATACCACATGAATGTGTCATCTTTTTAAAAATAAGTACTTTATAAAAAGGGAGAGAAAAGTTGTCAAAACTAGGTTACCTGTGAATAAGATCCTAAAGGACATTAGAGAACCATAGAAGTATAAAGTGAAACCTTCTTAAATCCACGTGAAAAAGCCCAAAGAAGGTAAGGAACTTACCCAGTTACTGAGACAGTCATTATATTTATGACTTGCATCCTCACTTTCCTGTTTCTAGTGTTCCTTTCTCTTAAGTCACGTGGCCCTTTTTCCTACACAAGTCACTTCCCCTACCATAGTGTTCTCCCCTAAATGCCTTGCAGGGGTCCACTTTCATGGTGACCACAGTCTTTCCTATTTCTCAGAGTCCTGGAATATGTGAATATGTTCAGAGTCCCTCCCAAAATGTTGGGTCCCATGGGAACTGAGCCCAATAGGAACGAAAAAGAGAAGTTGAAGAAAAATCCTACTGGTAACTATCTGGAAGAGGAGAAAAAGAGAGGGGAACAGTAAAGAAAGAGAGTCCTTGGTCAAGTCATCATATCTTTCCAAGTTCTCATGCTGTAGCAAGGGGGTGAACATCAAGGTCAGAGAGGAATCCATCCACTACTGTGGGACAAAGCAGCTGAGCAGACCAGATAGCTCAGAGACTCCTTGCATGGATTCCAAACGTCTCTCAAAACCCTCCCCAAAGGGGAAGATGCTTACGTGCTCCAGGAAGCAGGGTCCTATCTCGCTGAGATGGGGGTCATCATTGTTGTACTGTTTCTCCAGGTCTCTTACAAAGCCCATCTGAAACCTGTAGATGTCTTCAATGTTCCCAAAGATCACCTTCAGTTGCTCATCACTGAACATGTCCCTTCTCTTCCGGCATTGCTTCAGGTAGCCCTGCAGACAAAGTAAAAGTCCAGGATGAGGATGCCCTTCATTCCTTGAGGGTTTTACCACTTAAGCATTTGGGAGCCTTATTTCAGTTCCATGATGTAAACAGGGTATAATTATTTCTATTTTTCATACAAGAAAATTGGGTTTAAAGAAAGAAGTCACTCGATAAGTGAATAATTAGGAAAGCTGGATCTTAAGGAAAGGTCTCCAGAGTGCAAAGATTCCAGAGCATAGAGCTTTGTCCACAATTCTCTATGACAAGGACCCCCAAAAGTGAAAGGACTCTTTCTTAGAATCTGGTTAAGCACAAATAATTTCACTCGCTTTAGTAGCTATTGGGTTAGCTGAATTGATTCACAACTCTAATGGTCTATTTCTTGTAGGACCAGTCCAAAGGCTCTGGTAGGAAAACTTCCCAAAAAGGAACAGACAAAACCAAACCATTCTTAAAGTGAATGTTGTAGTCATCTGAGTAGCTGGTCAGGAGAGGTTGTTTGGATGAGCTTAGTGAGCAAGCCCACAGGTGCCCAGGCATGGTGTTTTCAACAGGGTAAGTGTTTAGGACACATTTGTGAATAAATGGATGAGTTAATACAGCTAGCCACTGATGAAAAACGAATCAATGAAAGAAATTCTTAGTCTGATAAGAGAACTGAGATAACACAATCAGACTCAGAACACATTGTAAGTCAGGGCAAAGGAAACAAACAAACAAACAAACACAGTTTTCCATTCTGAACCTCCCAGTGTACATTTTTAACTAATAGTAATGGTCTTCATTAGAAATCATTAGCATGTAAAAAGCCTGGTGAGAATGAATTATGCCCACTTGCTTTTATCTAAAAGCTAAATGTGATTTTTATAACATCCATTGAACCCCTAATGAGGAGCATTATGGTGAATGACTTATCACTTCTGGCCCTATCTAACTCCATTTTGTCTCCTCTAACACAGTTTGCAATGAAGGCATCTAGGCTACTCCAGGAAGATTCTCATCCCTGGTTTCAATGCCCTTTACCAACTCCTACCAAAATCTCACTTCTCTTTTATCTTCTTACCCTCCAATTCAGCCATTAATGAGTGTCTTTTAACAATTTGCAAATTAATAGTTTGTGCCTGTGTTGACATTTATTTAATTAATGGCTTATGCCCTCCCTGACTACTATGCTCAAGATGTCCTACATTCATTTATATACAATTCCTGACCAAGAGGAAGACACTTTCTACTCCCAGAATATCCTTTTAGCTTCACTCTCTTTACTAAAGTGGATTCCGAAATTCTGCTTCCCTCAAAAACTTTCTTTCACTAATAGGAAGAGAGGTAATAAATTCCTGAAGGTTCCTCTCTGCCTAATATGTTACTCCTAGTTTCCTTATCTCTATTTTCCTCCCTTCTCTCCCTACTCTCTCTTTTTCACTCTTAACACCTTTGGAAGTGTCTTAGCTACAGTAGAGCAAGAAAATCAGTGAGCATATCATCTGGCAGGAACTTTTCCATCTTGACATTAGGCAGGGGGCAAAGACCGACTCACCTCTGCTCCCACTTTTTCACCCTAGAGTAGGCTTGTGAGTATAACTGGAAAAAAATGGTAACAATGTTACATTAGCATGTCACTTCTGAGTTGGTAGTAAGTACTTGTGAGTGACAGGAAACAGAAGAAGTCAGCCTGGACAGCTCATTCATCCCCTGATAAGCCAGCTCATGAAATACTTAATAGTTTTGTTTACTGCTCCCATTTGCAACATCTCAGGGAACTGACAAATTACCATCAAATCCTTAAAAGTGCAGCAAGGATGCTATATCTTAACATGAGTATGGAATACAACAGAAATGGGGGAAAAAGGAAAAAGTGGGGTCTGAAAAAGAAAGAGACAGAGATGTCAGAATGGCTTCCTAACTCCCCCAATATGCTATTCATTATCTTTGTCAAGGATACCATTTTTTTTATATTACATTATATAGAAAGGGAATGTGCTGTAACAAGGGAATATAAGGTTATATATTAGGGGAAATGTAGGGCCCTAGACTGTACTGTCAACTGTTTTTCTTTAAAGCTAATGCTAGATTATAAATAAATATATTATGGTACATTTAGCTTAATGGAATATCACACAGCCATTAAAGTCAGAAAGGCTATCTTGTAACATGGAGATGTGTTTATGGTATAATGTTAAGAAGTAGAATACAAAATGGTGTCACTGTGTCTTTATGATTAAAAATAAGAAAAAAGTCTTTGCCAGAGAATACAAAGAAAATACAGCCTCAAGAAGATTGCCTTGAATACAATATTATCAAGCAAAGGAGGAGAATCCAATGTCTTCTTAAATTCTCCAGCCCTAGTGTTTAAGACACATGACTTGCCAAAATAATAGATAGAAACTGCTCTTATTGGGCTTCCCAGGTGACTCTAGAGGTAAAGAACCTGTCTATCAGCACAGGGGACATAAGAAACATGGGTTCGATCCCTGAGTTGGGAAGATCCCCTGGAGGAGGGCATGGCAACCCACTCCAGTATTCTTGCCTGGAGAATCCCATGGACAGAGGAGCTTGATGGGCTATGGTCCATAGGGTCACAAAGAGTCGGACATGACTGAAGCGACTTGGCACACACATGTCCTTATGAAGGAAATTAAAAAAGGGACATAAGGATATGGGAGTAGCCAGAGAACCCTTAAATGTCATCCTTAGCCCTATTTCGCCCAACTGCCTAGGCTTCTGAGGGGACAAAGGCCAGGAGGGTTGACTAGTTCTCTGGAGTCTTGATTTTATTTTTCACTACCTTCTTTGGCTGACTTAGTGACTTCTATCAAATTTTCCACAAAAACAATGAACAGCACTTTGATTAGGGGTCAGTCAATCTTTGTTTCTTCTCATCTATTCATTTTTAAGGACGTATAAGTTTAAGATGAGTTGGTAGTGGAATATGACTTTCAAAAAAAAGAAACCTAATGCCATTTTAATTTAGGGATAAAGGGAAAACAGACTGAGAAGGTGAAATGAGAGAAGTAATAGAAAGGCAATCACACTACTGCAGGGGAGCATCATTCAGTTCTGAGCCCTGTTTTCAGAGAAACATGAAAAAAAGGATACAGAGACAGAAGGAAATAGACAGGGCAGAGGGGGGCCTGAAAACAACACCATGAATAATGGTGGAATGCCAGGGTTGTTTGTCCTAGAGAACAGAAGTTGCAGAGGACCTCTGAAGGCTTGTCACAGGGCAAAGGGAGCAGAAGGGGTCTATGGATTTTACTGTCAAGCATGCTTTGAACACCTTCTAGCTCCATCTGAATGGTAAGAGAAAATAAGGTGATGTGGCAGCAGGTGTGAACTAACTAAACAAAAGTAGTTTCTGAGAGCCTCACCTTTCTTAGGAGTAAAGTGAACATGAATGTGAAGGCAGTACTGTGGGAGTTATCAAATCAATCACAATCAGCATGAATTAGCCCTGCTATTGCCATGGTAATAGGCAAAGAAGGTTGACTATTAATTTTACTGTTTCTAAACCCTCAGGGTTGATCTAAAAGTCTAAATCTAATACAGTGAGCTAGAATCAGTGCCTTATATGAGATACAAATCAAAATCATGACCTCCAGAGAAGATTCCAAAGACTTGTGGGAAATAAGATTAATCAAAGAACCTCTGAATCAACTATGGTTTTAAAAAACCTTTAGGGAAAGGGCTGTGCAAACCTGGACCTCGGTGACTCTATCTATAAAATGTATATATCAGAAAAGATTTACAGGGCCCATTCAACTCTGACTCGCTATAGATATCATATATTGTTTTGCCTGGAAGCCTGAAAAGAGACTTGATATATGTCTTGAAAATAATTTCAATATTATTAGGGAATGATAACCATGGTTGCCCTGTTCACAGCTGTATCTCTAGAGCTTTTCTTCTTTCACTTTTTTGTCCATGAAGTCTTTTCTTTCAGATTAAATGAAACCATTAAAAAATAAGAGGATGACAGGAAGAAGATTTGCAATTTGGAAAACTGCCAAGGGATTAATATCTGGAATATACCAGGAACTCCTATAAATCAGCAAAAAAAAAAAAGAGAGAAACTACAGGAAAATGGGCAGAGGATAGGTAAAGGGCCTCGAGTGTCCAGGTGGTATGGATAGGTAGGGCCTAGAGCATCCAGAAAACCCTGGGCTGGTCACTAAAGGTCAATGAGCTGCCTTATCTTTTTAGTTTAGTATGCTATACAAATATTATTGTTTATTACAATGTGTTATTTTCTACATATACACCAAGATATAAAGACAATTGGGAATAAATCAGGATAGGCAAATAACAGAAAGAAAAAGTCAGGAAGTTTGAAAACTCCAGGCTTAAACATATCGAATGTAAATGTCTTGAAGCTATAGTATGCGAAACTCTGTCAGGTCTAGGAAGAATTCCTTGATGGTGTATGAGACACTAATACAAATGGCAAAGGACAACTAGTCTAGCTTTTCTAGAGGCATTTGAGGACAGAATTTATTTCACAGGTATCAAATGACTGAGATTGTCTTACTCAGAGAGTATTTAACTTTGTTTGACCTGTGTCTCAGTTTCCCTGATCACAATATGATTTCTGAAACAAGAGTAAATACCATAAGCCATTGGTCAAGATGGCCTAGAACTAAGCCAATTCTCTTTTATATCACTGTTTGAATTTAGAAAGAAGAATGTCATCTTTTCAGAGAACTCATTAAAAAATATACTTTCTTTTACTGGCCTCACTGAATAACTTTGATAAAAATAACTCTATTTCCTACTTCCACATTTGTAAAATGAGCGTTCAGTTCAGTTCAGTTCAGTCTCTCACTCGTGTCCGACTCTTTGTGACCCCATGAATCGCAGCACGCCAGCCTTCCCTGTCCATCACCAACTCCCGGAGTTCACTCAGACTCACGTCCATCGAGTCAGTGATGCCATCCAGCCATCTCATCCTCTGTCGTCCCCTTCTCCTCCTGCCCCCAATCCCTCCCAGCATCAGAGTCTTTTCCAATGAGTCAACTCTTCACATGAGGTGGCCAAAGTACTGGAGTTTCAGCTTTAGCATCCTTCCTTCCAAAGAACACTCAGGACTAATCTCCTTTAGAATGGACTGGTTGGATCTCCTTGCAGTCCAAGGGACTCTCAAAAGTCTTCTCCAACACCACAGTTCAAAAGCATCAATTCTTCGGCGCTAAGCTTTCTTCACAGTCCAACCCTCACATCCATACATGACTACTGGAAAAAACCATAGCCTTGAATAGACAGACCTTTGTTGGCAAAGTAATGTCTCTGCTTTTCAATATGCTATCTAGGTTGTAGTGTAACTTAAATGGTGAGGCACTTTCTGCTTCCAGGAGTAATTAATAAATGAATAAATAAATCCAAAAAAATGATTATTTTCTGATAGTGACTTTTTTCTATACTGAATACAATATTTATAGATCTCCCTTAACCTACAGAAAGAGTAGATACCATGCTAACACATTTGTACATGAGTAAGACATGCCTCCATTGGTATCAGTGAGAAAATGGCAGAAAAGGCAGAAGTAACATGGATTACTATCACAGTGTTCTTTAGTGAGAGCATACCTAGATTTCACAGAATCAGAGAAAGTACTATCCAGACAGCACTTAAAGAGCAACTCTTCCAATCTGCTAATTTTAGAATTAGGGAACAAGTTCCAGGATGGAAAAGATTCACCTGAGGTTCCTCAGTCAGTTAGTGACTAAGGTGGGACGTAAACTTAGGAATCCCAATTCTGGTTTTGGTATTCTTTCTTATAAATCATATTGTTCCTCATAGCTTTTGGTTTAGAGGTGACACAACCCTGAGCTAAAATATTGTTTTTCTGACCCAGCTGAACACATGTTTCTCTACCCTTCTTTTGTTCTAGCTAAATGTTCCTTTGACACCTGTGGTTGCAGGGGCAAAGAGATATTTCCCATTTAAACCATTAGCTTCAGCACCAAGAATAATTAAGAGATATGGAACTAAAATATCACCAAAAAAAAACTTTGTTAGGTTAGTTGGACTGGGAAATTTCTCAAAGCAGGGAATGACACTCCATCTTTTGGAAAGATAAATTCTTGCATTGCTGTCCTGAGCCCATGCCCAAGAAATTTGGGAAAAGAGGCCAAGATATTTGAGAGTTGAGAATAAAATCCATCTAAGACTTAACAGATTTATACTGGGCCAGTATTTGAGAACTCTAGGAAAGTAATTTTGTTTCTTAGAGATTCAGTCTACTGACCTCAAAAATAGTTATGACAATAATAACCTATTTCCTGTATGAAAATGAAATGTCAAGATGTGAATGTACTTTGCCAAAGCGTACATACACATGTGCACTTGTAATTAAATCTGACTTTCAAAAATACTTATTGAGCATCTACCATCTGCCAACTACTGTGCCAGGTGCTGAGTATGCATCAGTAAATAAATGAAGAAAACTGTCCCTCATGGAATTTACTTTATAGCAGGGGAGAATGAGAAATAGATGGAGAAACAAATTTATTTTCTTGGGCTCCAAAATCACTGCAGATGGTGTGTGCAGCCATGAAATTAAAAGACGCTTGCTCCTTGGAAGAAAAGCTATGACAAACCTAGAGAGCATATTAAAAAGCAGACATTACTTTGCCGACAAAGTTCCATCTAGTCAAAGCTATGCTTTTTCCAGTAGTCATGTATGGATGTGGGAGTTGGACCATAAAGAAAGCTGAGTGCCAAAGAATTGATGCTTTTGAACTGTGGTGTTGGAGAAGACTCTTGAGAGTCCCTTGGACTGCAAGCAGATCCAACCAGTCAATCCTAAAGGAAATCAGTCCTGAATATTCATTGGAAGGACTGATGCTGAAGCTGAAGTTCCAATACTATGGCCACCTGATGAGAACTGACTCATTGGAAAAGACCCTGATACTGGGAAACATTGAAGGCAGGAGGAGAATGGGACGACAGAGGATGAGACAGTTGAATGGCATCACCAACTCAATGGACGAGTCAGAGCAAGCTCCAGGAGTTGTGATGGACAGGGAAGATTGGAGCGCTGCAGTCTATGGGGTTGTGAAGAGTCGGACATGACTGAGCGGCTGCACTGAACTGAACTGAGGTAGGACTACCTTAGGCAGAAGGGAAAGCCAGTGGAAAGGCCATGAGTGGGGAGCATATCAGGCCTTTTTAAGGAACAACAGTAGGCCATTGTGGCTAAAATAGTGAGAGCACATGGGAAAGGAGCAAGAGATGAAGTCACAGAAGTAAGGAAATGTTGATCACACAGGTTTGTAAGTAATAATGAGAACTTTGTCTTTGTCTTCTATTCAGGAGGGAAAGGTGTGCCACTGGAAAGTTTTTTTTTTCCAGTTATTATTATTTTTTTAAATTTTATTTTATTTTAAAACTTTACAAATTGTATTAGTTTTGCCAAATATCAAAATGAATCTGCCACAGGTATACATGTGTTCCTCATCCTGAACCCTCATCCCTCCTCCCTCCCCATACCATCCCTCTGGGTCATCCCAGTGCACTAGCCCCAAGCATCCAGTATCGTGCATCAAACCTGGACTGGCATCTCGTTTCATACATGATATTATACATGTTTCAATGCCATTCTCCCAAATCTTCCCACCCTCTCCCTCTTCCACAGAGTCCATAAGACTGTTCTATATATCAGTGTCTCTTTTGCTATCTTGTACATAGGGTTATTGTTACCATCTTTCTAAATTCCATATATATGCGTTAGTATACTGTATTGGTGTTTTTCTTTCTGGCTTACTTCACTCTGTATAATAGGCTCCAGTTTCATCCACCTCATTAGAACGGATTCAAATGTATTCTTTTTAATGGCTGAGTAATACTCCATTGTGTATATGTACCACTGCTTTCTTATCCATTCATCTGCTGATGGACATCTAGGTTGCTTCCATGTCTTGGCTATTATAAACAGTGCTGCGATGAACATTTGGGTTACATGTGTCTCTTTCCTTTCTGGTTTCCTCAGTGTGTATGCCCAGCAGTGGGATTGCTGGATCATAAGGCAGTTCTATTTCCAGTTTTTTAAGGAATCTCCACACTGTTCTCCATAGTGGCTGTACTAGTTTGCATTCCCACCAGCAGTGTAAGAGGGTTCCCTTTTCTCCACACCCTCTCCAGCATTTATTGCTTGTAGATTTTTGGATCGCAGCGATTCTGACTGGTGTGAAATGGTACCTCATAGTGGTTTTGAGGAGAGAAGTGATATAAACTGACTTAGATATATTATCCCTTGGCTGCTTAGTAAAGAACAGAATGTACTAACTTGTATTAGAGCTTATAAGACAGCTATCATTTTAAAAAATTTGTATTGGGGTATATTTGATTTACAGTGTTGTGCTATTTTCAGGTATACAGCAAGGTGACTATTATATGTAAACATATACTGACTCGTTTTTTGGATTCTTTTCCTATGTAGGCCGAACATTTCCCTGGTGGCTCAGATGGTAAAGTGTCTGCCTACGATGCAGGAGACGTGGGTTCGATCCCTGGGTAGGGAAGATGCCCTGGAGAAGGAAATGGCAACCCACTCCAGCATTCTAGCCTTGAAAATCCCACAGACAGAGGAGCCTAGTAGGCTACAGTCCACGGGATCGCAAAGAGTCAGACACGACTGAGTGACTTCACTTTACTTCACTTTCACTTTCACCTATATAGGCCATTCCAGAATATTGGGTACAGTTCCCTATGCTATACAGTAGGTCCTAATTAGTTATCTATTTTATATATAGTAGTGTGCAGAGGTCAGTCCCAGTCTTCTAATTTATCCCTCGCCTCCTTACCGCTCAAAAACCATAAGTTTCTTTTCTATGTCTGTAACTGTCTGTTCTATAGATAAGTTCATTTGTGGCCTTTTTTAGAATTCCACATATAAGCAATATCATATATTTGTCTTTCTCTTTAACTTACATCACTCAGTATGACAATCCCTAGATCCATTCATGTTGGTACAAATAGCATTATTTTATTATTTTTTATGGCTTATTAATATTCCATTGTATATATGTACCACAAAATTATTAATCCATTCCTCTTGATGATGGACATTTAGGCAACTTCCATATCCAGGCTATTGTAAATAGTTTAAGATAATTATCATTTTATAGCAGTGCTCCACACACTTTAATATGTATTGTAAGTCAAATGTTAACCTAGTTAAAATGCAGATTTGAACTCATGTCTGGAATAGAGTTAAAGATTCTGAATTTCTTAAAAACTCAAGGTGATTCATATGCTGTTGGTCAAGGGCAGAACAATTTGAGGGTAGGAGATATGTCCAAGGCCTGGCAAAGAGCAGAGCTCCACTAAATTTTTGCTGAATGAATGATATATCAGTGGTTTGATGCCCAATGTTAACTAACACATTCTAGAGGGTAATTAAAAAAAAATTAACCATTTGTAAGAAGACAGGAGGAAGAGAAAAAGATAAAAGAGAGGCATGGATGGATAGGCAAACAGAAGAAAAGGGAAAGAAGGAAAGAAAAACCACATTTCCCCAAATACTTATAATATTAGATTTACTTAATTTCCTCAATGAACTTAAGAGTTTGGTAAAATGAAGCTAGCTTTTTCACTCTCCTCTTTCACTTTCATCAAGAGGCTCTTTAGATCCTCTTCACTTTCTGCCATAAGGGTGGTATCATCTGCATATCTGAGGTTATTGATATATCCTCCAGCAATCTGGATTCCAGCTTGTGCTTCATCCAGCCTAGCAGTTCGCATGATGTACTCTGCATATAAGTTAAATAACCAGGGTGACAATATACAGCCTTGACATACTCCTTTCCCAATTTGGAACCAGTCCATTGTTCCATGTCCTGATCTAACTGTTGCTTCTTGACCTGCATAGAGATTTCTTAGGAGGCAGGTAAAGTGGTTTGGTATTTCCATTTCTTTAAGAATTTTCTACAGATTGTTGTGATCCACACAGTTAAAGGCTTTGGTGTAGTCAATAAAGCAGAAGTAGATATTTTTCTGGAACTCTCTTGCTTTTTTGACGATCCAACAGATGTTGACAATTTGATCTCTGGTTCCTCTGCCTTTTCTAAATCCAGCTTGAACATCTGAAAATTCTCAGTTCACCTACTGTTGAAGCATAGCTTGGGGAATTTTGAGCATTACTTTGCTAGCATGTGAGATGAGTGCAATTGTATGATAGTTTGAACATTCTTTGGCATTTCCTTTCTTTGGGATTGGAATGAAAACTGACGTCTTCCAGTCCTGTGGCCACTGCTGAGTTCTCCAAATTTGTTGGTACATTGAATGCAGCACTTTAACGGCATCATCTTTCAGAATTTGAAATAGCTCAGCTGGAATTCTATTACCTCCACTAGCTTTGTTCGTAGTGATGCTTGCTAAGGCCCACTTGACTTCACACTCCAGGATGTCTGGCTCTAGGTGAGTAATCACACCATTGTGGTTATCTGGTTAATTAAATCTTTTTTCTATAGTTCTTTTGTGTATTCTTGCCACCTCTTCTTAATATCTTCTGTTTCTGTTAGGTCCATACCGTTTCTGTCCTTTATCGTGCCCATCTTTGCATGAAATGTTCCCTTGGTGTCTCTAGTTTTCTTGAAGAGATCTCTAGTCTTTCCATTCTAGTGTTTTCCTCTGTTTCTTTGCGTTGATCACTTAAGAAGGCTTTCTTATCTCTCCTTGCTATTCTTTGGAACTCTGCATTCAGATGGATATATCCTTCCTTTTCTCCTTTGCATTTCGCTTCTATTCTTTTCTCAGCCATTTGTAAGGCCCCCTCAGACAACAATTTTGCCTTTGTGCATTTCTTTCTCTTGGGTATAGTTTTGATCACTGCCTTCTGTACGATGTCATGAACTTCCATCCATACTTCTTCAGGCACTCTGTCTGTCAGATCTAATCCCTTGAATCTACTCGTTACTTCAACTGTATAATCATAAGGGATTTGATTTAGGTCATACTTAGTGGTTTTCCCTACTTTCTTCAATATAAACCTGAATTTTGCAATGAGGAGTTCATGATCTGAACTACAGTCACCTCCTGGTCTTTTTGCTGACTGTATAGAGTTTCTCCAACCACGGCTAAAAAGAATGTAATCAATCTCATTACAGTAGTGACCGTTTGGTGATGCCTATACATAGAGTGTTCTCTTGTGTTGTTGGAAGAGGGTGTTTGCTATGATCAGTGCATTCTCTTGGCAAAACTCTGTTAGCCTTTGCCCTGTTTCATTTTGTTCTCTAAGGCCACACTTGCCTGTTACTCTGGGTATCTCTTGACTTCCTACTTTTGCATTCAAGTCCCTTGTGATGAAAAGGACATCCTTTTTGTGGTGTTAGTTCTAGAAGGTCTTGTAGGTCATCATAGAACCATTCAACTTCAACTTCTTCAGCATTAGTGGTTGGGCATAGACTTGGATTACTGTGATATTGAATGGTCTGCCTTGGAAGGGGACAGAGTTCATTCTGTCTTTTTTCAGATCACACCCAAGTACTGCATTTTGGACTCTTTTGTTGACTATGAGGGCTACTCCATTTCTTCTAAGGGATTCTTGCCCAGGATAGTAGATATAATGGTCATCTGAATTAAATTTTCCCATTCCTGTTCATTTTTGTTCACTGATTCCTAAAATGTCTATGTTCACTCTTGCTGTCTCCTGTTTGACCACTTTAAATTTACCTTGATTGCTGGTTCCTATGCATTTTTGTTCTTTACAACATCAGACTTTACTTCCATTAGCAGTCACATGCACAATTGTGCATTGTTTTAACTTTGGTTCATTCTTTACTCTTTCTAGAGCTATTTCTCCACTCTTCTCCAGTAGCATATTGGGCATCTATCGACCTGGAGAGTTTATCTTTCAGTATCATAAATTTTTGCCTTTTCATACTGTTCATGGGTTGTCAAGACAAGAATACTAAAGTGGTTTGTCATTCCCTTCTCCAGGGGAATATGTTTTCGCAGAAATATCCACCATAACCCGTCCACCTTGGGTGGCCCTACACAGCATGCCTCATATTTTCACTGAATTAGACAAGGCCATGATCCATGTGATCAGTTTGTTTAGTTTTCTGTGACTGTCATTTTCATCCTGTCTGACCTCTGACAGATAGGACTAAGAGGTTGTGGAAGCTCTTTGATGTGAGAGACTGGCTCTGGGGAATCTAGGTTTTGTCTGATGTGCGGGGTTGTGCTCAATAAATCTTTAATCCAGTTTTCACTTTAAGTATGGGGGCTGTATTCCCTGAAGCAAACCTATGTTAGGTGTAATGGTCAGATCAGATAAGTCACTCAGTCATGTCTGACTCTTTGAGACCCCATGAATCGCAGCACGCCAGGCCTCCCTCTCCATCACCAACTCCCGGAGTTCACTCAGACTCACATCCATCAAGTCAGTGATGCCATCCAGCTATCTCATCCTCTGTCGTCCCCTTCTCCTCCAGCCCTCAATCCCTCCCAGCATCAGAGTCTTTTCCAATGAGTCAACTCTTCGCATGAGCTGGCCAAAGTACTGGAGTTTCAGCTTTAGCATCATTCCTTCCGAAGAAATCCCAGGGCTGATCTCCTTCAGAATGGACTGGTTGGATCTCCTTGCAGTCCAAGGGACTCTCAAGAGTCTTCTCCACCACCACAGTTCAAAAGCATCAATTCTTCGGCGCTCAGCCTTCTTCACAGTCCAACTCTCACATCCATACACGACCACAGGAAAAACCATAGCCTTGACTAGATGAACCTTTGTTGGCAAAGTAATGTCTCTGCTTTTGAATATGCTACCTAGGTTGTTCATAACTTTCCTTCCAAGGAGTAAGTGTATTTAATTTCATGGCTGCAATCACCATCTGCAGTGATTTTGGAGCCCAGAAAAATAAAGTCTGACACTGTTTCCACTGTTTCTGCATCTATTTCCCATGAAGTGATGGGACCAGATGCCATGATCTTCATTTTCTGAATGTTGAGCTTTAAGCCAACTTTTTCACTCTCCACTTTCACTTTCATCAAGAGGCTTTTGAGTACCTCTTCACTTTCTGCCATAAGGGTGGTGTCATCTGCATATCTAAGGTTATTGATATTTCTCCCGGCAATCTTGATTCCAGCTTGTGTTTCTTCCAGTCCAGCTTTTCTCATGATGTACTCTGCATATAAGTTAAATAAGCAGGGTGACAATGTACAGCCTTGACGAAGTCCTTTTCCTATTTGGAACCAGTCTGTTCTTCCATGTCCAGTTCTAAGTGTTGCTTCCTGACCTGCATACAGATTTCTCAAGAGGCAGATCAGGTGGTCTGGTATTCCCATCTCTTTCAGAATTTTCCATAGTTTATTGTGATCCACAAAGTCAAAGGTTTTGGCATAGTCAATAAAGCAGAAATAGATGTTTTTCTGGAACTCTCTTGCTTTTTCCATGATCCAGCAGATGTTGGCAATTTGATCTCTGGTTCTTCTGCCTTTTCTAAAACCAGCTTGAGCATCAGGAAGTTCATGGTTCAGGTATTGCTGAAGCCTGGCTTGGAAAATTTTAAGTATTACTTTACTACGTGTGAGATGAGTGCAATTGTGCAGTAGTTTGAGCATTTTTTGGCATTGCCTTTCCTTGGGATTGGAATGAAAACTGATCTTTTCCAGTCCTGTGGCCACTGCTGAGTTTTCCAAATTTGCTGGCATATTGAGTGCAGCACTTTCACAGCATCATCTTTCAGGATTTGGAATAGCTCAACTGGAATTCTATCACCTGCACTAGCTTTCTTCGTAGTGATGCTTTCTAAAGCCCACTTGACTTCACATTCCTGGATCTCTGGCTCTAGGTGAGTGATCACAGCATCGTGATTATCTGGGTCGTGAAGATATTTTTTGTACAGTTCTTCTGTGTATTCTTTCCACCTCTTCTTAATATCTTCTACTTCTGTTATGTCCATACCATTTCTGTCCTTTATCGAGCCCATCTTTGCATGAAATGTTCCTTTGGTATCTCTGATTTTCTTGAAGAGGTCCCTAGTCTTTCCCATTCTGTTGTTTTCCTCTATTTCTTTGCATTGATTGCTGAAGAAGGCTTTCTTATCTCTTCTTGCTATTCTTTGGAACTCTGCATTCAAATGCTTCTATCTTTCCTTTTCTCCTTTGCTTTTCACTTCTCTTCTTTTCACAGCTATTTGTAAGGCCTCCCCAGATAGCTATTTTGCTTTTTTGCATTTCTTTTCCATGGGGATGGTCTTGATCCCTGTCTCCTGTACAATGTCACGAACCTCATTCCATAGTTCATCAGGCACTCTATCTATCAGATCTAGGCCCTTAAATCTATTCTCACTTCCACTGTATAATCATAAGGGATTTGATTTAGGTCATACCTGAATGGTCTAGTGGTTTTCCCTACTTTCTTCAATTCAAGTCTGAATTTGGCAATAAGGAGTTCATGATCTGAGCCACAGTCAGCTCCCGGTGTTGTTTTTGCTGACTGTATAGAGCTTCTCCATCTTTGGCTGCAAAGAATATAATCAATCTGATTTCGGTGTTGACCATCTGGTGATGTCCATGTATAGAGTCTTCTCTTGTGTTGTTGGAAGAGGGTGTTTTTTATGACCAGTGCATTTTCTTGGCAAAACTCTCTTAGTCTTTGCCCAGCTTCATTCCATATTCCAGGGCCAAACTTGCCTGTTACTCCAGGTGTTTCTTGACTTCCTACTTTTGCATTCCAGTCCCCTATAATGAAAAGGACATCTTTTTTGGGTGTTAGTTCTAAAAGGTCTTGGAGGTCTTCATAGAACCGTTCAACTTCAGCTTCTTCAGCATTACTGGTTGGGTCATAGACTTGGATTACTGTGATATTGAATGGTGTAATGGTAACCTCCTTCAAAAGGGCTTATGCCAGTACTGTTGTATTCAGTGCCCCTGGCCCTGTGTCAGGCCACTGTCGACCCATGCCTCCACAATATCAATGTGTCATATGATAGCTGTCCTTCTCTGTCTGACTTCATTCAGTATGACAATAAATAGATCCATCCATGTTGCTGCAAATGGCATTATTTCATTCTCTTTAATGCCTGCTGAAGCCCCAATACTTTGGCCACTTGATGTGAAGAACTGACTCATTGGAAAAGACCCTGATGCTGGGAAATATTGAAGGCAGGAAGAGAAGGGGACAAGACACGATGAGATGGTTGGATGGCACCACTGACTCAATGAATACGAGTTTGAGCAAGCTCCAGGAGTTGGTGACTGACAAGAAAGCCTGGCATCCATGGGGTTGCAAATAGTTGGACATGACTGAGTGACTGAACTGAACTGAAAATGAAACTCACTGGAGAAATCATAAAATCAAAGGTTATAGGAGTAAAGGGCACCTTCAAGGCCACAAGTTAATTAGTGACTAAGTTAAGACGTGAAAGCCAGCACTCCATGTCTACAGAGCCCTTGTTGTTTCTATCCTACATTATTGCTTTGAGGAAGTGGAAGAAGATAAACTTCAACCTTCCTGGACGGGGTGAGAAAAGGAGTTTAGGTGAAGAAAGTTAAGGCCCAAAGTCCTTGGCCTTAATATCTTCACATGCAGTTGTTGTTGGTATTAGTTACATGTGGATATTTAAATTAAAATGAAATAAAATTTACAATTCCATTTCTCAGTCATACTAGCCACATCTCAAATGCTCAGCAGCCACAAATGGTTGACCAGTGGCTACTGTAATAGGGACTACAGATATACAACTTGTTCATCACTGCAAAAAGTTCTACTATGCAGCACTACAGAAACAAGGACTTTACATTCCCACCAACAATGCGAGAGGGTTCCCTTTTCTCTATATTCTCTCCAGCATTTATCGTTTGTAGGTTTTTTGATGATGTCCATTCTACCAGTGTAAGGTAATACATCATTGTGGTTTTGATTTGCATCTCTAATAATTAGTAATATTGAGCATCTTTTCATGTGCTTCTTGGCTATCTGCATATCTTCTTTAGAGAAATGCCTATTTAGGTCTTCTACCCATTTTTTGATTGTGTTGTTTTTTTGTTATTGAGCTGCATGAGCTATTTGTGTACTTTGGAGGTTACTCCCTTGACAGTTGCTTTATTTGCAAATATTTTCTCCCACACTGAGGGTTGTCTTTTCATCTTGTTTATGGATTTCTTTGTTGTGCAAAAGATTTTACAGTCACTAAGAGGAACAGTATGGAGGTTTCTTAAAAAATAAAAACAGAACCACAGTTCTGTGCTGTGATTAGTCACCCAGTAATGTCTGACTCTTTATGACCCCATAGACTGTAGCCTGCCAGGCTCCTCTGTCCATGGGGATTCTCCAGGCAAGAATACTAGAGTGGATTGCCATGCCCTCCTCCAGGGGATCTTCCCAACCCAGGGATCACACCCAGGTCTTCCATATTGCAAGAGGTTTCTTTACCATCTGAGCCTCCAGGGAAGCCCAAGAATACTGGAGTGGGTAGCCTATCCTTTCTCCAGGGGAATTACCCAACCTAGAAATCAAATTGCTGTCTCCTGCATTGCAGGCAGATTCTTTATCAGCTGAGCTACCAGGGAAGCCCCAGAACCACCATATGACCCAGCAATTCCATACTGGGCATATACCATAAGGAAACCACAGTTCAAAAAGACATTCACCCCATTCTTCATTGTAGCACTGTTTACAATAGCCAGGACATGGAAGCAACCTAAATGTCCAAAGACAGATGGATGGAAAAGAAGATGTGGTGTATATATACAATGGACTATTAGTCAGTCAAAAAGGAATGAAGTTGGATCTCTTGTAGAGACATGGATGAACCTAGAGTCTGTCATACAGAGTGAAGTAAGTCAGAAAGAATAAAACAAATATGGTATATCATTGTATATATGTGGAATCTAGAAAAATGGCACAGATGAACCTATTTGCAGGGCAGGAATAGAGACACAGATGTAGAGAAAGGACATGTGGACATGCAGCGGGGCATGGAGAGGGGTGGGATAAAATGGAAGATTGGGATTGGCATACATATTAGACTGGCCAAAGAGTACATTCAGGTTTTCCCCTTATACCTTACAGAACAACTCAAATGAACTTTTTGCCCAATCC
This sequence comes from Bos indicus, assembly GCF_029378745.1. Lineage (NCBI taxonomy): Eukaryota > Metazoa > Chordata > Mammalia > Artiodactyla > Bovidae > Bos > Bos indicus. The sequence continues at coordinate 104,409,892 of NC_091789.1, read as the reverse complement.
AATACACTATCATGTGTAAAAGAGATAGCTAGTGAGAAACTGCTATACATTACAGGGAGCTCAGCTCAGTGCTCTGAGGTGATCTAGATGGGAAGGATGAGGGGAGGTTGGGAGAGAGTTCCAAGAGGAAGGAGATATGTGTATACATGTGGATATATGTATACATGTGGCTGGTTCCCTTTGTTATACAGCAGAAACTAACACAACATTGTGAGGCAACTACACCCCAATTTAAAAAACAAGAAATAAGAACTCTGACATGTTTAACAAGCTTGCACAGGAACCTTGGTGTACTTTCAAGTTTGTAAACTACTGGCTTACCGAAATGTTTGTGTGCTATAATGAAGTCAGGCCCTTACATGGGGTGCCAACAACTGGATCAGAAGCCAAGAGGATACAGATAGAGATTCCAGCGAGGGGACAGAGGAAGGGAGGGAGGGGGGGAGAGAGAATATGAATATGCATATGAAAGTTAGACAAACAGATAGATAGCAAAAAGGGGAGAAGTAAACAGAGGGAGAGTAATCCCAAGGGAGCAGTTTCATCCACTGAACAGAGTCTAGATCAGTCCAGCTACTTTTTCTAACACCTTGGGACTGTCACAGGTATAGCCCAGGAAGGTTGTCATTTCTTCATGGAAGTGTTCTCTATCTTATCCTAAGGGCCCTCACATGGACCATCAGAGTTGGGCCTACCTCACAAATGTCCTTTAGGTGCTTGATGTAATGACGCTCGGTGCTCATGATCTCATTGATGACGTTGGCCCGCATCTGGTCCCGGTTTTGGAGTGGCCGGCCCAGACAGAGGCAGTCTGAGTTGGGGTCCAGGTGCCCATTCTGAACGTCACTGGGCCCTTCCTCTACCCCATCCTCCTGGTTCACCCATAGCTGTAGAGGCAGGCAGAAGAAGAAGAATGGGTTAGCTTCCTTCTTTGAGAAATTTTCAGCCAAGTAGAAAAAGGATAAACTAAAATATTCAGGTATTCATAGAGCCAGAACCTTCAACCAGAGCCCTCTTAAACTGAATGCCAGGACCAGCTCTAGGGTGACTTGTTGGACTTATCTATGAGTCTATACCTCTCTAGGCGTTTAGTGACCTATCCATAAAATGGAGGATGGAGAAGAGTAGGACTAAATCATCTCTAAGAGACTTCTTGGCTAGGAAGGTTTCAGAGGAGAAAAGAGTTATGGCAAGCAGAACTCATTTGTGCTGGAGCATATTGAGCCATCACAGCTGGATCAACAAATACAGATTAAATTATAATATTGGGAGGTGAAGGGTCCAAGATGGTGACATTAGAAGACCCTGATCTCACCTCCTCCCATGGATACACCAAATCTACACCTATATAGAGAGCAATTTTAAAACTGGACTTCATTTTATTTTTATAGAGCAATTTTTGAGGGGTGATTGGATAGTTACTGCACATAAAAGGACCAGATAGAAATAGGTAGTAAAGATGGAAACATGATATCCATGAACCACACCTCTGAAGTAGCAATTTGCATGGTAAGGGATATTGCTGAGGGGCATAAGCAAAGACTCACCTAAACCCAGCAGTTTAAAGAGCAGACACACACACTTAGAGAACAAACTTATAGTTACCAGAGGAAAAGGATTGGGGAGGGATAGATTGGGAGTCTGGTACTGACAATGTACACACTGTTGTATTTAAAATAAACAACAAAAACCTACTGTATAGCACTGGGAACTGTTATATATCTGCTCAATATTCTGTAATAACTTAAAATAATTTGAAAAAGAATAGATACATGCATACATATAACTGAATCACTTTGCTCTACATCTGAAACACAACATTGTTAATCAATTATATTCCAACATAAAATGAAAACAAAGAAGTAAAAATAAAGAGCACCTAGACTATACAGTAAGAAAATCCATTTACTAACACAAAAGCTTCATTACCACTAAATCAATCTTACAAGAAATATTAACGGATCTTCTTCAAGTGGAAAAGAAAAGCTCATAAATAGAAATAAAATCTATTAAAGAAAAAATCTTAATGGTAAAGGCAAATATAGAAAAGGCAGTGTATTAGCCACTTAAAAAGCAATGAAGGCTAAAAGACAAAAGTAGAATAACCAACTATAACTATACTAATTTGTTAAGGGATACATAAAATAAAAAGAGGCAAAATGTGACATCAAAAATATAAAATGTGAGGTGAGGGAATAAAAGTGTAGTGCTTTGAGAATGCCTTCAAACTTTCACTGTAATAGACAGATATATGTTGTTGTTTGCTGTTCAGTCTCTAAGCTGTGGCCGATACTTTGTTATCACATGGACTACCTTCACTGTCTCCCAGAGTTTGCTCAAATTCATGTCTATTGATTCAGAGATGCTATCTAACCATATCATTTTCTGTCGCCCTCTCCTCCTTTTGCCTTCAGTCTTTCCCAGAATCAGGGTCTTTTCCAAAGAGTCAACTCTTCACATAAGATGGCCAAAGTATTGGAGCTTCAGCATCATTCCTTCCAATGAATATTCAGCGTTGATTTCCTTTAGGATTTACTTGTTTGACCTCATAGTCCAGGGGATTCTCAAGAGTCTTCTCCAGCACAGTTTAAAAGCATCAATTCTTTGGCCTTCAGCCTTATTTATGGTCCAACTCTCACATCTGTATATGATTGCTTGAAAAACCATAGTTTTGACTATACAGACCATTGTAGGCTAAGTGATGTCTCTGTTTCTTAATACATTATCTAGGTTTGTCATAGCTTTCCTTCCAAGGAGCAAGTGTCTTTTAATTTCATGGCTGCAGTCACCATCTGCAGTGATTTTGGAGCCCAAGAAAATTAAATCTGTCACTGCTTCCACTTTTTCCCATTCTAATTGCCATGAATTGATGGGCCCATATGCCAAGATCTTAGTTTCCTGAATGTTGAGTTTTAAGCAAGTTTTTTCACTCTCCTCTTTCACCCTCATGAAGAAGCTCTTTAGTTCCTCTTCACTTTCTGCCATTAGCGTGGTATCATCTGCATATCTGAGGTTGTTGCTATTTCTCCCAGCAACCTTGATACCAGTTTGTGATTCATCAAACATGATATTTCACATGATGTACTCTGCATACAAATTATATAAACAGGGAATCAATATACAGCCTTGATATATTCCATTCCCAATTTGGAGCCAGTCAGCTTTTCCATGTAAGGTTCTAACTGTTGCTTCCTGACACATATAGGTTTTTCAGGAGACAGGTAAGGTGGTCTGGTATTCCCATCTCTTTAAGAATTTCTACAGTTTGTTGAGAACCACACAGTCAAAGGCTTTAGCATAGTCAATGAAGCAGATATTTTTCTGGAATTCCCTTGCTTTCTCTATGATCCAAGGAATGGTGACAAATTGGCCTCTGGTTCTTCTGCCTTTTCTAGACCCAACTTACATCTCTGGAAGTTCTCAGTTCAGGTACTAGTGAAGCCTAGCTTGAAGCATTTTAAGCATAACCTTACTAGTATGTTAAATGAGCAATACTGTACAATAGTGTGAACATTCTTTGAAATTGCCTTACTTTGGGATTGGAATGAAAACTGACCTTTTCCAGTCCTGTGGCCACCTCTGAGTTTTCCAAATTTGCTGGCATATTGAGTGCAACACTTTCATAGGATCATCTTTCAGGATTTTATTTTTTTCAAATCAAATAGTTCAGCTGGAATTCTATCACTTCCACTAGCTTTGTTCATACTAATGCTTCCTAAGGTCCACTTGACTTCACACCACATCATGTCTGGATCTAGATGAATGACCACAATATCGTGGTTATTTGAGTCATAAAGACATTTTGTATAGATTCTCTGTGTATTCTTGCCACCTCTTCTTAATCTCTCCTGCTTCTGTTAGGTCCTTACTGTTTCTCTCCTTTATTATGCCCAATCTTGCATGATATATTCCCTTGATCACCTCAATTTTCTTGAAGAGGTCTCTAGTATTTCCCATTATATTATTTTCCTCTACTCATTTGCATTGTTCATTTAAGAGAGTCTTCTTAATCTCCCCTTGCTATTCTCTGGAACTCTTCATTCAGTTGGGTATATATTTCCTTTTCTCCCTTGCCTTTCACTTCTCTTCTTTCCTCAGCTATTTGTAAAGCCTCCTCAGACAACGACTTTGCCTTTTGCATTTCCTTGGTTTGTGGTAATTTTAGTCACTGCTTCCTGTACAATGTTATGAAACTCTCTCCATAGTTCTTTAGGCAATCTGTCTATCCGATCTAATTCCTTGAATCTATTTGTCACCTCCACTATATAATCATAAGGGATTTGATTTAGGTTATACCTCAATGATCAAGGGGTTTTCCTTACTTTCTTCAATTTAAGCTTGAATTTTGCAATAAGGAGTTGATGATCTGATCTACAGTCAACTCCAGGTCTTGCTTTTGTTGACTGTGTACTGTTTCTTAATCTTAAGCTTCAAAGAATATAGTCAAACTGAATTCAGTATTGACAATCTGGTGATGTCTATGTGTAGAGTCACCTCTTGTGTTGTTGGAAAAGGGTGTTTGCTATGAGCAGTATGTTTTCTTGGGAAAACTCTGTTAGCCTTTGCCCTGCTTCATTTCATACTCCAGGGCCAAACCGGCCTGTTACTCCAGGTATTTCTTGACTTCCTACTTCTGCATTCTAGTCCCCTATGATGAAAATAACATCTTTTTTGGTGTTAGTTTTAGAAAGTCTTGTATTTTGTCTTAGAACTGATCAACTTCAGTTTCTTTGGCCTCGGTAGCTCGAGCAAGACTTGGATTACTGTGATGTTGAATGGTTGCCTTGGAAATGAACTGAGATCATTCTGTCATTTTTGAGATTGCACCCAATTACTGCATTTCAGACTCTTTTGTTGACTATGAGGGTTATTCCATTTCTTTTAAAGGATTCTTGCTCACAGTAGTAGGTATAATGGTCATCTGAATTAAAGTTGCCTATTACTGTGCATTTTAGTTCACTGATTTCTAAGATGTTGATGTTCACTCTTGCCATCTCTTACTTGACCATGTCCAATTTACCTTTATTTGTGGACCTAATATTCCAGGTCCTATGCAATCTTGTTCTTTATAGCATCAGACTTTACTTTCACCACCAGACACATTCATAAGTGAGCATCGTTTCTGCTTTGGCCTCATTCATGGATCAGAGCCTTGTGGCAAAGGGAATTGTATAACTCAGTGAAGCTATGAACTATGCAAAGCAGGGTCACCCAAGACACATGGGTCATAGTGAAGAGTTCTGACAAAACATGGTCCACTCGAGGAGGAAATGCAAATCACTCCAGTAATCTTGCTGCTAGAATCCCATGACGGAGAAGGCAATGGCACCCCACTCCAGTACTCCTGCCTGGAAAATCCCATGGACGGAGGAGCCTGGAAAGCTGCAGTCCATGGGGTCGCTGAGGGTTGAACACGACTGAGTGACTTCACTTTCAATTTTCACTTTCATGCATTGGAGAAGGAAATGGCAACCCACTCCAGTGTTCTTGCCTGGAGAATCCCAGGGACGGGGGAGCCTGGTGGGCTTCAGTCTATGGGGTCACACAAAGTCGGACACGACTGAAGTGATTTAGCAGCAGAACCCCAAGAACAGTATGAAAAAGCAAAAAGAAATGACCCTGGAATATGAGCCCCCCGGGTCAGAAGGTGTCCAATATGTTACTGGGGAAGAATGGAAGGCAATTACTAATAGCTCAAGAAAGACAGCTATATACAGGTTGATATATATATAAACCTCATATCAACTATAACCCCAAAACCTACAAAAGGTACACAAAAAATGAGACAGAAATTCTAAAAAAAACACTAAAGAAATCCATCAGACTTCAAAGGAAGAATCCAAGAGAAGAACACAGGAATAGAGAAGACCAAATAAACCCAGAAATAATTAACCAAATGGCAATAAGTGCATATCTATCAATAATTATTTTAATATAAATATACTAAACATTCTATATCAAAAGATATAGGAGAGCTGAATGAATAAAAAACACAACCCATCTACATGCTGCATACAGAAGACTGACTGAAGGTCTAAAGGTATATGTAGACTAAAAGCAAAGGGATGGAAAAGAAAATATGCCATGCAAATTAAAAAAAAAAAGAATCTGGGGTGGCAATATTTATATCAGACAAAGCAAACTTTAAAACAAAGACTATAACAAATGACAAAGAATGGTAACATATAATGATAAAGAGATCAACACAACAAAAGGATTTAACATTTGTAAACTTTTATGCATCCAACATTAGAGCACCTAAATGTATACAAAATACTAGATAAAATAAGATAAATCAGCAGTAACACAGTAATAGTAGGGGACTTTAATATCCCACTTACATCATCTAGACAGAAAATCAATAAGAAAACAATAGCTTTAGGCAACGCAGTAAATCACAAATGGACTTAATAGATATATATAGAACATTCTATCCAGAAACAACAGATTGCACATTCTTTTCAAGTGTACAGGAACATTCTTCAGGATAGATCATAGGATGCCACAAAATAAACTTCAATAATTTAAGAAAACTGAAATCATATCAAGAATCTTTACCATACACAAGGATATGAAACTAGAAATATAATACAAGAAGAAAACTGTAAAAAGCACAAACACATGGAGAATAAACAACATGCTACTAAAGAACAAATGGATCAATGAAAAAAATTGAAGAGGAAATTTTAAAAAATTCCTTGAGACTACTGAAAATGGAAACATAACTGTACAAAATCTATAAGATGCAGCAAAAGGAGTTCTAAAAGGGTAGTTCATACTTATACAAGCAAGAAAATATGAAATAAACAACCTAACATACCATTTAAAGGAAGTGGAACAATAAGAACAAACAAAGCCCAAAGTTAGCAGAAGGAATAAAGTAATAAAGATCAGAGTGGAAATAAATGAAATACAGATTTGAATATAGGAAAAAATAAATGAAACTAAGAGTTGGTTTCTTGAAAAGATAAAGAAAATAGACAAAACTTTAGCACAAGTCTAAGGTTTCATAGGATTCACCATTGTACCAAATATTTAGAGTTAATACCTATCCTTCTAAAATTATCCCTGAAAATTAAAGAGCAAGGAACACATCTCAACTTATTTTATGAGCCCAGCATTACCCTGATAGCAAAGTCAGATAATCACACATGCACACACGCACACACACACACACACACACAAATTACAGTCCAGAATATCTGATGAAAACAGATATCAAAATCTTCTACAAAATATTGCAAAATGCATTCAACATTACATTAGAGGGATCATATACCATAATTAACTGGGATTCATTTCAGGGATGCAAGAACATTTTGAATTTCATAAATCAGTGTGGTATACCATATTAATAAAAATAAAAGTAAAAATCATAGGATCATTTCAATGGATGCAGAAATAACAGTTTGGGCACACCTGAAACTGATACAGTATTGTTACTCAACTATGCTCCAATACAAAATAAATTTTTTTAGGAAAAATTTTGGTTTTGATGTTGACAAAATTCACTATCAATTTAACACAAAAATTCTCAACAAAGTGAGTACAGAGGGAACATACTTCATAATAAAGGCCATATATGACAAACCTACAGCTCACATAATATCAAATGGTTAAAATCTGAAAATTTTTCTTCTAAGATCAGGAACAGGAGAAAAACAACAACTTTTGCTACTTTATTCAAAATAGTACTGGAAATCTTAACCACAGCAATTAAGCAAGAAAAAGAAAAACATCCAACCTGAAAGAAAGAAGTAAAAACATCATTATTTGCTGACGGCATGATACTATATATAGAAAACCCAAAAGACTTCACCAAAAAACTCTTAGAACTCATAAATGTATTCAGTAAAGCTGCAGGATACAAAATGAATACACAGAGATCTGTTGCATTTCTATAAACTAATAACAAATTATCAGAAAGAGAAATGAAGAAATTCCTACTCACAATTTCATCTAAAAGAGTAAAAGTCCTAGGAATAAATTTATCAAAGGAGGTGAAAGACCTCCTATACTCTGAAAACTATAAGACATGGAGGAAACTGGAGATAACTGCAAACAAATGGAAAGATATACTATGTTCATGCACTGGAAGAATCACTATCATTAAAATGTCATACTACACTAAGCAGTCTATAGACTCAATGTAATCCTTATTAAGTAGCAATAACATTTTTCAAAAAACTAGAACAACTAATTCTAAATATAGTGTGTAACCACAAAAGATGCCAATTAGCCAAAGCAGTCTTGAGAAAGAACCAAGCTCAAGGTATCAAGCTTCCTGAATTGAAATTATGATAAAAAGCTACAGTAAACAAAACAGTATGGTACAGGAATGAAAACAGATACAAAAATCAATAGAAAAAAAAAGACAGAGTCCAGAAATACACCCATGCTCATATACCAAACCAATCTATGACAGAGAAATCAAGAATATATATTTGGGAAAGAAAACACTTTTCAATAAATGATGTTTGGAAAATTGGATGGCTTCATGCAAAATAATGAACTTGGACCATCTTCTTATGGCATATTCAAAAACAAACTCAAACTTGATTAAAGATTTAGTGGTAAGACTTAAAACCATTAAACTTCTAGAATAAACAGGCAGTACACTTTTGCATTGGTCTTAGAAATCTTTTTGAATATGTCTCCACAGGCAAGGGAAACAAAAAGATAAATAAATCAGACTACATCAAACTATAAAGCTTTTGCACAGGAAAGGAAACCACCAACAAAAGGAAAAGGCAACCTACTCAATGGGAGAAGACATTGCAAACAATATATCTGATAAGGGGTTTATTTCTGTTTTGTAAGTAAGTTCATTAGCATCATTTCATTTTAGATTCCACATATAACAGATGTCATACAATATTTCTCATTCTCTGTCTGACTTATTTCACTTAATATGACATTCTATAGGTTAATCCATGTTGCTTTGGGGTTTTTGTTTGTTTTCTTGTATTTTTGTTTGTCTGTTTTATTAGCTTTTACTTGTCATGATTTTTGTCTGTATATACTATTTACCTTTTTTTAATAAATAAAAACATATAAATAAGGAGAATTCAAAGATAGTCTCCAATATCTCCCATCTCTATGATATACATGCCCTGAATAATCCTTCCAAGTTTGAATAGGTTGGTTTTATCCCTATGATTAGGGTATATTATATGGTTGGCTCTACAAAAGTAAGATTATCGAATTGGCCTGACCTAATCACATGAGCCTTTAATAGAAGACAGTTTTCCAGTATGAAGTTTCCTCAAAAACTTTGAACTATCATATAATTGGGCAACCCACTCCAATATTCTTGCCTGAAATTCCATGGACAGAGGAGCCTGGCTGGCTACAGTCCATGGGGTTGCAAAGAATCGCACAAGACTCAGTACACATGCACACACACGATTCAGCAATTGTGCTTCTGGGTATTTACTGGAAGAAAACAAAAACACTAATCAAAAAAGATACATGCACCTCTATATAATTGCAGTATTATTTACAGTAGCCAAGACATGGAAGCAACCCAAGTTTCCATTAAATGATGAATGGATATAGATGAACGGGCACAAACACACAACAGAATATGACTCAGCTGTAGAAAAGAATGAAGAAGGAGGGTCAAGAGAGTAGAATACGAGGACCTAGGGTTTGCCTCTCTCCACAAGTACATCAAAAATACATTTACAAGTGAAATTATTCATGCAGAGATTCTGCTGAACATTAGCAGAGTCCTTTCAACATAAAAAAGGACAAGAAAAGATTTCTGTGCAACCAGGTAGGACAAAGGAGAGAAAGGGAAGAAAAGAGGAAATGGAATGGGACCTGCACTTCTGGTTGGGTGAGCTGGTTACCACTCCAGGGGAGGCTCCCTCACCAAGAGTAAGATATGTTGAAATGGCAAGGGGCGGCGGGGGGGGGGGGGGGGTGCGGAACTTTGGGAGCTACTGGAAGAAAGAGCAGTGGCTGGCCTGTGGCAGGTAGGAAAGAGCAAGAACAGCTGAGCCACAGCCTGATGTGCCCTAGACTGAGATGGGTGTCCACCAAAGCAAGAGGAGGGCTGGGTGCTGGAGTGTGCAGTTAGGCAGGCAAACTTAGAGAGAGGCCTGCTGTTGGCTGTGTGGAGATAGCTTAAAGTGATGGGAGTGAGGAGGTTAGCTGCAAGGAGAAAACCTGAGGGGATGAGAGTGAGGAATTCTGCAGCTGGGAATGTTCCAGGAGGAAGCACTGACTGCCTTGGAAGCAAGACACCATTGTTGCATGGCATGCAAGGGGTGTGGCTACTATTTGTTGTTGTTCAGTTGCTCAGTCATGTTTGACTCCTTGCAATCCCATGGACTGGAGCACACCAGGCTTCCCTGTCCTTCACCATCTCCTGTAACTTGCTCAAAGTCATGTCCACTGAGTTGGTGATGCCATCCAACCATCTCATTTCCCATCCAACTGTAGCAGCCTCAGTTCCCACATGCCAGCACCTGCCTCCATGTGCACTGGAAGGAACATCCACAGGAGTGACTGTGTAGCAGTCTGTCACAGCCTCCTGCCAGCCCCTGCCTCCACAGGCACCAGAGAGGAGATCTCATCAGATAGAGCACATGCACTCCAGTTATGGCCACCTCTTGCCCCTCCCATCTAAGCCAACAAGTGTGCCTCAGTCGCTGCCTTTGGCCCCTCTTGCCTGAGAGAGGAGCAGAAGCCTGAGGGTGGCCCACATGTAGAGTTGTGGCCAAAAACAAAGCTGAGCCTGATTGTCTGTACTACTAGGGGAAAGAAAAAAAAAAAAAAAACACTGAAATCCCTCCATGCAGCTGCACAAGCTGCACATTAAATCTCTGTGATAGTCTAGGTAAACCCAGCCTCTGAGAAACATTTGAATGGAAAACAAATGTTTTTACAACTAAGCCCAGTCTAGTTTTAGTGGCTGTGGACTTTATGAGCACAGATATGTGGGAGTTAGGCCAGGTCAGAGTTTCAGTTGCCCACACAGTGTCCATAGCAGGTCCATAGACCAAACTAGAGGTACTGGAGGTCTTCCTGGGGAAGCAAAGGTTGGCTGTGGCTCACAGTGGAGGAAAGGATAGATAGTATAGGCCTCAGGAATTTTTGTTTTCTTTTTTCTGCTGATTTATTTTTAATATATCTTGATTTTTCTATTTTTTAATTTTTTTTCTTGTTTTCATTTTCTCTTTTCTGTTATTTTTATTTCGTGAGTTTATTTGTTGTTTGTTTTTTGATTTTTAGTGTTTCTTTTTTCATTTTTTTTGTTATGATTTTAATATTTTGGTTTGCTTTTTTTTCAAATTTTAAACTTTTTTTGTATTGAGTTAAGGAAACAGCAGCCCACTTCAGGATTCTTGCCTGGTAAATCCCATGGAGAGAGGAACCTGTCAGTCTATGGAGTTACAAAGACCTGGACACAACTTAGCAACTAAACAATAACCAATTAACAATGTTGTTACTTGGTAGTTTCAGCTGAACAGCAAAGGGACTCAGCCTTACATATACATGTATCTGTTCTCCCCTAAACTCCCCCTCCTATCCAGGCTAGCACATAACATTGAATAGTTTCATGTACTATACAACAGGTCCTTGTTGGTTATCCATTTTAAATATAGCAGTATGTACATGACCTTTCCAAAGTCCCTAACTATCCCATCCCCCTAGGAACCATAAGTTCATTTTCTAAGACTGTGTATCTCCTTCTGTTTTGTAATTAAATTCATTAGCATCATTTCATTTTAGATTCCACATATAATGGATGTCATACAATATTTCTCCTTCACTGTCCGACTTATTTCACTCAATATGACATTCTATAGGTTCATCATTGTTGCTTTGGGGGTTTTGTTTTTTTTTCTTGTATTTTTGCTTGTTTGATTTGCTTTTATTTGTCATGATTTTTGTTTGTTTGTATATATTATTTACTTTTTTTTTTTTGGTCATGATATGCAGCTTGCAGGGTCTTGGTTCCCTGATGGGGGTCAAGCCTGAACTCCTGTGGTTGGAGCTTAGAGTCTGGCCACCAGACTGCCAGAGAATTCCCAGGCCCAGGGCATATCAATTGGTGTGAGCTCTCTCAGAGGTCTGCACCTTGGCACCAAGACCCAGATCCACTAAACTGCCTGCAAGCTCCAGTGTTGGATGAACCAGCCCAAACAACCAGCAAGACAAGAACAAAAACCCCACCCATTAGAGACAGTATGCCTAAAGTCATACTAAAATACCCGAAAATACACCTTTTGACATGGCCCTGGCCACCAGAGGAACATGACTAAGCTCCACCCACCAGAATGCAAGAAATAGTCTCTCCCAACAGGAAGCCTACACAAACCTTGAACCAATCTCATCCAACAGGGGGCAGACACCAAAAGCAAGAGGAACTACAACTATGCAATCTGTGGAAAGGAGACCACAGAGTAGGTAAGACAAAATGAGATAACACAGAAACATACTGCATATGAAAAAAGCAACATAAAAAAGGTTAAAGACCAAACAAATGAAGAGGAAATAAGCAATCTACCTGAAAAAGAATTCACAGTAATGACAGTAAAGATGATCTAAGATCTTAGAAATAGAAAGGAGGCAATAGATTAAGAAGATCAAAGAAATGTTTAACAAGGACCTAGTATAACTAAAGAACAAACAGTGATGAACAATATAGTAACAGAAATGAATAAATCAACTAGGAGGAATCAATAGCAGAATAAATGAGGCAGAAGAATAGGTAAGTGAGGTGGAAGGCAGAATGGTGGAAATCACTGGTGTGGAAAAGAATGAAGAAATAAAGAGTGAAAAGAAATATGGACACACTCAGAAACATCTGGGACATTAAGAATGAAATCAGATCAGATCATTTGCTCAGTCGTGTCCGACTCTTTGCGACCCCATGAATCGCAGCACGCCAGGCCTCCCTGTCCATCACCAACTCCCGGAGTTCACTCAGACTCACATCCATCAAGTCAGTGATGCCATCCAGCCATCTCATCCTCTGTCGTCCCCTTCTCCTCCTGCCCCCAATCCCTCCCAGCATCAGAGTCTTTTCCAATGAGTCAACTCTTCGCATGAGGTGGTCAAAGTACTGGAGTTTCAGCTTTAGCATCATTCCTTCCAAAGAAATCCCAGGGCTGATCTCCTTCAAAATGGACTGGTTGGATCTCCTTGCAGTCCAAGGGACTCTCAAGAGTCTTCTCCAACACCACAGTTCAAAAGCATCAATTCTTTGGCACTCAGCCTTCTTCACAGTCCAACTCTCACATCCATACATGACCACAGGAAAAACCATAGCCTTGACTAGACGAACCTTTGTTGGCAAAGTAATGTCTCTGCTTTTGAATATGCCATCTAGGTTGGTCATAACTTTCCTTCCAAGGAGTAAGCATCTTTTAATTTCGTGGCTGCAGTCACCATCTGTAGTGATTTTGGAGCCCAGAAAAATAAAGTCTGACACTGTTTCCACTGTTTCCCCAACTATTTCCCATGAAGTGATGGGACCAGATGCCATGATCTTCGTTTTCTGAATGTTGAGCTTTAAGCCCACTTTTTCACTCTCCACTTTCACTTTCATCAAGAGGCTTTTTAGTTCCTCTTCACTTTCTGCCATAAGGGTGGTGTCATCTGCATATCTGAGGTTATTGATATTTCTCCCCTCAATCTTGATTCCAGCTTGTGCTTCTTCCAGTCCAGCGTTTCTCATGATGTACTCTGCATATAAGTTAAATAAACAGGGTGACAATATACAGCCTTGACGAACTCCTTTTCCTATTTGGAACCAGTCTGTTGTTCCATGTCCAGTTCTAACTGTTGCTTCCTGACCTGCATACAAATTTCTCAAGAGGCAGATCAGGTGGTCTGGTATTCCCATCTCTTTCAGACACAATATATTTAAAGTGATGAAAGGGAAGAACCTACAACCAAGAATACTCTACCCAGTAAAACTCTTCTTCAGATTTGATGGAGAAATCAAAAGCTTTCCAGACAAACAAAAGTTAACAGAATTCAGCACAACCAAACAAGCTTTACAACAAATACAAAAGGAACTTCTCTAGGCAGGAAACAGGAGAAGGAAAAGACCTACCTACAGAAAATAAACCCAAAACAATTAAGAAAAAGTAATAGGATCATTAGGTAATAGGGCTTCCCTAGTAGCTCAGATAGTAAAGAATCCACCTGCAATGTGGGAGACCTGGGTTCAATCCCTGGGTTGGGAAGATCCCCTGGAGCAAGGCATGGCAACCCACTCCAGTATTCCTGCCTGAAAATTGCCATGGACAGAGAAATCTGGCAGGCTACAGTACATGGAGTCACAGTCAGACATGACTGAGTGACTAAAGCACAATAGGATCATACATATTAATAATTACCTTAAATGTAAATGGATTAAATGCATCAACCAGAAGACATAGACTGCCTGAGCATATGAAAACCTGTGCGTGTTTGCACACTTCCACTTACCACATCGCTCTGCTTGATCCCTCAAATTGTATGCTTTTTTTTTTTTAATAATTTTATTTTATTTTTAAACCTTACATAATTGTATTAGTTTTGCCAAATATCAAAATGAATCCACCACAGGTATACATGTGTTCCCCATCCTGAACCCTCCTCCCTCCTCCCTCCCCATACCATCCCTCTGGGTCGTCCCAGTGCACCAGCCCCAAGCATCCAGCATCGTGCATTGAACCTGGACTGGCATCTCGTTTCATACATGACATTTCACATGTTTCAATGCCATTCTCCCAAATCTTCCCACCCTCTCCCTCTCCCACAGAGTCCATAAGACTGTTCTATACATCAGTGTCTCTTTTGCTGTCTCGTATACAGGGTTATTGTTACCATCTTTCTAAATTCCATATATATGCATTAGTATACTGTATTGGTGTTTTTCCTTCTGGCTTACTTCACTCTGTATAATAGGCTCCAGTTTCATCCACCTCATTAGAACGGATTCAAATGTATTCTTTTTAATGGCTGAGTAATACTCCATTGTGTATATGTACCACTGCTTTCTTATCCATTCACCTGCTGATGGACATCTAGGTTGCTTCCATGTCCTGGCTATTATAAACAGTGCTGCGATGAACATTGGGGTACACGTGTCTCTTTCCCTTCTGGTTTCCTCAGTGTGTATGCCCAGCAGTGGGATTGCTGGATCATAAGGCAGTTCTATTTCCAGTTTTTTAAGGAATCTCCACACTGTTCTCCATAGTGGCTGTACTAGTTTGCATTCCCACCAACAGTGTAAGAGGGTTCCCTTTTCTCCACACCCTCTCCAGCATTTATTATTTGTAGACTTTTGGATCGCAGCCATTCTGACTGGTGTGAAATGGTACCTCATAGTGGTTTTGATTTGCATTTCTCTGATAACTATAAAACTCCTAGAGGAGAACATAGGCAAAACACTCTCTGACATACATCACAGCAGGATCCTCTATGACCCACCTCCCAGAATATTGGAAATAAAAGCAAAAATAAACAAATGGGACCTAATTAAACTTAAAAGCTTCTGCACATCAAAGGAAACTATTAGCAAGGTGAAAAGACAGCCTTCTGAATGGGAGAAAATAATAGCAAATGAAGCAACCGACAAACAACTAATCTCAAAAATATAGAAGCAACTCCTACAGCTCAACTCCAGAAAAATAAATGACCCAATCAAAAAATGGGCCAAAGATCTAAATAGACATTTCTCCAAAGAAGACATACAGATGGCTAACAAACACATGAAAAGATGCTCAACATCACTCATTATCAGAGAAATGCTTTTTTTTTATATTCTTAGTTTAATCATGTTCCCATTATGGCTTGCAATTGTAATTGTCTTTTATTTTTTGTCAGGCTATTGATTGTGAAAACTGATAAACATCATTCACGATTGTGATTATGTAACTATTACTCACTTAATAACATTCTATCATGATTGGTCAACAGAAAAATAGTAGAATTCTATATCACCAAAACCACCATGTAATAGAAAAACCTGTAATTACTTTTTAAATCCAGATGCATACCAGAATTATCTTGATTTTTTGAAAAATGCAACTGCTCAGGTATTGCTTCTTTTCTGCCACCACTCCAGATATGTTTCTAATGAGCAGCCATGTTTAAAAACAACTGGCCTAGATGAAGATCTTTTACTTTTATCTAGTTTGTTTCACTTTTGCTATTTCATATTCAGTGTTCCCATTTCATTTAGTTTATGCTTTCCAATTTCTCTATCTCCTCTATTTTTTATGTTATTTCTTAAGCCTTTATCAAGTGTAGTAGAAAAGCTCTCATATACATATATATAAATAAAATCTATCATATAAATATTTTAGGAAACTAATGAATTTTTGCCTCACTGAAAAATTTATGACATTTTTATTTCACTTGTTTGACTTAGTATAAATAGAATGCTAGATTTCTAATTTATTTTATCATTTTTATATTATAAAGTGAATTTAATAAAATCTGACGTAGATTTAGAGATTTTCTTCCCAATTTCAACTGAATAACAGAGTTTTCCATTGAGATACTGAAAACACTAATCTTTTTAATCAACATCATGAAAATCAAACAAAATTGAATTCAAATAAATCCAAGTATACAATCAGCACATTTTTTTGAAAAGAATATTTCCATATATTAATGGAATTATTAATACAATGCTTTTTGTTAATGAGAATTAGAAATGGATTATACTTAGGATTCTTTTCATAATAACCTTATAGTTCAGGTTTAAGAAAAAGAAATAAAAAAACTACCACAATCAAGCAAAAAGCACACTTGCTGAAGTCTAAAGAGGAACAAGCACTACACCTCTTTGTTTCTTCTAATTCTGACATTCATTCTGTGATTTTTTTTAATATTTTATTTTTAATTAATTTTAATTGGAGGCTAATTACAATATTGTAGTGGTTTTGCCATACATTGACATGAATCAGCCATTTTATTTTTTAAATTATTTTAATTGGTGAATAATTACTTTACAATATTGTGACAGTTTTTGTCATATGTCAACATGAATCAGCCACAGGAATACATGTGTCCCCTCCATCCGGGACTCTCCTCCCACCTCCCTCCCCATCCTATCCCTCCGAGTTTTCCCAGAATATGGGCTTTGGGTGCCCTGCTTCATGCATCAAACTTGCCCTGGTCATCTATTTTACATATGATAATGTACATGTTTTGGTGGTATTCTCTCAAACCATCCCACCCTTGCCTTCTCCAACTGAATCCAAAATCAGTTCTTTACATCTGTGTCTCCTTTGCTGCTCTGCATGTGGGATTGTCAGTACCATCTTTCTAAATTCCACATATATGCATTAACATGCAATATTTATATTCCTCTTTCTGAA
Organism: Bos indicus; assembly: GCF_029378745.1. Taxonomy (NCBI): domain Eukaryota; kingdom Metazoa; phylum Chordata; class Mammalia; order Artiodactyla; family Bovidae; genus Bos; species Bos indicus. The sequence continues at coordinate 104,392,556 of NC_091789.1, read as the reverse complement.
TTACTTCACTCTGTATAATAGGCTCCAAGTTCATCCACTTCATTAGAAGTGACTCAACTGCATTCCTTTTTATAGCCAAGAAACATTCCACTGTGTATATGCACCACAACTTTCTTATCTATTCATCTGCTAATGTACATCTAGGATGCTTCCATGTCCTACCTATTGCAAATAGTGCTGTGAAGAACATTGGCTTACACATGATTTCTAATTTTTAAAAAATATATATGCAATAAGCAACAAAGTTTTACTGACTACCACAGGGAACTATAGTCAATATCTTGCAATAATCTATAAAAGAAAACAATTTCAAAAATAATGTATGTGTATATGTATAACTGAATCACACACAAAAAGAATTCTACTTTTTGAAATTTAATAATTTTTCTTTTTTCCATTTTTTTAAAATGTCCTATGGACATCTAATAATGTATAAGATATAAAATTTTAAATATATTTGTATAGATATAAGATTAATATAAATAAACAGAAATCTATTCTCTTAAATTACTAATGACACTTTTTCATTTTTATTTATATATTTTTTATTTTAAATTAACTTATTTAATTGGAGGCTAATTACTTTACAATATTGTAGTGGTTTTGCCATACATTGACATGAATCAGCCACAGGTGTACAAGTGTTCCCCATCCTGAACTAACCCACCTCACACAGTCTCTTCAATAAGTGGTTCTGGGAAAACTGGACAGAAATTAGAACACATCCTAACACCATACACAAAAATAAACTCAAAATGCATTAAAGACCTAAATGTAAGGCTGGATATTATAAAACTCTTAGAGGAAAACGTAGGCAGAACATTCTTTGACATAAGTCACAGGATAATATTTTTTGATCCACCTCCTAAGAGTAATGAAAATAAAAACAAACAAAAGTGAACTAACTAATCTTAAAAGCCATTTTACAGCAATGGAAACCATAAACAAAATGAAAAGACAATTCTCAGAATGGGAGAAAATATTTCTAAGGAATCAACAGACGAGGAATTAATCTCCAAAATATACAAACAGCTCATGAAGCTCAGTATCAAAAATCAAACAAACCAACCAAAAAAATGGATGGAAGATCTAAATAGACATTTCTCTAACAAAGACATATAAATTGGCAATAAACACATTAAAAGACCAACACTGCTCATTATTAGATAAATGCAAATCAAATCTACAATGAGGTATCACCTCATACCAGTCAGAATGGCCATCATCAAAAAACCTACAAACAATAAATGTTGGGGAGGGTGTGGAGAAAACAGAATGACCCTATACTGTTGGCTGCAATGCAAAAAAGTACAACTACTGTGGAGAACAGTATGGAGGTTCCTTAAAAAACTGAGAATACAGCTTTGTTATTGTTCACTTGTTTAGTCATGTCCGACTCTTTGCAACTCCATAGACTTGCACACCAGGCTTCTCTGTCCTTCACTCTCTCCCAGAGTTTGCTCCAACTCATGTCCTTTGAGTTAGTGATGACATCCAACCATCTCATTTCCTGTCACCCTCTTCTTCTACTGTATGATCCAGCAATCTTACAGCTACCAGTTGATCCAGCAATCCCACTCCTTGACATACATCTGGCAAAAATCATAATTCAAAAAGATACATGCACCACAATGTTCATTGCAGCATGATTTACAATAGCCAGGACATGGAAGCAGCTCAAATGTCCATCAAAAGAGGAATGGATAAAGAAAATGTGGTATACACACACACACACACACAATGGAATGTTAATCAGCCACAACAAAGAAAGAAAGAAACACACAACAAAGAAGAAAACAATACCATCTGCAGCAACATGAATGGACTTAGAGATTTTCATACTGTGTAGTAAATCAGAAAAAGACAAATACATTAATAGGATATTATTAATATGTAGCATCTAAAAAAAGGTTACCAATGAACTTATCTACAAAACAGAATAAGAGTTAGAAATGTAAAAAATAAACTTATGGTTACCAGTGTGTATGGGGAGAGGGATAAATTGGAAGACTGGGGTTGACAAATATACATTACTATATATAGATAGATAACTAATAAGGTCCTAGTGTATAGCACAGGGAACTCTACTCAATACTTTATAACGGTCTATATGGGAAAAAAACTGGATAAGACGTGCATGTCTGTGTATGTCTGTGTATGTATATGTGTGTGTGTGTGTGTGTGTGTGTATGTGTGTGTGTGTGTGTATGTATGTATGTATATATATATATATATATATATATATATATATATATATATATATAACAGATTCACTTTGCTGCACACCTGAAACTACCAGAACATTGTACTGGGTTGGCCAATAAAGTTTCATCTTTTTTTAAGTAAAAATAAAAGATACTTTTTTTTTCATTTTCATCAAGAATTTTACTGAACAATGTATTCACCATTTTGTTTCACTACCTTCTGTCATTTTTGAGGCAACTTCATAATCCCATATTCCCAAAAGTTTTGGTCTTTTTGAATCAAAAAAAAATGTTCCAGGTGCCATTTAGTCTTCCAGGGAATTGAATTTTTTTCCATAAAGAGAATTTTTTAAAGACCGAAATAAATGGACAGCTAAAGATGTGATATCTGGTGAATGCACTGGATGAATAAGAACTTCCTAGCAAAGCTGTAACGGTTTTTGCCTGGTCATCAAAAAACTTGTGGTCTTGTGTTATCCTGATGGAAGATGATGTATACTCTGCTCACTATTTCCAGATGCTTTTTGTTGACAGCTGGCTTTATTTGGTCTTACTTGTTAGAAATAATAATTTGGTTTTTGGGAAGGAGCTCATAATTGCAGATGCCCTTCCAATTTCACCATATACACAGTAGCACCTTCTTTGGATGAGGACAAGCCTTTGGTGTGGTTGGTGGTGGTTCATTTCACTTTACCCACAGTCTCCTTCATTCCACATTATTTTCATTGCCTATCACAAAATTTCTTTTAAAATGGAATGTTTTTGTTATGTTTAAGTAGAGAAACATGCAGAAATATGGTCAAGGAAGTTTTGGGTTTTTTTTTTGTTTGTTTGTTTTTTATTTTTTATTTTTGCTTAGCTTATGTGGAAACCTTTTCTTGACTATGAGGGTTACTCCATTTCTTCTAAGGGATTCTTGCCCACAGTAGCAGATATAATGGTCATCTGAATTAAATTCACCCATTCCAGTCCATTTTAGTTCACTGATTCCTAAAATGTCGATGTTCACTCATGCCATCTCCTGTTTGACCACTTCCAATTTACCTTGATTCCTGGACCTAACATTTCAGGTTCCTATGCAATATTGTTCTTTATAGCATCGGACTACTTTCAGCAAAAGACACACCCATACCTGGGCGTTGTTTCCACTTTGGCTCTGCCTCTTCATTCCTTCTGGAGCTATTTCTCTATTCTTCTCTAGTAGCAACTTGGGCATCTACTGACCTGGGGAGTTCATCTTTTAGTGTCATATCTTTTTGCCTTTTCATAGTGTTCATGGGGTTCTTAAGGCAAGTATGCTGAAGTGGTTTGCCATTCCCTTCTCCAGTGGACCACGTATTTTCAGAAATCTCCACCATGACCCTTCCATCTTGGGTGGCCCTACACGGCATGACTCATAGTTTCATTGAGTTGGACAAGGCTGTGATCCATGGAATCAGTTTGGTTATTTTTCTGTGATTGTGGTTTTCATTCTGTCTGCCTTCTGATGGATGAGGATAAGAGGCTGGTGGAAGCTTCCTGATGGGAGGAACTGGCTGTGGGGTAAACTGGGTCTTGCTCTAGTAAGCAGGGCCCTGCTCAGTAAATCTTAAATCCAATTTTCCGCTGATCGGTGGGGTTGTGTTCCCTCCCTGTAGGCTCGCCTGAGGACAAACTATGGTAGGGGTAATGGCAGTAATGGTGACTTCCTTCAAAAGGACTTATGCCAGCACACCAAGGATCCAGGACTGTTGTATTCAGTGCCCCTGTCAACCCATGCCTCTTCTGGAGACTCCTGGAAACTCCCAGGCAAGTCTGGCTCAGCCTTTTGTGGGATCAATGCTACTTTCTCCTGGGTCCTGGTGCATACAAGATTTTGTCTGTGCACTCTAAGAGTCTGTTTTCCCAGTCCAGTGGAAATTCTATAATCAAATCCCACTGGCCTTCAAATTCCCTGGGGGTTCTCATTCCCTTTATCAGATCCCCAAGTTGGGAAATCTATTGTGGGCCCTAGAACTTTTACAACAGTGGGGGAACTTCTTTGGTAAAATTGTTCTCCAGTTTGTGGGTCGTCTGCTTGATGGCTCTATGGTGGGGCTAATGGAAAACTCCTCTAAGAGGACTTATGCCACACACCACACCTCCTAGGTCTACTGCAGATAGTGGCCCTATGCCAGTGGCAGGACATCGCTCACCCGTGCCTCCACAGGAGACACTCAAACACTCAAAGGCAGGTCTGGCTCAGTCTCTTGTGGAGGTCACTGCTCCTTTCCCTGGGTCCTGCTGCACACAAGCATTTTGCTTGTGCCATCCTAGCATCTTTGGCAGGTGTGAGGTTTGATTCTAAATGTGATTTCACCCCTCCTACTGTCTCTTTGGGGCTTCTTCTTTGCCCTTGGACACAGGGTGTCCTTTTTGGTGGAATCTAACATTCTCTTGTTGATGATTGTTCAGCAGCTAACTCCAATTTTGGTGTTCTTGCAGGAGAAGATGAGCGCACATCCATTCAATATCACAGTAACCCAAGACTGTGCCCCAACAGCTAATGCAGAAGAAGTTGAAGTTGAACGGTTTATGAAGACCTACATGACCTTCTAGAACTAACACCAAAAATAGATGTCCTTTTTATCACAGGTAATGGGACTGCAAAAGTAGGAGGTTAAGAGATACCTGGAGTAACAGGCAAGTTTGGTCTTGGAGTATAAAATGATGCAAGACAAAGGCTAACACAGTTTCACTATAAGAATGCACTGGTTATAGCAAAAACCCTCTTTCAACAGAAGAAGAGATGACCCTACACATGAACATCAACAGATATTCAATACCAAAATCAGATTGACTATATTATTTGCATCCAAGGAAGGAGAAGCTCTATACAGTCAGCAAAAACAAGACTGGGAGCTGAATGTGGCTCTGATCATGAACTACTTATTGCAAAATTCAGACTTCAATTGAAGAAACTAGGGAAAACTACTAGACCATTCAGGAATGAATTAAATCAAACACCTTGTGACTAAGCAGTGGAAGTGACAAATAGATTCAAGGGGTTAGATCTAATACAGTGCCTGAAGAACTATGGAAGGAGGTTTGTAACACTGTACAGGAGGCAGTGATAAAAACCATCCCCAAGAAACAGAAATGGAAAAAGGCAAAAGACTTGTCTGATGAGGCCTTACAAATAGCTAAGAAAAGAATAGAAGCTAAAGGCAAAAAAGAAAAGGAAGGATATATCCATTTAAATGCAGAGTTCCAAAGAATAGCAAGGAGAGATAAGAAAGCATTCCTAAGCCATCAATACAAAGAAATACGGGAAAACAATAGAATAGGAAAGACTAGAGATCTCTTCAAGAAAATTAGAGATATCAAGGGAACATTTCATGCAAAGATGGGCACACTAAAGGACAGAAATTGTATGGAACTAACAGAAGCAGCAGAGAAGGCAATGGCACCCCACTCCAGTACTCTTGCCTGGAAAATCCCATGGACGGAGGAGCCTGGTAGGCTGCAGTCCATGGGGTCGCTAAGAGTCGGACAAGACTGAGCGACTTCACTTTCACTTTTCACTTTCATGCATTGGAGAGGGAAATGGCAACCCACTCCAATGTTCTTGCCTGGAGAATCCCAGGGACAGGGGAGCCTGGTGGGCTTCTGTCTATGGGGTTGCACAGAGTCAGACATGACTGAAGCGACTTAGCAGCAGCAGCAGCAGCAGCAACAGAAGCAGAGGAAATTGAGAAGAGGTGGCATGAATATACAGAATAACTACACAAAAGAGATCTTAATGACCCAGATAACCATGATGGTGTGATCACTCATCTAAAGCCAGTCATTCTAGACCACAAAGTCAAGTGGGCCTTAGGAAGCATCACTACGAACAAAGCTAGTGGAGCTGATGGAATTCCAGCTGAGCTATTTCAAATCCTAAAATATGATGCTATTAAAGTGCTGCACTCAATATGTCAGCAAATTTGGAAAACTCAGCAGTGGCCACAGGACTGGAAAAAAGTGAATTTTCATTCCAATCCCAAAGAAAGGGAATGCTAAAGAATGTTCAAACTACCACACAATTGCACTCCTTTCACATGCTAGCAAAATAATGCTGAAAAGTCTCCAAGCCAGGCTTCAACAGTATATGAAGCCAAAACTTCCAGATGTTCAAGCTGGATTTATAAAAGGCAGAAGAAGCAGAGATCAAATTGCCAACATCTGCTGGATCATAGAAAAATCAAGACAATCCAAGAAAAACATCTACTTCTGCTTCATTGACTAAGCCAAAGCCTTTGACAGTGTGGATCACAACAAGCTGTAGAAAATTCTTAAGGAGATGGGAATAACAGACCACCTTAACTGCCTCCTGAGAAACCTACATGCAGATCATGAAGCAGCAGTAAACACCGGACAGGGAACAAAGGACTGATTCCAAATTGGGAAAGAAGTACATCAAGGCCGTATATTGTCACCTGCATATTTAACTTCTATGCAGAGTACATCATGCCTATTGCCAGGCTGGATGAAGCACAAACTGGAATCAAGACTGCCGGTAGAAATATCAATAGCCTCAGATATGCAGATGACACTAGCCTTATGGTAGAAATTGAAGAGGAACTTGATGAATTGAAAGAGGAGAGTGAAAAAACTGGCTTAAAATTCAACATTCAAAAAAGTAAGGTCATGGCATCCGGTCCCATCACTTCATGGCAAATAGATGGGGAAACAATAGAAAGAATGACACAGTTTATTTTCTTAGGCTTGAAAATCACTACAGATGATGAATGCAGCCATGAAATTAAAAGATGCTTGCTCCTTGAAAGAACAGCTATGACAGACTTAGCATATTAAAAAGCAGAGACAGTACTTTGCAATCAGAGGTCTGTACCATCAAAGGACAACAGAGGATGAGATGGTTGGATGGCATCACCAACTCAAAGGACATGAGTTTGAGCAAGCTTTGGGAGATGGTGAAGGACAGGGGAGCCTGGTGTACTTCAGTTCATGGGGTTCACAAACATTCGGACACAACTGAGCAACTGAACAACAAATATGGAACCTGAATATCAAAGTAATTATCATAACCTAGTTGGTGTAAATCATTTTCAACACTTGATTTGGATATTTTGAATATGTTGGCTATCCCCAACATGGTATAATATTCTTTGTTTTCAGTTAATGTCTTGATTTGATCACCATTGAGTTCAACTGATCTACCTGACCATGGAGCAGCATCTAGCAAATCTCCAACACGAAACTTTGCAAGCCAAGTCTGACACATTCAGTTACTCACAGCACCTGCTTCATATGCTGTACAAATTATTTTGCCTTTTATTTGCATTTTTATCTTTCTTGAAATAAAAAGCATAATATGCCCAAAATGTTGCTATTTTTCTTCCATCTTCAACGTGTAAATGGCTACACAAAAATTCACCAATTTTGATGGATTTTTAAATGTATGCTAATATGACAGCTTTCACAATACAATCTAACAGAATTGTTTCAAATGAAATTAAGGACAGTTAAGTGCTACTAGTGTATCTTCTGGAAAAAAAAAAAAGAAAAAAAAATCTTTTTGCCAACCCAGTAATTCAATTATACTCCTATAATCTGTTTTAAAAAAATGAAGTCTTGCCATTTGCAACAACATGGATGAACCTAGATGTTATTATGCTAAGTGAAGTAAGTCAGACAAAGAAATACAAATACTATATGCCTTTATTTATATGTAGAATCTAAAAAACAAATGAAGAAACAAAACAAAACAGAAACTGACTCATAGAGCACATACTGCTGGTTGCCAGAGGGGAGAGGGTTGGGGAGACTGACAAAATCAGTGAATGGTATTAAGAAGTACAAACTTTCAACTGTAAAATAAATAAGTCACAAGATTTAATGTACATAGGGAATACTGTCAATAATAGTGTAACAACTTTGTATAGTGACAGACTATAACTAGTCTTAATGCTGGGATCATTTCATAACTATAATAATATAGAATCACTATGCTGTATGCCTGAAACATAATATTGTATATTAATTATAACTGTATTTTTAAAAAGCTATATATCTTGGGTGCCACATCTGGATTATTATCAAACACTCCTATGTACTTGGAGACCAAAGTTAGATACTAGAGTGGGCATCTTGATACAGGGCCTCTGGTGTAGATTTCCATCAAAGCGTGTAAAAATAATCTCTACAATTTGATTGTATAACTCCTTTTTTATGCAAAGATCTCTACTTCCTCAAAGTTGGAGCAGAGGATGGCAGAGTTTCTCATACTACATAATAATAATAATAGCAACAGCTTTTGAGTGAGTACTTACTATATATCAGTCACTATGCTAAGAGCTTTCAATCTTGCAGGCAGGTACATTAGTTTCAGTATTTCACAGAAGAGGGGACTTATGCTCAGAAAAGTTAAGGAATTTGTCCCAGGTCACACAGTTCAGAAGCAGAGTAGCTAGGATAGGAGTCAGGCACTCTGACTCCAGAGCCTATGTTCTTAAACACTGTGCTAGCACCTTTGTGCTTCTTATTCTAAGGGAGACAGAACTTGGCCCAAAGTGAGCTGAGAATTGTTAGAATGATCAGAAATGAGTATAGTGGATAGAGACTGAGACTATGCATCCCAAATCATGAAGGTAAAGGTACGTTGGAAAAACCTCCTTTGGGGAGGATGTTTGAAATTTCCTTGGATCTAGGATGATGACTTAGCTTAAATCAGGGAGATTGCTCATTTCATCCCTGTCCTAGGAAGGAAGAAAACCATATGTAGGGAGAAAGGGAAGGGTGGGACCCTAGGAGAAGTGGTTAAAATCTGCCAGGGGAATTAGCCAAAGAGCTTGTCAGGTGTATCCACAGCCTTAATCAACAATCCATCTTTATCCTTCCATATTCCCCAGATTTTCCCACACTCCTGCCTCAAGAAGCTGAGATTAAGCAATTTAGATGCACCCATATTTCTGTCACCAGAAAAGCCTGTTGGTGGGTGACCTTAGGGGACAGTGGCATTGGGATGAAGCCACAGGGACAGTAGTTATTTCCCAAGTCCATGGACTCTCCTCTCTCCCTTTGCTTTGCAGAGTAGGGAGCATGGTTTCTACTTAGTAACCTTGGGATGTCACTAGTATATATTCTACTTATTTGCTACAGGCCACAGCAAGTAGGGCTCACTCAATTCTAATACATTTTGCAAAACAGCTAAGTGTGCAAAAATGTATCTATACCTAGAACCTATCAACTTCTGCAAATGCTCTACTGAAAATCTGTTTCCAGCTTCCAAATGTCAGCTTTATATCTTTGATATGTTAATAGCTGCCATTTAACACAATCAGTAGGCAATAATGTGGGAGGATTACTCAAGGAACAAGTCTGTTCAAAAAAGTGACTCTTTTTTGGCATTGAAGAAAACACATCATATACATCATGCTATTTATAACAATAAAACCCCATCCTCTAATCATCCATTAGTTTTCCCTAGCTTCCCACAGGAGAAGGCAATGGTACCCCACTACAGTACTCTTGCCTGGAAAATTCCATGGACGGAGGAGCCTGGTAGGCTGCAATCCATGGGGTCGCTAAGAGTCGGACACGGCTGAGCGACTTCACTTTCACTTTTCACTTTCATGCATCGGAGAAGGAAATGGCAACCCGCTCCAGTGTTCTTGCCTGGAGAATCCCAGGACGGGGGAGCCTGATGGGCTGCTGTCTATGGGGTCGCACAGAGTCAGACACAACTGAAGCAACTTAGCAGCAGCAGCTTCTCACAAAGCAAGCTAAGTCCTGCTATAAAAAGGGTACCATAGGCAAGCCTTTAAGAGATAAGAATATTTCTTTGATTCTTAGAAGTTTAAGACAAATCAGGTCAAAATGCTGGTTTTAGATGGCTTGAATGAGATGACTATATGGAACAATTCAAGTAGGAAGGAACACAGGATATTAGAAGGGGAGGGCATCCAGGGAAGTCAGGGCAAGACAAAAATCATAATTAGGGTTAAGCTATACTCCAATTAAAAATGAGAGGGCAGAAAGGCAACTGCAACCTGGGAGATGCAGATCCCTTACACAGAATTTGGTGGAAGAATCTCTTCTGGCAAGGCCATTCATAAGGAGACTCAGAAGACAAAGCCTTTCTTTACTATACTGTAACAACCCCAGGAGCCCACTACCTGGATTAAGATACTGCCTTAATCCTAAAGAACAACTGGCAGATTCATTCACTCATTAAATCTGTTAATTGCTTACTGTATACCAGATACCAGAGATAAAGCAGCAACAGGAAAAAAAAAAAAATCTGCCTTTGGTGGAGCTGATATTCCTGGGATGATGTTTCTCAGCCTTGAAAAAAGTGTCACATAAGATCCAATTATTGTGCCTCCCACCAGGCCCAAGATCTCATAAAAGATACCTTGAGCAGGAGGCTATGACTTTCTGATCTAACCTCTAAGTTTCCTGCTCTTGAGAACATCCCTGTTCTATGGAGATGAATGCCCTTTTCTGCTTGCACATTAAAGTGAATTGATCCAAATCAGCCCATGAGCTTTTTCCCTGGATGTTCTAAGTACCCAGAGTACCATATCAATCTGTTTCCCAAAAATTTGTTCAGGCTGCTCACAAGTATGAACATACTATTCATTGACACTGCAATGAGCATACACAGGCTCCTGGGTGACAAGTAAGAAGACTGTCAATAATAAGCTCAGCAGTAAAGAATCTGCCTGCAATACAGGAGCCACAGGAGACATGGGTTCAATACCTGGGTTGGAAAGATCCCCTGGAGGAGGGCACAGCACTCACTCCAGTATTCATGCCTGGAGAATCCCATGGACAGAGGAACCTAGAGGGCTACAGTCCATAGGGTTGCAAAGAGTCAGACAGGACTGAAGCAATTTAGCAAACATGCACACAAATAAGAAGATAGACAATGCCCTAAACCTGGCAAATTGGAAGGCTTTCTTGGAAGCACTTCCAGAGTACTTGAAGACAATTTCCTTCAGCCTTTACTGAACTCTAAACAAGCCTGTGTTAATGTAATTCAATTTAACAAATATCTACTTTGGACTTATTCTGTGCCTAATCATTGTGAGCAACATGGGGTAAGCAAGACAACTGACTCTTCTTCCCTCATTTCTAGAGAGTACTTTCAAAATCAGAAAAAAAAAAAGTCTCTGTTTTTCATCTCTTCCTTTTCCATTTCCATTGATGTGGCCCCCACTTCCTGAGTGATCTCCCTGGGTGATCTCCCAGCTCTAATCCCTGCCCACACACCACTATCAGGCCGGTTTCCTTGATGAACACTTTGATTGGCTACTCTCACACCCCCAAATTCTCAAATAGCTCCCCATTGCCAAGTCCAAGTCTCTCATGTTACAGAGAAATTACAATAATATGGTTTCGGTCTACATTTCCATCATTACCTTCTATTATGCCCCTTCAGAAATACTGGACATTTCCCAAACTGTTTAACTTTCTGTCCAGAAACATTCTCAATTATAATCTTTAATTCCATATTTGAACATGGAAATTTGTTTAATCCCACATTTGAATATGGAAATAATACAATCCAAAAACTTTCAACTGCTTCAGCAACTATAAACCAACATCTCAACTTCCTAATAAAGAAACTGGGGCCCATAGAGAAGAAATGACTACTAAGGTGTTAGCAACATACCCAGATCACCATTTTGATATGTCTTTTTATTTTGTATGCATCTTCCATTTTTCTTGTTTTTTTTTTTTTTTTTTTTTTTTAAGTTACATAGTTGGTACAGGAATACATTGCTTTGTAAAAAGTTAAAATAGAAAAAAGGGAGAAGATTCCAATTATTAAAATCAGGAATAAAAGAGGGAATATTAGCACGAATCTAGCAGAAATAAAAAGGATTAAAGGAAATACTCTGTACATAAAAACAAATTAGACAACCTGAAAAGATGGACAAATTCCTAGAAAGAAACAAACTACAAAAAAACTACAGACACTGACTTAAGAAAAAAATAGAAAATCTGAATAGACCTATGACCAAAAAAATGACTGCATTAGTAATAAAAAACTTCCCACTTGGGAAAAGCCAAGGACCAGATGGCATCACTAGTGCATTCTATCAAACATTTACAGAGAAATAACATCAAGTTTTCATAAGCCCTTCTGAAAAATATTAATAGAAATGCAGAAATTTTCAACAAAATACTTTGCAAATAAAATCCATTAACACTTAAAAAAATCCTTCACCTTACCAAATGGGATTGATCCCAGAAATGCAAGGTTGTTTCAACATAAAAATCAGTCAACAGAATACACTATATTAATGAAATAAAGGTTTTAAAAACAGACATGATCATATCAGTAGACACAGAAAAAGCATTTAACAAAATTCAACACCCTTTCTGATAAAGGGCTTCCCTGGTGGCTCAGAGGTTAAAGCGTCTGCCTATAATGCAGGAGACCCGGGTTCAATCCCTGGGTAGAAAGATCCCCTAGAGAAGGAAATGGCAACCCACTCCAGTATTCTTGCCTGGAGAATCCCATGGAAGGATTCTCCATGGAATCCTCCAATTTGTCCATCTTTTCAGGTTGTCTAATTCCAATGATTCTCCATGGAATCCATCCTGGTGGGCTACAGTCCTTGGGGTCACAAAGAGTTAGACACGACTGAGCAATGTCACTTTCACTTTTCTTGATTAAAAAAAAACACTCAACAAATTAGGATTAAAAAGGAACTTTCTCAAACTGATGATGGAAATTTATTTTTAAAAATACAGCTAATATTATACTTAAGAGTGGAAGATTGAATGTTTTCATCCTACAGTCAAAATGAACATCACTTCCATGCAACATTTGTACTGAACATTCTGACTAGAGCAACTGGGGAGAAAAGAAACAAAAAGGCATTCAGATCAGAAAGAAAAAGCAAAATTATTCATGTATGATGTGTTCATATGTAAAAAATCTTAAGAAATCCACACACAAAACAAACTCCTTTTATAACTAATTATAAATGAGTTCAGCAATGTTGCAGGATGTAAGATCAATATACAAAAACCAATTGTTTTTCTAGACACTAGTAATAAACAATCTAAAAATGAAATTAAGAAAACAATTACATATATGTACATTAGAAGGAACAAAATATTTAGGAATATATTTAATAAAAGAAGTACAATATTTGTACACTGAAAAATGCAAAACATTGTTGAAAGAAAGTAAAGAGGACCTACGTAAAGAGAAAGATGCCTCATGTTCATCAAGTGGAAGATTTAACATTGTTAAGGTAGTATTCTGCAAAATGATTTAGATTCCACTTGCTCCTTGGAAGAAAAGTTATGACCAACCTAGACAGCATATTAAAAAGCAGACAGACATTACTTTGCCAACAAAGGTCCGTCTAGTCATAGCTATGGTTTTTCCAGTAGTCATGTATGTATATGATAGTTGGACTATAAAGAAAGCTGAGCACTGAAGAATTGATGCTTTTGAACTCTGGTGTTAGATAAGACTCCTGGGAGTCCCTTAGACTGCAAAGACCAGTCCATTCTAAAGGAAATCAGTCCTAAGTGTTCATTGGAAGGACTGATGTTGAAGCTGAAACTCCGATACTTTGGCCACCTGATGCGAAGAGCTGACTCATTTGAAAAAACCCTGATGCTGGGAAAGATTGAAGGCAGGAGGAGAAGGGGACGACAGAAGATGAGATGGTTGGATGGCATCACCAACTCAATGGACATGAGTTTGAGTAAACTCTGGGAATTGGTGATGGACAGGGAGGACTGGCATGCTGCAGTCCATGGGGTCTCAAAGAGTTGGACATGACGAGTGACTGAACTGAACTGAACTGATACTGCCTCTGAATAAAAACTTCCTGAATGAATGATCACTAAATATTTACTGGGTTTGGGTGGACGCTGGGAGTTGGTGATGGACAGGGAGGACTGGCATGCTGCAGTCCATGGGGTTGCAAAGTCAGACACGACTGAGCTACTGAACTGAACTGAACTGCAAAATGATTTAGATTCAATACAATCCATATCAAAAGATTCAGACTGAGTCTTTGCAGAAATTGACAAGTTGATTCCAAATTTCATATAGAAATTCAGGAGACTGAAAGTAACCAAAACATTTTGAAAAAGAACAAAGTTGGAAGACTTACACTTCCTGATTTCAAAATTTACTAAAAACCTTTAATAACCAAAGTGTATACTCTTTGGTATACAACCAAAGGTATACTCTCACAGAAATAGACATAAAGATTAATGTGATAGATGAAGTTTGGAAATATACCCTACATTTATACTGAATTAAGATTTTTCAAAGTTGTCAAGACAATTCAAGGGGGAGAGTATAATCTTTCCAACAAATTGTGCTGAGACCATGGGATATCCAAATGCAAAAGAATAAATTTGTCCTCATATCTCATTCTGTATATAAAATTAATGCAAAATGTATCAAAGGCCTAAGTGTAAGATGCCAAATTATAAAATAATTCAGAGAAAACACAGAAGCAAACTTTTGTGACCTTGGATTAGACTAACTTCTTATACATGACATTTAAATCACAAGTAACCAAAGGGAAAAAATATAAATTAGGTTTCATTGAAATTAAACACTTTTGTACTGTAAGTGATAGCATCAAGAAAGTGAAACAACCCACAGAATGGGAGAAAATATTTGCACATATTATATCTGATAAGGATCTAGTATCCAGAATATATAGAATTCAACAGTAAAAAGGCAAATACCCACTTAAAATGGGCAAAGCATCTGAATAGAAATTTCTCCAAAAAAGATAATGGCAATAAACACATAAAAAGATGCTTGATACCATTAGTCATCAGGGAAATAAAAATCAAAGTCATTATGAGATACCAATTTATACCCACCAGGATGGCTATAATAAAAATGAAAGGATAATATCATGTATTGATGAAAAAGTGGAGAGATCAGAACCCTCATATACTGCTGATAGGAATATAAAATGGTGCAGCCCCTATGGCAGTTCTTCAAAAGTTAAACACGTAGTTACCATATAATCCAGCAATTTTATTTCTAGGCATATACTCAAGAGAACTGCAGATATATGTTCAGACAAAAACTTATATGCAAATGTTCATAGCAGCATTATTCTTAATAGGCAAACAGTGAAAACAATCACAACATTCATTAATTAATAAATGGATAAGCCAAAATGTGATGATGTGGTGTACATACATACATACATCTATATCATATATACACATACACACAAGTATGTGTGTATATTAAACTGTACATTTTAAAATGTTAAATTTCTATATGTGGATTACAACTTTATAAAAAAATAAAGAAAAAGTTAAAACAGTCTAGATAAAGTGAAATTTCTGCTTTGACTACTCCTCATCCTAGTTATTTTCCACCTTTCCTGAGGAAACCATGGTTAAAGATTTAATCAGCGGATGAAGCTAGAACCTATTACAGAGAGCAAAGTAAGTCGGGACAAGAAAATAAAATATCATGATTAACACATATGTATGGAATCTAGAAAGATAGTACTGATGAAACTCTTTGCAAGGCAGCAATGGAAGCACAGAGAACAGACTTGTGAACACAGTGGGGGAAGGAGAGGGCGGGATAAATTGAGAGAATAACTCTCTTCTTTCTTGGTTTCTTTTTGTATTCTTTATTTTTTCTTTATGTGAGTGTGAGTGTGTGGGTTTCTTTATGTGTTCCTGTCTAATTAATGTTGCTTTTCCCATTTATCTTGGAGTCCTGTGTTTCCAATTTTTTTAGTTTGCATTTTTGACTTATTTCTCTATTTCTTCTTTTCATTTTCTTTTCCATGTTGCATGACTTGTGGAGTCTTGGTGCTCCAGCAAGGGGTCAGGCCTGAAAGTAAGATATAGGAAATCCAAATCCAGGACACTGGATCACCAGAGAACTGCTGACTCCATGGAATATTAATTGGTGAGAGCTCTCCCAAAGGCTTCCACCTCAACCCTAAGACCTGGCCCCACCAAAAGGCCAGCAGGCTCCAGTGCCAGATGCCTCACACCAAACAATTAGGAAAACAGGAACACAAACCTAGCAATTAGCAGAAAGACTGTCCAAAGTTATACTAAGCACACAGATACCCCATAGCATACCACTGAGCATGAAACTTTCCTTTAGAGAATCAAGAAACAGCTACACCCACCAGAAAACAGGCATCAGTCCCTCTCACCAAGAAATCTTCACAAGGCCCTAGTTCAACCCCACCAGCTGGGAGCAGACTCCACAAGAAAGAGGAACTATGACCTTCGAGCCTGCATGCAGAATGGAAAGTCCAAACACAGTAAATTAAACAGAAAGAAAAGATAGATAAACACGCAGCAGATGAAGGTGTATGGTAAAAAAAAAAAAAATAAGTACACATAAAGAGGAAATAGGCAGTCTATCTGAAACATTATTTGGAGTAATGATATTAAAGATGATCCAAAACTTTGGAAATAAAATGGAGGCACAGATAGAATGAAGGAATGCATTAAGAAGGTACAAGAGATGTTTAACAAGGACCTAGAAGAAACAAAGAACAGACTGACAATCAGCAATGAACAACATAATAACTGGAAAAAAATACACTAGAGGGAACCAATAGCAAAATCACTGAGGCATAAGAATGGATAAGTGAGCTAGAAGATTGAATGGTGGGAATACTGAAGCAGAGCAAATTAAGGAAAAAAGAATAAAAAGAAACGAGAACAGTCTCAGAGACCTCTGGGACAACATTAAGTGCAACAACATTAAAATTATAGGGGTTCCAGAAGAAGAGAGAAAGGGGATTAAAAAAAAATATTTGAGGATATTATAGTTGAAAACATCCCTAGTATGGGAACAGAAATACCCAACTAAGTCTAGAAAGTCTAGAGAGTCCCATACAGGATAAACCCAAAGTGAAATACGCCAAGACACATATTATTCAAACTAATAAAAATCAAACACAAAGAAAAAATATTAAAAGCAGCAAAATATTAAACATACAAAGTACTCGCCATAAGAATAACAACTAACTTTTCAGTAGAAACTCTGCGGTCCATAATGGAGTAGCAGGATATATTTAAAGTGATGAGTGGGAAAAAATATCAAGATTATGCACCCAACATACAAAGTGATGAATGCAAAAAAAAAAATCAAGAATATGTACCCAACATACAAACATATGTCTCAATACATAAGACAAATGCTAACAACTATAAAAGAAGATATCAATAGTAACACAATAATACTGGGGGACTTTCAAACTCTACCCACACCAAAGGACAGATCATCCCCACAGAAAATTAATAAGGAAACACAAACCTTAAATGACACAGTGATCAAGACAGATATAATTGATATCTATAAGACATTTCATCCAAAAACAGAAGGATACACTTTTTTCTCAAGTGCACACAGAACATTCTTGAAGATAGATCGCCTCTCAGGTCACAAATCAAACATTGGTAAATATAAGAAAATCTAAAACTGTAAAAAGCATTTTTTATGATCACAACACTGTAAGATTAAATATTAATTACAGGAAAAAAAAATCTGTGCAAAAAAAAATGGAGGCTCAACAATACACTTCTACATAACCAAGAGGTAAATGAAGAAATCAAGGAGGAAATAAAAAATACATAGAAACGAGCAACAAAAACATGACAAATCAAAACCTATGGGGTGCAGTAAAACAGTGCTAACAGTGAAGTTTATAGCAATCCAATCCTCCCTGGGGGAAAAAAAATGAGAAAAAGAAATAAAAAACCTGTTGCTGCTTCTGCTAAGTCACTTCAGTCGTGTCTGACTCTGTGCAATCCCATAGACAGCAGCCCACCAGGCTCCCCCATCCCTGGAATTCTCCAGGCAAGAACACTGGAGTGGGTTGCCATTTCCTTCTCCAATGCATGAAAGTGAAAAGTCAAAATGAAGTCACTCAGTCGTGTCCGACTCTTAGCGACCCCATGGACTGCAGCCTACCAGGCTCCTCTGTCCATGGGATTTTCCAGGCAAGAGTACTGGAGTGGGTTGCCATTGCTTTCTCTGATAAACAACCTAAGCTTACACATAAAACAACTATAAAAAGAAGAAAAAGAAAACCCAAAGTTACTAGAAGTAAAGAAATCATAAATATCAGAGTGGAAATAAATGGGGATAAATGAAGGAAACAATAGCAAAGATCAATAGAACTAAAAGCAAATTATTCGAGAAGATAAACAAAATTGACAAGCCATTAGCCAGACTCATCAAGAGAAAAAGGGAGAAGATTCAAATCAAAAAATTAGTGGTGAAAAGGGAGAAGTTACAACAGACAACACAGGAATACAAAGGATCATAAGACTACTTACTATAAGCAACCCTATGCCAATAAAATGAACAACCTGAAGAAAATGGATAATTTCGTAGAAAAGAACACTCATCTAAGATTGAATCAGAGGGAAATAGAAAATATAAACAGACCAATCACAAGCACTGAAATTGAAACTGTGAAAAAAGATCTAAAAAACAAAAGCCAAGGACCAGATGACTTCCTAGGCAAATTCTATCAAATGGTTAGACAAGAGCTAACACCTATCCTGCTTAATTTCAATCTCTTCCAAAAAATTGTAGAGGGAGTAAAACTCGCAAACTCATTCTACAAGGCCATCATCACCCTGATACCAAAACCCGAAAAAGATACCAGAAAAAAAAAGAAAGAAAGAAAAATACAGGCTGATATCAATGATGTAAAAATCCTCAAAAAAGTTCCAGCAAACAAAATCCTACAACACATTAAAAGGTCATACACCATGATTATATGGGGTTTATCCCATGGATGCAAGGATTCTTTAATACATGCAATCAATTCATATGATATACCATATCAACAAATTGAAATATCAAAACCATATGATCATCTCAATAGATATAGAGAAATCTTTCAAAAAAACTCCACACCCTTTAGGATAAAAACTCTCCAGAAAGTAGGCATAGAAGGAACATTCCTCAACGTAATAAAGGCCATATATGACAAACCCACAGCAAAGATTATTCTCAATGGGGAAAAACTGAAACCATTTCTTCTAAGATCAGGAACAAGACCAGGGTACCAACTTTCACCACTATTATTCAATATAGTTTTGGAAGTCCTAGCTATGGCAGTCAGAGAAGAGAAGGAATTCATATTGGAAAGAAAAAAACTCTCACTGTTTGCAGATGACATGATACTATACATAGAAAACCTTAAAAATTCCACCAAAAAATTACCAGAGCTAATCAAAGAATTTAGTAAAGTTGCAGGATATAAAATTAATACACAAAAAATCCATGGCATTCCTATACACTAACAATGAAAACTCAGAGAAATTAAGGAAACAATCCCATTAACCATTGCAACAAAAACAATAAAATACCTAGGAATAAACCTACCTAAAGAGACAAAAGATCTGTATGCAGAAATATAGACCAATGGAACAAGATAGAAAGCTCAGAAATAAACCCACAGAAATATGGGCACCTTATCTTTGACAAAGGAAGCAAGAATATCCAATGAAGAAAAGACAGCCTTTGCTTTCTGTCCTTAGGGTGGTGTCAATTGCATATCTGAGGTTATTAGTATTTCTCCTGGCAATCTTCATTCCAGCTTGTGCTTCATCCAGCCTGGCATTGTGCATGATGTACTCTGCATAGATGTTAAATAAGCAGTCTGACAATATACAGCCTTGATGTACTCCTTTCCAGATTTGGAAACAGTCCATTGTTCCATGTCCGGTTCTAACTGTTGCTTCTTAACCTGCATACAGATTTCTCAGGAGGCAGGTAAGGTGGCCTGCCTGGTACTCCCATCTCTTTAAAAATTTTCCACAGTTTGTTGTGATCCAAACAATTGAAGGCTTTAGCATAGTCAATGAAGCAGTAGTAGTAGTAGAATTCTCTGGAATTCTCTAGCTTTTTCTATCATCAAACAGATGCTGCAGTTTGATCTCTAAGGCTATCAACTGCTTAGACCTTGATAGAATTTAGGTTTCTATTAGTCAAATAATCACAAAAGGAATAGTTCGATTAAATAAAATAAAATCATGCAGAATTTACTTCTAAAATATTGTGTGCAGAGTCTTGTGCCCTAGGGGTGGAGAGGGGGACAGATGGGTAACAAAAAAGTAACATGTGTACATGTATAGATATTTATGGACTTTGCCAGAACTTTCGGAAGTTCACTTTTCTCTGAAATCTATTCATCTCCTAGAAAGGTCACAATACTTGATAGACATTAGAAAAACTGCTTCAGTGTGGTGACCCGGCAAAATGGAGTCACTTTAGAGTCAGACCTGTTATGTTGTTTAGGCTATATCACTTGCTACTCTACAGGTAGGGTCTCACTAACTAATCCTATAGAACTGTGCCAGTGCCCCACACTTGGCATGTTCCTTGTTTAGGGTTCTCCTGCAACATCTGCCTTGTATTTCTAACCACTTCTCAATCCTATCCAGGCTGAAATAGTCTCCTGTAGCTACTCATTTGCCTCTTTCTTCCTACTACTGAACTACTGAACCACATCCCTTCCCTCAAAATCCTCTGCCTTATACCTGCTGACCTGTATACAAATGTTATGGAGTCCAGAGGCTGTGGTGAGGGAAGAAAGAGGAATTATTACTAATGGGTAGGTGTTTATTTTAGGAGTAATGAAAAAGTTCTAGAACTAAATAGCGGTGATGGTTTTACAGCATCATAAGTGCACTGAGCTGTATACTTTAAAATGGTTGAAATGGTAAAAAAAAATTATGTTAAGTGTATTTTATGTCAATGTTAAAAATTATAGAGTATGGATTAGAAGGATTCTTGGAGTTTATCTGGTCCAATCCCTCCATCTTCTAGGTGAGAAAACTGTGATCTAGAAAACAAAAAGGATTTGAGTAAGGTCACAGAACTTAGGTAAGTCATTTAATTCCTATATAAGTTTTCATATCTACTATCATGTAGGATTGTAGGATTGGCTTCAGGTATAAAGTACTTCTGTTGCTGTGGTTCAGTTGCTCATCATGTCCGACTCTTTGTGACCCCATGAACTGTGGCATCCCAGGCTTACTTGTCCTTCACTATCTCCCGGAATTTGCTCAAACTCATATCCATTGAGTTGAAGATACCATCGAACCATCTCATCCTCTGTGGCCCCCTTCTCTTGCCCTCAATATTTTCCAGCATCAGGGTCTTTTCCAAGAGTCAACTCTTCACATCAGATGGCCAAAGTATTGGAGCTTTGGCATCAATCCTTCTGATGAATATTCAGGGTTGATTTCCTTTAGGATGACTGGTTTGATCTCCTTGCTGTTCAAGGGACTCTCAAGAGTCTTCTCCAGCACCACAGTTCAAAAGCATCAGTTCTTTGGCGCTTAGCCTTCTTTATGGTCCAACTCTCACATCTGTACTTGACTACTGGAAAAACTATAGCTTTGAATATATGGGCCTTTGTCAGCAAAGAACTTCTGTACCTCCTCAGTAACTAATTGATGATAATCTGTTGGAGGAATTTCTAAGGACTTCATTTTACAGATAAGAAAACCATTATTGGTTCATTGCACACTGCCTGCCTCTGAATTCCGTCGTCTACTTATTGGAGCACAGCCAACAACTCAGTGTTGGACCCACTAACATCAACCACTTGTCATGGCAACACAGTCACCCTCTGTCTACAGCCTGACACTGCACTCTCCCTACTGAGCTGTACTTCCCCCAATGTATACAGTTGGAAAGGTCCTCACTCATCTCACAGCCTCAGCCAGTCCCAACCAACATGGGAAGGTGTTAGCTTTTGTCCCCCTTCATTTTGTACTCCAAGGTCAAACTTGCTTGTTCCTCCAGGTATCTCTTGACTTCCTACATTTGCATTCCAGTCCCCTATGATGAAAAGGATATCTTTTTTTGTTGTTAGTTTTAGAAACTCTATTGTGTCTTCATAGAACCATTCAACTTCAACTTCTTTGGCATTAGTGGTCAGGGCATAGTCTTCAAGTACTGTGACACGGAATGGTTTGCCTTGGAAAAGAACCAAGACCATTCCGTCGTTTTTGAGATTCCACTCAAGTACTGCATTTCAGACACTTTTGTTGACTATGAGGGCTACTCCATTTTTTCTAAGGGATTCTTGCCCACAGTAGTAGATATAATGGTCATTTGGATTAAATTTACCTACTCCTTTCCATTTTAGTTCACTGATTCCTAAAATGTCAATATTTATTCTTGCCATTTCCTGCTTGACCACTTTCAATTTACCTTGATTCATGGACCTAACATTCCATGTTCCTATGCAGTACTGTTCTTACAGCATCAGACTTTACTTTCATCACCAGACACATGCACAACTGGGCATTGTTTCCACTTTGGCTCCGCCTCTTCATTCCTTCTGGAGCTATTGCTCCACTCTTCTCCAGTAGCATATTGAACAACTACTGCCCTGGGGGCTTCATCTTTCAGTGTCATATATTTTTGCCTTTTCATAATATTCATGGGGTTCTCAAGGCAAGAATGCTCAAATTGTCTGTCATTCTCTTCTCCACTGGACCCTTTTTTGTCAAAAATCTTCTTCATCTATTTTTTAACAAAGAACTCGTATCCACCACCAACTCAAGTGGATTTCTCCTTGTATAAATGCATCTTTCCCCAGCAAACAGGGAAGAAAAAGCAAGCAAAGTGAAAGAAGAAAACTGGGCATTTATGGAACTGGCCATAAAGGAAAATGCTTTCCTTTCTAAGGAAGTAACCTGAAATTGTGTTTTGCTCTGGTCTTGCCTTCTCCAGGATCATCCCTATAGGACAATCAAGGATAAAGCACCTTAGATGTGCCACTTTAGATATGCTGTTATATAAAAACATCCTATCTTCAACTTTCTACTTATTGTCTTAATATGTCATCCAAAGACAGCCATATCAGTCTTACATGAGGGAAGAAAATAAGTGAATTTTTCTGTCAGCTCTAAATGTCCTATTCCAAAGCTAGAGGGTTGTATTTGTGTCTGGGATGGGAGGAAGAGCCAGGGAATAGTCTCCAATCTGCCCCAGTCAAGAAAACGAAATTAAAGCCAGAAATAAAGCTCTTGGGAAAGTAATAAAATCTGAAGGGAAGAGAATGGTTTGGTCAATTGTCCTCATGTTATATACTTTATATACATGTTATATATAAACTCCTTTGGATTGCACCTCAAGACTACTCACTATTCCGAGTTCAGCCAGTTAATGCAAGAACCTAAGGAAGACAATCTCATCTTGAACCAGTAATTATTGCCCAGGGGTTAGAACTCTAGTTCTTTTGAGATGGGCAGAAATTCAGTGCTCACCCTATTTCTGGCATATTGTGGTACCAATCCAACCTGAACCTGAGTTTGATGCTTATTTGGGACAGTAGCTCACCTGAGCAGATGTACTGCTCTGGGCAGCAACTTGTTTCAAAGACTTACTTGGCGAGATCAAGTAAGAGAAGAGAAGATAAAGAGAAAATGAGGTACATTCTAAAGCCAAACTTTATATACTTGGAGATTTCATAGCTACTGTAAGATGTTTCCAGATCCCTCTGAAGGGCATCAAGTAGAGGCTGGCCCTTGCAGAGTCATAAAGAGGCCTGGAGACTAGCAGTCTAATAGCAGGGATACTTTGGCTCTAGGCCAGTCCAGAAACTTGTCATTAGTAAGTAGGACCTAAGAATCCTGCCATATTAGAACTGGAACTGGAAGACAAATAAGAGCCAAAAGAGAACTGTCAGGGCCAAGCTATCATGAGCAGGTGGCTCTGACAGTACCAGGGGCATTCATTTGTTAGGCAGCTTCCTTCTGCACTGATCTGATCCTGTTTTACCTGTGGTCTCTCCCTTTCAAGAAAGCCAACTCAATCTTCAGGCTTCCTTCAGGTTAAAAGCAAGTCTAATCTCTCATGCAGGCATAGACTTCAGAGCTGTTAACCTCCTTTCACATGGATTAACTCTTTCAAACTCCACAATGGTCATGGAGAATGCAGAAGGTACTGCATTGTGATCCCCAAGAAGCTGAAGCTTTAGGTATTACTCTAAGGTCTCTGGAGAAGATAGTCTCTCTCTCTGCTCTGGTTTTCAGCTGTAACCTCTCTGCCCTGCTCTATATGAGAGAGGGCAAATTATGCCATATCAAACTATAGCATGTTATTCAAATATCAGGGTCTGATATTTAAGGAAAATTGGGCTCACTGTCCTCATTTTACAGGTGAGAAAAAAAAGGTTCAAAGACATGAAGAAATTATTTTAAAGGTCACACTGATCACAAGTACTTGGGTATAAGATATGAAGTCAGTTTTATCTGATTCTCAGGCCAGTCGCCTAGAATTTGAAATACTTCTTAAGGGGCATGAAGTCCCTGTGGAGGACCAGCTGGCACCAAACAAATGGAGGTGCTAAAAGTAAGTGTGCTTGCAACTCTCCCTTTCCATAGTGTTTTGTGTTTATTTCCACTTTTCTTCCCCCATCTACCTTTTCTTTTTTGGTTTTGCTGACTTTGTTTCCTTGCTTCCTTCATGGTCCCTTCTCTCCTCCAAATCATTCTCAAGCAAAAGTCTGATATCAGTCATTCACACTTCAATATGAAGAGGCTAAAGCCTTCTCCTTTCTTCTCTGAAGTCCGCATCTTAAAGCCAAGTGGTAATTATAAAATGAAAGGAGACTAATTATTTTCTTATTGGATTAATCTCATGCAGCTCAATATCAAAAAAGCAAATATCCCAATAAAAAAAAATGGGCAGAAGATCTAAATAGATATTCCTCCAAAGAAGACATACAGATGGCCAGAAAGGACATGAAAAGATGTTCAGCAACACTAATTATTAGAGAAATACAAATTAAAGCTACAATGAGGTATCACGTCACACCAATCAGAATGGCCATCATCAAAACTCTACAAACAATAAGTGCTAGACAGGGTGTGGATAAAAGGGAACCCTCCTACACTGTTGGTGGGAATACAAATCAGTATACCCATTATGGAGAACAGTATGGAGATTCCTTTAAAAATTAAAAATAAGAGCTACCATATGAACCAGCAATCCAACTCCTAGATATATACCCAGAGAAAACCATAATTCCCAAAGATCCATACACCCCAATTTGCATTGCAGTGCTGTTTACAATAGCCAGGACATGAAAGCAACATTAATGTCTATCAACAGAGGAATGGATAAAGATGTGGTACATATACACAGTGTAATATTACTCATCCATAAAAAAAGACCAATGACAAATAATGTCATTTGCATCAACATGGATGGACCTAGAAATTGTTATACTGAGTGATGTAAGCCAGAGAAGCACAAATACCATATAATATTGCTTATACACGGAATTAAAAAAAAAAAAAAGAGTACAAAAGAACTTATTTATAAAACAGAGGTAGAGACATGGATGTAGAAAAACAAACTTATGGTTACCAGAGGATAAGGCAGGGATGGATAAATTGGGAGATTGAGATTGACATATATACTACTATATATAAAAGAGATAACTAATAACCTGCTGCATAGCACAGGGAACTCCACATAATACTCTGTTATGGCCTATATGGGAAAAAATCTTAAAAATAAAAGAGTATATGTATAACTGACTCACTTTCTGTACTAATACAACATCATAAATCAACTACATTCCAATAAAAATGAAAAACATTTTAAAATATGAAATGAGAGGTTCTGATTTCTAATAGAGAGCAGCCTGGCTTAAATTTAAGATGAGCCTTGGGCCAGGATATTTTCACCTCAGAAAGCTCCCTACTCAACTGATACAGGTAGAGATCAAAAGCAAATTGCCTCTTAATTTAGAATCTGGCTGTATAAAGGACAGAAGGGCACAGCTTCCTTGCTGAATGGCTTCTTCACACAACCTTGCATCATCTTCCTATTGGTACTCACTGGCTGGTGCCTCACAGAAACAGCCTTACCACATCCTGGGGATGGAGTGTTACCTATTAATATGTCAGTGGTTCCTCCACTCTCTAGTCAACAACTGTAATGTGAAGCCAAATCCTTCTTTCTCCAGCAGAAAGTCCCATCAAACCAATGTGATATACCATTCTGACTGAATGCAGACAGGTAAACACAGGTGATCTTGGTTACAGAATCATGGAATAAGCTCAAACTGGTGCAGATATGGCCATCAGAAACCACCAAGTCCAACTTCTTGCATTTTTAGTTGAGACACTGAGGCCAAGAAGAGGTCCCTCCCTGACATTCCCAGAGAATCAGCATCAGAGTTGACCCTTAAATTCAGATCTCTGACTTTACAGCCCAATGCTCCTGCTACCTTCACTATGTTCTTCTTGCATGGTAATCTGTCAAGTGTTTCATCTCTCTATCTCCAAGGAGCCCCATCATTCCCTATTCCTCCAAAGAGAATGCCCCCTGTTCAACACACAGAAACTGATCTTTGATATTCCTACACAGCATATTTCCAATAGAGAAGGATCACCCAACCTCAAAGGCTAGAGAAGTTTCTCCCCAAAGCTCCCTATTCATACTCCTCTCCTGCCCTCTTAGCATCATTCACCTACTCTTTTGACTCCTTTAAGGCAAAAAACTCAACAAAAGTTACATTGCAGCTCAGATCTCACTGGATCTGAGTTCTAATCCTAGTCAAACAAAGGTTAAGTTAGTCCAGTCTACCATACTCAGGGAGTACCGTTCTTGATGAGGGAGTCTAGTCTCTTGCTTAAGGCTCGGGCCTACTTTTGCTTTGTTCCTGCCCTATTGTACAAGAGAAAAATGTCTCTAAAAAGGCAATGGTACCTATTTGTATTTAGGCCGCGAAACATCAGACTCCCTTGCTGGTTGGAACTCTAAAAGGAATGATACAGACAAGGCCTGAGCCCTCAGGCCCTTTATTCTGTGGCTCACATCCTAGAGATTGGCAACCAGCCTTTATGTCCTCCCTGAGTTAACCTGAGGGACCAAACCCATTCTGGGAACAATTAAAGCAAAAAAAAAAAAAAGGTCAATTCTCTCACTCAACACTAAGGCATTCCCAAATCAAGGTTCTTCAAAGAAAACTCACTTCTGAAAACCAAAAAAAAAGAGACCCATGGGTATCTAAGTATGATTTTTCTGGTGACCTTCTAATAAGCAGGACAAAGTTCCTGGGAGGAGGCCTCTCAAGATGCCAGATAACTTCAGCCCTTGTCTACCTGGCTCAAGGAGGCAGCTTTGCTAAGTGCTAGACAGTCACTTTTGTTCAAGGATTAGTAAATACTGGTGAGCAGATGGTAACAGCAGTAATAATAAGAAGAAAAAGGTAAGAGGCTTACCTTGATTCATAATGACATCTATAATGACAAAAAAGAAACATATATAAACAGAAATATATATGTACAATTACCATGATTTTACAAAATTGTGTACTTCCCAAAGAGCCTCAGAAACAGATTTCATCCCCAAGCATTCAGTCAGTCATGATCTTCCTCTCCAAAAATCATCAAGACCACCAAAACAATGTAGACATGGTATTAGGGAGGCCCAGTCTTATCCCTAAATGAACCTAGGGGTTAGCTACACAAAGAAAAACAGGCCCTAGGCTTCAGATCATAGTCTTAAAACTAAGGCAGCCAATCAAATTTCCAATTAATGTTATGGATGAAACAACAGAGCCTTGGAAGGAAAGCCCCACCATGAAGGGAATGAGTCACAGTGTCTTCTACTGTTGCAAGCTCTTAAATATCATCTGCTTCATGCAAATAGCAATGTTTCAAGAAACTGGCTTAGATTACAATGTAAGGGCTAACAGCTTTAATCAACGAAGTAGCTTAGGCTTATCTGACACATGCTAGCCAGGTTCTCAAAAGTCCAAGATGAGTTAGTTATAATCGTGCCTGGAGACTGGGACACAGATTATATGTCCTTCATGGTTATTTTCAATTTGGGGATTCTAAGTGAGACCTTAGAATGAGACCAAAGTAATGTCTCTAAAAAGCAGAGACATTACTTTGCCAACAAAGGTCTGTCTAGTCAAAGCTATGGCTTTTCCAGTAGTCATGTATGGATGTGAGAGTTGGACTATAAAGAAAGCTGAGCACTGAAGAATTGATGCTTTTGAACTGTGGTGTTGGAGAAGACTCTTGAGAGTCCCTTGGACTGCAAGGAGATCCAACCAGTCCATCCTAAAGAAAATCAGTCTTGAATATTCATTGGAAGGACTGATGCTGAAGCTGAAAGTCCAATACTTTAGCCACCTGATGCGAAGAACTGACTCATTGCAAAAGACCCTGATGCTGGGAAAGATTGAAGGCAGGAGGAGAAGGCGACAACAAAGCATGAGATGGTTGGATGGAATCACTGACTCGACGGACATGAGTTTGAGCAAGCTCCAGGAGTTGGTGGTGGACAGGGAAGCCTGGTGTGCTGCAGTCCATGGAGTCACAAACAGTTGGACATGACTAAGTGACTGAACTGAAGTGAGACCTACAGGGTGACCTACTTTAATATGGAGGAAATCATCTTATCTCTGAGCTGGATGACTTCATATTAAAAAAAAAAAAAATCCCCTCCAATTAGCCAAAAGATGAAGTGGATAATGTTATCCTAAGTGTGTATATAACATTTGAATCAGTTCTAATGAAGTGGATGAAACTGGAGCCTATTATACAGAGTGAAGTAAGCCAGAAGGAAAAACACCAATACAGTACACTAATGCATATATATGGAATTTAGAAAGATGGTAACAATAACCCAGTATATGAGACAGCAAGAGAGACACTGATGTATAGAACAGTCTTATGGACTCTGTGGGAGAGGGAGAGGGTGGGAAGATTTGGGAGAATGGCATTGAAACATGTAAAATATCATGTATGAAACGAGATGCCAGTCCAGGTTCGATGCACGATACTGGATGCTTGGGGCTAGTGCACTGGGATGACCCAGAGGGATGGTATGGGGAGGGAGGAGGGAGGAGGGTTCAGGATGGGGAACACATGTATACCTGTGGCGGATTCATTTTGATATTTGGCAAAACTAATACAATTATGTAAAGTTTAAAAATAAAATAAAATTAAAAAAAAAAAACAAAGTGTGTATATAATGAGAAGCAATTAAGGTGGATCATGTGAATGCAAATGACTGCTAATAATGCTATTTGAAACTTTAGTATGAAGAAGAGAAATTTCTGTAATCCAGGAAGAAAGACCCTCCCTGCTTATGCCATCCTTAATTCACAGATCTTACAATAAATCACCTCCAGCATCACAAACAAGAGTTTCTACATAGATGGTTAAGACTATAGGTCTTTGTCCACCTGAAACTTGAATGGGTAAACAAGAGCATGTTTGAACTCATCTCAAGAAATCAAAACACTGTTGCCATTAGCCTAAAATGGGAAGTAGGTCCTCAAGCGTTAACAGTCGTGTTAGCAGCCCATGTATACCCTTTCCTGACTGTTCTGTAGCCCAGAATGCACAGGATTAAGATTCAGGAGAGGGGAACATCACTAAAAGTGGTAGATTGGGATGCACAAATAATAAGTCCCTCTACTGAATCACCCTTTAGCTGACTAAGACCAACAGAACCAACTTTTTCAGAATTCTGGAATCTAATCCAAAACTTACAACAAGCAGGGAACTCTTTTTAAAAAATTTTATCAAGGTATAGTTGATTTACAATGTTGTGTTAGTTTCAGGTGTACATCAATGTGAATCAGTTATACATATACATGTATTCACTCTTCTTTTTAGATTCTTTTCCCATACAGGCCATTACAGAGTATTGAGTATAATTCCCTGTGCTATACAGTAGGCCCTTATTAGTTATTTGTTTTATATATAATAGTGTGTATATGTCAATCCCAATCTTCCAGTTTATCCCTCTTGATGCAGAAAAGGGTGGCTAAAATTTGATAAGAGAATTTTGAAGCAGTGTGCTAATTTGTCTACCATTTCTGATTCCCCAGCAGCTGAGAGAAAGGTGGCCCATATTCCTCCTGCAGCTTGCTGGTGCCAAGGGGCTAATGACCTTGTTCTTAAAATACTGTGGCTGTGTGTTTTGACCTTTTTGATCCTAAGGGTCAGGCATAGAGACTGACCTTTGTCTTATACCCCTACACAAGGTTAAATTGGCTTTAGAGGTCATGACTCCCTTTGTCGCAAGACTTAAAGACTTACACTTCCCATGTCCATCTGGGGCAAAGGATGGCAGAAGGGGCAAACAGTAAATGGATCCAATGCCACAGAAAGAAAGAGACTGAGGAAAAAATTTCTTGGGAGAATAAAGCCTCAGAAGGGCCACTGTGCACACCGAGGAAGTCAGAGTGCAACACACATGCCCTGAACCAGATGCATGCTCAGTAAACACCTGAGTAGATGGTAGGCTTGCACTTCTGGAGGGTCTGTAGGTTCCATGCAATCAGGAATGTAGGAAAAGAAAAGTAAGGCAGAGATGTGGGCAGCCTGGATTAGTGTTGAAGGAATGCCCCAAATCTTAGCCAAGTTGCAAAGACCTGGTCAGTAATTTGTTTATTTTGGCTTCAGGTATTTAAAAGCAATCTCTGTCAGTTTACTGGCTGACTAATGAAATAATGGAATGGAGACTTGCATGATTACACATGGCAAGGAATGTAGTCTTTGCAGAAAAAAAAGTTTGGAAAAGTCACTAAATAAGTAGGCAATTGTATCCCTCAACAAACAACAGCAACAAACTCTGAGGAAGGAAGAGAATCTAATTTCCAGAGTTATCAAACTATAATATTCAAACTGCCCAGTTTTCAACAAAAAAAATTACAAGGCATACAAAGAAACAGGAAATTATGGCCCATCCACAGGAAAACAATAGACAGAAACCATACCTGAGGAATTCCATATGTTGTACTTACTAGACAAAGACTTAATATCACCTGTCTTAAGTAAGAGTCAGCAGGACTGAGTTCAAGTCCTGTCTTTGTCACTAATTCCCTACATGAGTAAGAAAGTCACTTCCATTCTCTGAGTCTATGTTTCTTTGGGATTTATAAAATGAGGAAACTAGGATGACCAGTGGTCACAAGCTGGGAATGACATTTCAATTTAGCCTACTGATATGTTCAGTTTATTCTTCACAGTGTTTCTTTTAAAATGTTAATTATTGGTCAACATTTTTAAAACATGAAGATTTTTACATGAAATCCAATTCTTGGCTTTTCTTGAAAAATCTGGAAGATCTGAGCTTGCTGGACTTTCATACTTGCTATACTCTATTCTACCAATGCGGAGAAGGCAATGGCACCCACTCCATTACTCTTGCCTGGAAAATCCCATGGACAGAGGAGCCTGGTAGGCTGCAGTCCATGGGGTTGCTAAAAGTCAGACACGACTGAGCGACTTCACTTTCATTTTTCACTTTCCTGCATTGAGAAGGAAATGGCAACCCACTCCAGTGTTCTTGCCTGGAGAATCCCAGGGACGGAGGAGCCTGGTTGGGCTGCTGTCTATGGGGTCGCACAGAGTCAGACACGACTGAAGCAACTTAGCAGCAGCATTCTACCAATGAGAAGTATCCAAGTCACTTTTGCTCCCTTTAGGTAGGCCATAGATTTCCCAGGTTGACACAGGCTCCCACTTACCCTAGTACCAGGCTGCTTTACTCATGTAAGTTACCTGCCTGGCCCTGTAAACATCTAAGTCAGCTACTCCTGGCTAAGATGGGTCTTTACAGCTCTAAATCTACTGTGAGTCCAGGGTTTTATATAGGTGAAAAGTTTTCCCAAGTGCAATGAAAAAAGAGACACTATATAATCCAAAGCCAAGTAATACTCTGGGGGCAGTGGGCTTTCCTATAAATGGGAGAGGTTTACTTTCTGTGACATCTGATCTGCACAACCCTAAGGAATGATGGTAATGATCTGATTAGCTCATCCTTTCATCTTCTGCCAGAAGGCCAAAAATCAGGGAGATCTAGAATTTTAAGAAACAAGGAAAATATATGCTGATGGCTTCTGAGTAGGCTCTTTACACTCTGAACAAACCCATGCCTTGTCTCTCAGGCCTCAGCTACCACTAATAGCAGGTTATTACATATTCTGTACAGATCCTGCCCTCGAGTGGGCAGTAAGCTGATCCCAGACCATGGCCCAAAGTCAGAACAAAGGCCAATTTTTACATGGTGATAAAAGAAATATGACTGAATGATTTGGAAATTAGGGCCCCGAATGAGATAGGAGGGCCACCACAGGAATGGGATTTTCTACTTAAGAGACACATCATATCCTGGCAGTCGGCTTTCAGCTCCCAGAGGGGACACCAGCCCAGAAAAGCAGCTGAAGATGTCAGCACTTAGATGTGAGGATTGATGTTCAGCAAGCTCTAATTCACTTAACCTGATCAATTGCTGTGGAAAAGGAAATGGCAACCCACTCGGGTATCCTTGCTGGGAAAACCCATGGACAGAGGATCCTGGCGGGATAACAGTCCATGGACACAACTGAGCATGCATGACCAATTGCTGAGAAAGTAAATCAACTCCTGCATTGCTCTTGTGAAGTCATATCCCCAGAGATATGAGAGAGACTGAGAACACACACACACACATACATCTATGTACATACAGACTAAAATTCTGAATAAAAGGAGAGGCAGATAGTTGACTGGATAGAAGGCATATAAACTCAGAAGTGTCTTGTACAGCACCCAAAATGGTATCACACTTCCTATTTACAGATATCCAGCATACCTAAGGTTACAAATGATTTTCACAAGACTTAATTATCCCCATTTTACAAGGAGGAAAATTGGGCTTCAAAAATATACAGAAAACTGTTCAAGGTGCATACTCAGAACTGAGGCAAGAATCCAGTTTCTCAGATTCCACCTAATTTAAGCCTAATTTACAGCAGGTAACAGAGAAGGCAATGGCACCCCACTCCAGTACTCTTGCCTGGAAAACCCCATGGATGGAGGAGCCTGGAAGGCTGCAGTCCATGGGGTTGCTGAGGGTTGGACACGACTGAGCGACTTCACTTTCACTTTTCACTTTCATGCATTGGAGAAGGAAATGGCAACCCACTCCACTATTCTTGCCTGGAGAATCCCAGGGATGGGGGAGCCTGGTGGGCTGCCGTCTATGGGGTCACACAGAGTCAGACATGACTGAAGTGACTTAGCAGCAGCAGCAGCAGCAGCAGCAACAGCAGGTAAGTCTACCTTGGACAGAACAGCACTAAACATCCTAGGGCTGATGTTCACATAGCAATGAGACTTCCAGGTAGGAAATGGAAATGCTCCACTATGTCAGTGACCTATTTGGTCCAATGATCCACAAAGGTGTCCAGTTGTGATAGAGTTAGGAGGAAAGTCTTTTTTTTGCCATTATACTTTTATGTTATATGTCAAATACCCTAAGAACCGTATTCTCAAGGAGTCACTGAATCTCAGCTCAGGATGAGACTGGATAAACAAGGCAACAATACTACAACATAGAGGTACGTCATCTCAGGAAATCAACATCTACCTATATCAGTACTAATGAAGATTCAATAGTTGAGTGTTATTCATCTATATGTCCTGCCTAGACATGTCAGAGCTTGAATAGATTCTAGAGAATGCTTCAGAGATGAAGGAGGAACTAAAAACCTATGCTGCTGCTGCTAAGTCGTTTCAGTCGTGTCCAACTCTGTGAGACTCCATAGACAGCAGCCCACCAGGCTCCACCCCCTGGGATTCTCCAGGCAGGAATAGTGGAGTGGGTTGCCATTTCCTTCTCCAATGCATGAAAGTGAAAAGTGAAAGTGAAGTCGCTCAGTCGTGTCTGACTCTCAGCGACCCCATGGACTTCAGCCTTCCAGGCTTCTCCGTCCATGGGATTTTCCAGGCAAGAGTACTGGAGTGGGGTGCCATTGCCTTCTCTGGAAAACCCATGATGATACGTCAAATGTTTGGAAAAGCAAAGATTACAACTCAGGTCTCTCATTTTCTAATATAGTTAGCACTGCCTCCACAGTACAATTCTAACCTCAACCAAAATCAATGTAGAAGAATGTTGTTAGCAATTCTACTTTTAAATACGTACTAGAAAAGAGCCTGGGCTTCCCTGGTGGCTCAGTAGTAAGGAATCCACCTGCCAATTCAGGAGATGTGGGTTAGATCTCTGGGTTGGGAAGATCCCCTGGAGAGGGAAATGGCAACCCACTCCAGTATTCTTGCCTAGGGAATACTATATACAGAGGAGCCTGGCAGGCTACACTCCATGGGGTCACAATAGAGACGGACACAACTTAATGAGTGAGCAAACAAACAACAACAAGAAAAGAGCCTACATAACCTCTGCCCTTCAATTCCTTGAGTAACACAATCTTACCAGAATGTAAACCTATACATAA
This sequence comes from Bos indicus, assembly GCF_029378745.1. Taxonomy (NCBI): domain Eukaryota; kingdom Metazoa; phylum Chordata; class Mammalia; order Artiodactyla; family Bovidae; genus Bos; species Bos indicus. The sequence continues at coordinate 104,358,091 of NC_091789.1, read as the reverse complement.
ATGCTCATTTATGAGAACTGAAAGGTCTAACTTGGCATCAATTTTCACATCATTCACACAACAGTTTAACCCGATTTCCTTTTACTGGTGACACCACAACTGCTAGCTGCTAAAGTTCCATTGTATTCCCCTTTAGAGATCAGAAGTCCATTTACTTATCACTTAAAAAGGTTTGCAATGATCAAAAACTCATTACAGATACAATCTGAGGCAACATCTTAGTTTCTCAAAGAATAAACACTGGTATAATAGAATATTGGAGTTCTAACTTATGATTTAGGCTTTTTCATTAATGCTCCTGGTCTGCTGTCATGGTTCTCAGTCTAGATTTGTGCTATTTGATACAGTAGCAATTAGCCAAATGTGGCTAATAGGCACTTGAAATGTGACCAGTGTGAAGTGAGACGTGTATAGAATACACATCAGATTTCAAAAACTTAGTAAAATATTTAAAAATGTATAGTGATAATATTATACCATAATATTTTATATATATTGGGTTAACTAAAATACATTAAATTACTTTCACCAATATCTTCCGAACTTGTTTTAGTGTGGCTAATAGAAAATTTTATAGTTGTGGCTTGCATTTGTGGCTCACATTATATTTCTATTGGACTATACTGGCCTAAGCCAAATCATTCTCAATATCAAAGATTCTGATTTAACCAGCCTAGAGCTGGGATTTTAGTGTTTGTGTCTTTTAAAGCTACCGAAGTGAATTATTTCATTGTGCAGCCAAGATTGAGGACCACTAGGCTAGACTCTCGGAGAAGGCAATGGCACCCCACTCCAGTACTCTTGCCTGGAAAATCCCATGGATGGAGGAGCCCGGTAGGCTAAAGTCCATGGGGTCGCTCAGAGTCAGACAGGACTGAGCGACTTCACTTTCACTTTTCACCTTCATGCATTGGAGAAGGAGATGGCAACCCACTCCAGTATTCTTGCCTGGAGAATCCCAGGGACAGGGGAGCCTGGTGGGCTGCTGTCTATGGGGTCGCACAAAGTTGGACACGACTGAAGCAACTTAGCAGCAGCAGCAACAGCAGGCTAGACTCTATACCGTGCATGTCTGGCCCAGCCAGGGGTCCCCTCAAAGGTCAGCTTCAGCCCACCCATGTGGCTACTGAAGCTATGTGCTTGGAGAAACACCCCTCTTGGTCTTGGATGTATGAGCATCAACGTCAGTTCATTGATATTCTAAAGCTTGGTTCTGTTATTTGTCTCCTAGTCTTTCTGCTTTTCCCAGTATTTTATCCCACCCCTTGAATTACAGTTTATTATAAAAATGACATTTCATTGAAGATGAAATACATGCAGATTTGGGTGATTTTCACTGAGTGCAATTTAATCCTTTTTTTAAAGAGGGGGCTGTCAGCCCAAGGCACACAAGCTGTCTGTATACAGGGTCTCATGCTAGTTACAAAGGCCCATGGTTATTGTTGTGCTCTTTCTAACTACCCCTGGGACCAATTCATTAACCAACAAAGCTGAGTTGGGACACATGGTCTGTGGAGACTCTGATGGAAGACACCATATATATTAGAGGGAAAAGGATTGGATATTTCATTAAGAAATTCTCAGTACAGAGTGGTTGAGAGGCCATTTTGTCTACCTCTTTGCTTCTGAGCAGTGTTCTCACCTAAATTATTGTAACCAGATAACAGTGCTTCCTACATTTGCAACTCCCCTAAGAAGGAGGCTTCTTTCAATCACTATGGTCAGCCTTGATACATAGACCTTCTTAGAGCTATTAATAATAAGGGGGTGGTGGTGAGGATGATAAAGCAAGTTACCATGTGCTAAGTACCCACTATGTGCCAGACACTTTACTCACACAGTAATCTCATTTAATCATCATAAAATTTCTGCTATTCCTATTTTTCAGATGAGGAAATAAGGCTCAGGAAAGATAAAAGTCTTGCCAAAAGCCATAGAGGCAGGAAGTAGTAAAAATGAGACTACATCTTCATCTTGGATTATCTGATTCCAAATGCCCTGCTCCTTTCCTCATGTCACACTTCTATCCTTCATATCCTGAGGCCCTTCATTCTCCAAGGACCCAAGCCACTCTGATCTTTTGTTTGAGGTCAGGACTTCACCCTCATCTTACAAAAGAAACTAACAAAAGGTGATAGTAAGGATAGCTATAAGACACCCTGATGTGGCTTTGGTACTTGTATTGCCACGAATCTGTTTTAATATATATTATTTTATTCACTGTGATAAACCCTAGCATGAAATAATTGTCAACAGCATTTTGCATATGGGGAAAATCAGAGCTCATGACTGCCAAACAGCTAATTCTAGCTCATAACACCAAGGAAGGCCACAAGCTGGAACACCAGGTCAGTGTTCTTCCCCCATTAGCATCCTGCTAATGGATAACACAGAGGAAGAAGAAACTGCTAAGGATCCCCTTCTCAAGAACCCCTTCTTTTAAGGGCCAGGTTCTTCATGGCATAATGTCAAAAGGGCCAAGACCTTGGCAGCCTTATCAAGCTGCCTGCTTCCCACCCTTGGCACATCTTAGTTCCCAACCACCTTGCAAAAAGCAATATTTGCAGTTAGTAACTCTAGCCCTTGAGAGGGTAGGGAGCCCAGATTCTTACATTAACAGCTGTAGACAATCATGAGACAACACGCAGGGGTGTTCACACTTCCCTAAATGAGAGAAAAGAGGCAAAGGAAGCAGAGAGGAGTGGGGAGGGCAGAAAGAGGGTGGGAAGAGAGCTATATAAAGACAGGATAAAAAAAGAAGAGGCAAGTAAAAGAAAGAAAGCAAAAAAGAGAGGTAAGAAAGGTAAAATTTCACAGCAATATAGAGTTGAAAAGGTCTTCAAAACCATCAAGGCCAAAAGGGAAGTAATTTGTGCAAAGTCACAATGGGTAGAAGGTGGGAGGCAGGAGATGGGAATTGTTATAAAAACAAGAAAAAAACCTCAACATTAGAAGGGCAAAGATTAAAGAAAGCCCAAGTCCCGGGTAGGAGACCAAAAACATGGAGGAAAAATGTGAGGAGCCACAAGAAGGGGAATGAGAAGGAGAAAAGGGACTGGTGAGGGGGAAGCCAGGGGCAAGTAGCCAAGGAGAAAGGAGAGGAGAGTGAAAGCTGACACTCACCCTCACAAAGCTGGCAGGAAACCATCCCTCCTCATCGTCGATCTGGCCCCACCACCAATCCTTGTTGGAAGCATCCAAGACTTTGATGACGTCGCCAGCCTTAAATGCCAACTCCCGGTTGGCCATGGTGACGTGATCCCATACTGCCTCAGCACTAACGATGGAATCTCCAGTGATCAGCTTAGGAGACAAAATAAGAATGTGTTCAGTCCGCACATCTAGCTACCTTACTTCCCCCGCTCCCCGAAGCTCTACTACTTATGGAAAAACTCACATATTAGCAGTGAAGGGTGGGGTTGATGGAGATGACACTGGGAGAGCAAGCTCTACTGGACCACAAGACAATACTATCAACTCTCCATTAGCCAGTGGGTAGAATGACCCAGAATGTGTATATGGACTATGCAGGCCTCAAACTTTTATCCCTACTCATGAGCTCCTCCCCTAGAAAAGAAAAAGCTCCAGTCCATCTGTCCTTGATGCTTCAAGGCAGCTCTGGATCTGGAACAAGTGGAGAGTCTGAAACCAATCGTTAAAATGAGGCTCGAACATATTTGCTCTAAACTCTCTGTTCTCCCCATTTCCTCTTCTTCCTTTCAACTGTCTAATTGAGAGTTGGTGATACATTATTTAACTCTACTGTACCTCACCCTCATGAGTTACAGACCATGGCATTCCTCACATATAATGGACCCCAGTCCTGCAGCCTCCTGTTCTCACCCACACATGATGTTATCCAGAGAATTCATGTGTTCATAGGTATGAAAGAATCTGGCATTCTGTGATGCCTTGCTCCCAGGAAACTTGACCTTGTCACAGATTCATTCAGTGATTTATACAATGACCCTGTGAGATACATAGGGAATGTAGGTTGACTTCTGCATTTGCTAGATGTCAAAACTGAGCCACAAGGAGATTAAAGGGTAAGCTCAGATCACCCAGCAAGGTAGGGGCTATGTACCTTGGTCTTTAGACTTTATGGCCAGCAGGACTTGGCTCCACATAGTAGCAGGCAGACATCTTGCCACTTCCACATAAACACACACACACACATGTTCATGACATTTGTCTAGGCACATTAATGAGGATGGGTATGGGGGAATAGGCTGTTTCTCTCTGGCTACCATCTTGACCACTGTATTATTTGTTCTCCTTTCCTCCATAACTGGTTCCAGCCTGTATGGGTCATCAATCTTCTTGGCATTTGGAGAAACAATTTCCAGAATGAGAACATATGGCTCATCAAGCAAAGGACTTAAACATTCCCTTCCCAGAACTGAATTGCTGAACATGTCCTCTAGAAGTCATCTTTTCTATCAGTCTACTCTGATGAAGGACACCAAGGTAATTATTGGCTCCGCAAAACCAAAGTCAAAATAATTCAGACAACAGAGACAGAATATGGATCATGCATCCTCTCATACAGGTCTGCCTTCCAACACACCAGCCAGAGAATAACCCTATGGTCATGATATTAATGCATAACACATGACACACATAGGAAAAAACACACACACTGATCTTTTGACTTAGTTACGACATTCTGTTGGTTATCTCCTGCATAAGGAATCCTTTATTGGGTTATAGCCATTGTTTTTTTGATAGAAGGCATAGAGGGAACTCCTCAGCTTGGATGCAAGAGAGATTTCAAATAGGACCTTTTATAATACCACCTTTTGAGTACCTCATGAATTACTGTTTACAAAGTGTTTCACATCTACTGTATCACTTGATCCTTATGAATGAGCTATATTTTAAAGATGAGGAAACTGAGTCTCAAAGTGGTGAACTGGTCCTTTGGCCAATCACACATGTAATAGAGCTCAGTCTTTTGACTGCATATGCACTCATATCTATCATGCCATACTACCAATGTCTACTAATTCAGTTCAGTTCAGTCGCTCAGTCGTGTCCGACTCTTTGCAACCCCATGAACTGCAGCACACCAGGCCTCCCTGTCCATCACCAACTCCCGGAGTTCACTCAAACACATCCATCGAGTTGGTGATGCCATCCAGCCATCTCATCCTCTGTTGTCCCCTTCTCCTCCTGCCCCCAATCCCTCCCAGCATCAGAGTCTTTTCCAATGAGTCAACTCCTCACATGAGGTGGCCAAAGTACTGGGGTTTCAGCTTTAGCATCATTCCTTCCAAAGAACACCCAGGACTGATCTCCTTGCAGTCCATGGGACTCGCAAGAGTCTTCTCCAACACCACAGTTCAAAAGCATCAATTCTTCGGCGCTCAGCTTTCTTCACAGTCCAACTCTCACATCCATAAATGACCACCGGAAAAACCACAGCCTTGACTAGACAGATCTTTGTTGGCAAAGTAATGTCTCTGCTTTTGAATATGCTATCTAGGTTGGTCATAACTTTCCTTCCAAGGAGTAAGCGTCTTAATTTCATGGCTGCAGTCACCATCTGCAGTGATTTTGGAGCCCAGAAAAATAAAGTCTGACACTGTTTCCACTGTTTCCCTGTCTATTTGCCATGAAGTGATGGGACCAGATGCCATGATCTTAGTTTTCTGAATGTTGAGCTTTAAGCCAACTTTTTCACTCTCCTCTTTCACTTTCATCAAGAGGCTTTTTAGTTCCTCTACACTTTCTGCCATAAGGGTGGTGTCATCTGCATATCTGAGGTTATTGATATTTACTAATTAGCTATAATTAACTCATAGAACTGCATTCACACCATAAACCAGATTGTTCCTATTCTTTAAGAACCCCGAAGAAGGAGATTTGGACAGCCACTTTCAGTCACTGGTACCCCTTCTAAATGGAGCTTCATTTAAACTTGTCTTTTTACAATTACACTAAAAGTCAATTTCTTCTTATTCTGACCACAGTGCAGGAAAAGAATTGCTGGTCACTGGCCTCAATAAAATAAGTATTTACAGAGAAGTCTCCCCTCTCCTGCCAAAAATGGGTACCAACAGGGTGTTACTAGAGCTTAACAAGTACCTACAGCCCAACTCAGAACACCATGAGGGTTTAAAGTTTTATCACTGACTGTTTATCAAGGGTCAAAAGAGTATCTTGGCATCAATTACCAACACTCTGCTCACGAATCTAACTGTGATGCTGTTTGAATTCCCCTAGGCCCAGGTCTGGGAGAAGGCAATGGCACCCCACTCCAGTACTCTTGCCTGGAAAATCCCATGGATGGAGGAGCCTGGTAGGCTGCAATCCATGAGGTCGCTAAGAGTCGGACAAGACTGAGCGACTTCACTTTCACTTCTCACTTTCATGCATTGGAGAAGGAAATGGCAACCCACTCCAGTATTCTTGCCTGGAGAATCCCAGGGAAGGGAGAGCCTGGTGGGCTGCTGTCTATGGGGCCACAAAGAGTCAGACACAACAGAAGTGACTTAGCAGCAACAGCAGGCCCAGGTCTACTTGATTCTGCTACCTGTATGTTTTTCACAGTGCAGTCTTATTTTTAGGGAGTCCATTCTTGGCTTTCCCCAGGAGCAGTTGGCTCATTCTTGTCCCCATTTAGTCTAGTTGACATGCCTGGGCCCTCAGGTCATAAACTCCAGCTACACCCTGGAGAAAACCAATCCCTAGATAGGACCCTGTGGCCATAAACCAACTGGAAAGCCTGTTGTCAGGGCCTACTTGGAGTCAGTGACAAAGCTGGATAGCACTTCAAAGATCATCACCCTTAATACCTCATTTTATAGATTAGGTATAATATCGCAGTAGTGACTTGCCTAAGCTCAATAGATGGCCAACCTCTTTCCCATTTTCCCATCATAACACAATTGATAGAGAAGGTGGAAAAAGGATACTTGGATTTAAGACCTTGCTAAAGAAGGAATGGCAAAAATGATAATATTAGCTAATACAGAGCACTAACTATATATCAGACACTATTATAAGCACTTTATACACATCAACTCATTTAATCCTCATAGCAGCCCTATTATTATTCCTATCCTACAGATGAGGAAACTGAAGCTCAGAGAAATTAAAAAATTTGCTCAAATCCATACAGCCAATAAGTACTGAAGCCATAATTCAAATGCAGGCACAGTCTGATTTTTATAGCATCTTTGCTCTTACAAACTATACTGCCTCTGAGTCTCACTTTCTTCATCTGGTAAGTGAAGATAATTCTACACTCCCACATGATTCATGAGCTGTAAGACACTGAACCAAGAATTGACAAATGTGTGTAAAGACAATGAGAAGAGGGCACTTTAGAAGGGGATGTAGTTATATAGGGCTCCTGTGTTCTCTAGTCACAAATGCAAGCAGGAATAAGGGGATATTCTTCTCTTATCCTCTGAGATGATTTAAAAGTAAGCTAAATTTGGGCTGGAAATTAGTTTCAAATCTCCCTTTTGTATATAGAATTGACTTTTAACTTGCTACAATTTTTCATAAATATGACTTTTCTCTGCTCATCCATTTTTCACTCAACACTGTACCAAAAGTGAATGCCCTTCAAGCAGTATGCCAAAGTGGTTAAAGGCAAGCAAACCTAGCTTCAGTTCTGGGCTCTGCTACTTTAGAAAGTAGAAGTGACAATGGGAGGTGAGGAATACAAGAGAAGCCACATAAGTAATCCAAAATGGAACTGTCAGCATGTAATTAAGGATACCAAGAGTACACTATCACAAAAGCCATAGACAAAACTTTCAAGCTATACAACCTTCAGTTTAGTTTCTTCATATGCAAAATGGGGTTATTAATACCTGCCTCACAGGCAGAATTGTAGAGAAAGTGAACTGAGTGCTAGATGTATAATGTCTAGTACTGTGTCTGGTATACTCTGGCCTAGTGCAAGACCTCAGAGGACGGAAGGCTCATGTGTGGGCTCTAAAACAGTTTTGTGGTGCACTGAAGTAGGCCTTAAAGAATAGGTACTATTGTAATGGATAGAGAAGGAAACAGAAAAGGCATGGGAGGCAGACTACAGTCTCAAAGGTAAAGAGTATGGGAAATTTGATGGTAAACATAGTGAAGTTTGGAAAGGGCTGGGAAGATTGGGATGGAAAGACAGCTAGAAAGGTTGATTGGAGTCTTGTTTGAAGGCTTTAAATTTCATTTGAGGAAAAGGAGATCAAAGTTGATTTGGTAGAGGGAGTTCAATCCTAAGTATGATCATTAAAGCATAAGGATAAGTAATGAGGAAATGTTGGTTTGGGAGTGGCATAAAAGATAATATTTTCTCTAATTTGCTGAATGCTGGTGGCCAGCAGGACATGCAAGTAGATTTGAAGTTCAAGAGAGAGCAAGGGAGATAGTTATATAGGTTTGAGAGCCAATGATCCAGAAGAAATTATAGAAACCAAGGAAGTTTGCCCTGGAAGAAAGTGCTAAGAAAGAAGACCAGAAATCTAGGAAAACAGCAATAATGGGAGGTGAAGAAGAGAAGAGGAGCCAGAGAAACAAATGAAAATGGAGTTGTCAGCACATAGTTAGGATACCCAGGGGTTCAATCTCACAAAAACCAAGGACAAGTGTTTTCAGCAGCAGGAACTGATCAAATTATCAAATAAAACAGAACTACCTATGAGAGGAAAAAAAATCAAGAAAAGTCTATTTGGGAGTGGCTGTATCAAGGCTTAAATTCTTCATTTCTTGTTTATAACTGTTTTATGACCCCCACCAAAATCCCTAATTTCCCAATGGTCACAACTTCTTCATCTTGCGATCCCGTCATCCCCAAAAGCCAGGAGATGGTATTGGGTTACTCCAGCAAGGTGCCCAAATTGCACCTTGCCTTGGGACACTGTTGATGTGACTTCTAATAAAATACTTCCCAATCCTCAGGGCATTTCAAGTACAGGACCAAATATAGGTTGGTTCTTGCTCAGACTTACCATTGAGTGGGGCACATGGTGTTCTGCATTCCCAAACCAAAGACACTTTTGGACATGAATAAAAAGATGAAGAGGGAGAAGAGTCATAATTCTTAAAGGAATAATATCCAATTCCTTTTTAATCTAGATTTCCCAGCAATTCTAATTTCAAATATTCTATTCCATTGTCCTACAAATAATCTGTTATCTGACCCATGTGTCCTGACTTCTTACCTGAAAATATGATCACTATTCATTGTAGGCATTGGGAGTTTGATCTCTCAGGCTGGTTTCTGATCAACAATGAGGCATGTGCCTATAGCTAACTTGGAGTGGCCAGTGAGCCCTTTTAGGAGGAAGGAAAGAAGGCAAGGAAGAGGGAGGAAGAAAGAAAAACAGAGAGAAAGAGAAGCACTTGTTGAAAACATGTGCCAGGCATTGGGTAAGGGGATTTCTTTTGTGATCTTAGTCTCTATAGGTCTCCAAGGTAAGCATTAATATACTCATTTTTACTGAATATAACCTGTGAGGTTACCAAATAGCCCACAGTCACCCAGTTAGTAGGTGGTCGAGCAGATATGAATGTCTAGCTGACCTTATTGTATAGCTTTGCTTTTATGAATCCCCAACACTACCTATCAAGAAGGCACGGTGAGAGGGCTCCCAGCTGGTTTCTCTCTCCAGGGAGACCAGTCCACCCTGTGAATGATCTAAATCAGTAGTTCTCAATCCCCTGGAAGGCTTGTTAAAATACAGATTGCTAGGTCCCATGAGTCTCTTATTCAGTACTCTGAAGTGAGGCTTGAGAAGTTGCATTTCAAACAAGTTCCCAGGGGATGCCTGCTGGTTCAGGGACCACACTTGGTGAACCACAGACCTAGAGGGTCTTTCTAGTCTAGACTTTACCCCTGCCTTTCCTGATGCCTCATTCTCCTAAGGATCCCCATGGCACCCCACTCCTTGCTTGGTTACAATGTACTGCTTATTGGTTGGTATGTCTGAGAATGAATGAGTATTTTGGGTCACGTAGGGAGCATTCTCAATGCCAGGCCTTGCAAACACAGAAATAAAACCCTCACCCAGTTTTTTTGTCTTCCTTCTTTCTTGCACCTCTTGTCTTCCTCTTCACATTCTTGACCTCTAGCTGAACAGAACCACCCCCAAAATAGTTATTTAATTAGCCTGGGTGGCTGCCAGAAATACTAGAGTTTCAATGGCAAGGATCAGCAGAGGGAAGGATTAAAAAACTGTTGTTCAGAATAGTATATGTCCTATTGCCATGAAAAGTAGCTGAGCCTGGCTTTCCTTCTGAGAAGCTTCACAAGGGGATAAGAAGCGGCCTGAAGGATTTTGCCTTTCTATAAGGTTTTTTTTTCAGTTGATACTTGCCCCCATTCTCTCAAAAGCTCCCCTCCCTCAACAGCTGCTGATCCTGCTAAGTCGCTTCAGTTGTGTACAACTCTGTGCGACTCCATAGATGGCAGCCCACCAGGCTCCCCCGTCCCTGGGATTCTCCAAGCAAGAGTACTGGAGTGCCCTAAACAGCTAGGCATGGACAAAAGAAAATCCTTTTCTTTGTTCCATTTGGCTGATTGATGTTAGTTGCTCAGTCATGTCCAACTCTTCATGACCCTATGGACTGTAACCCTGCAGGCTCCTCTATCCATGGGATTCTCTAAGCAAGAACACTGGAGTGGGTAGCCATTCCCTTCTCCAGTGGATCTTCCTGACCCATGGATTGAACCTGGGTCTCCTACATTGCTAGCAGATTCTTTATTATCTGAACCACTAGGGAAGCCCTTGTTTCCTTTACACACATCCAAAATAGGCTGGGATTTTATTCTCTCCTGAATAAACCAGAGATCTTTTGCATATGGCCTTGTAAACAGACTCTTATCTTGCCCAAATTGTTCAAGGACAAGACTCTTACCCATTTCTGGGTTACAAAGGTGTAACTCAGACTGTTTCAACAATAGTGGGGAGGTATCAAAAGACTAGCTATTAGAAGAAGCTCTACCAGTAAGTCACTGAATCATCTTGGATGGGTCCCTTTACCTGTCTCAGTTTTTTTATCTGTCAAGTTACAGACTTGAATCAAACAGCCCTTTCCAGTTCTGGCTTTCTACTAAGGGTAACACTTGAGCTTTGCAAAGGTCAGGAATTTCATTATTGTAGATTATTTCTTCTCACTGATCTTTGCACTTGATAGTAAATAAGTAAGTGTTAGCTGCTCAGTCGTGCCCGACTCTTTGCGACCCAATGGACTGCAGCCCACCAGGCTCCTTTGTCCATGAGATTTTCTAGGCAAGGATACTAGAGTGGGTTGCCATTTCCTTCTCCAGGGGATCCTCCCAACCCAGGGATCGAACCCAGGTCTCCTGCGCTGCAGGCAGATTCTTTACCGACTGAGGTACAAGGGAAGTTTTGCACTTGATAGGATTTTTTTATTGCTCTCTACTCAAGAAAATGAGAACTTGACACTGGCTAGTCCCTTCCTGAATATAACTCACTCAGGCATTGTTAGTGACACATTAAAGGACAAGCCAGTCAGACTGACTGGGAAAACTGAGGAATGGGTTTTCTACTTTAGCCCTTGACTGCTCTATTCAAAAGTCAGTGTGGGGCTGTGGGGCAGTGGGGTGGGGGCGGACTTTCTTAGTGGTCCAGTGGTTAAGACTCTGTCTTCCAATGCAGGGAACTTGGGTTCAGTCCTTGGTGGAGGAATATGCCATGGGGCAACTAAGCCCCATGGCAACAAGAGAAACCCACACACCACAAATAGAGAAGCCCTTGCACCACACCTAGAGAAAGCTCACGCACCATAATGAAGACCCAGTGCAGCCAAAAATAAATTTTAAAAAATGTCCGTGGCAGGGAAAGCTTCCCTGGTGGCTCAGTGGTAAAGAATTTGCATGCCAATGCAGCAGCATGGGTTTGATCCCTGATCTGGGAAGATCCCACATGCTGTGGGACAACTAACACAACACACAATACTGAGCCTGTGCTCTAGAGCCCATGAAGCACAACTACTGAGCCCACGTGCCACAGCTACTGAAGCCCATGTGCCTAGAGCTCGTGCTCTGCAACAAGAAAAGCCACTGCAGTGAGAAGTTTGCCGTAAGAGAGTAGCTCTAGCTTGCCACAACTAAAGGCCCATGCACAGCAACAAAGACCCAACAGAGCCAAAAATAAATAAAAGTCAGTAAGGACCTTTGCTCTTTGTTCTAGCCACATAGCTCCTCAGATAAATCATCTTTCTCATGACATCAGCTCTTACTACCTCCAGTCCCATATTTCCAACTACCTGTTTCACATTTCCCCAGGGGCCTGCTACTGCCTCCAATAAAACATACGTAAAACTCATAACATTAAGGCCCCATTCCCCTCCATCCTTATTTTTCTCATTTCTGATAAACTTTCTGGGCCTGCTGATTTTTTTCTTCTACATATAGATATGACCCTTTATCTTCTTTTTCAATGCCTCATCTTAGACCTGGGCCTTATCACCTCAAGTTGCCTCCTAACTGACCTTCCTATGGCTCACAGGTCTCTCTCCTCCTTAATAATGCATTTCTTAAAACTTCTTTGTTGGTGCCACTATTCATGCTCAGGAAGCCTCAAAAACTCCCTACTGTCAATCTCTCAAAGCTCTCCTTAATCTAGTCCCATCTATGGATCCAATTCTTGTCTTGAACCAACAGGGACCTTCCACTCTGGTAACACAGAGTCTCTTTCAGGTAGATGACTCCTACCTCTGTGCCTGATTCAGCCATTCCCTTGTCCATGGTTAAGTGTAGGGATACGAGATACACTTCCTCTTCCTTGCCATATGATCTTGGCCCACCTGCTCCTTAATCTTGTCCCTGACAACTCCACCCTGTATCTTCTCTCCCTTGCCTCTTTCCCTAATTTCTACCTAGGATAAGAAGAAGATATTAAATAACATAGAGTTATTCAAGTTGTTAACCAGGGTGTTATTCTCCAAACAGATTGTATACTTGTGAACAGTAAATCTAAAACATCTGCTTAATCTATAATGAACACTGTTTTTAGCCTCTAAAGTTCTGTGCCCAGAGCCCTAAAACAAGGTAAGCTCTGAGGAAGATCACAGTAAAAGAGTCAGCATCTCTGTCAGGTTGCAGAATATTCTATGGGGTCAAAGAAATTGTTTGCATAATATGTACCAGATGCCCTATAGGCCAATCCATTGCTGATAGGATTTATGGCCAGGTGGCTTCTGGGGTGGGCTGGCTTTTGCTGAAGATCTTCACAGATGCTCAATGGTCATCAGAGAAAGAAGAAATGTCAGGTAAGAAAAAAAAAAAAAACTGATTTTTTTTTTAAATCATAAGGACTGCTATTTGTTTTCCATATGACTTAATACTTCACACCTAGCTAGTTTCAGCTTTAATCTGGATGCTGCAATCACCCATAACCAGATAATTTCATTTCTGAGAAGAATAATTAATGCATTCAAGTGATGGTGGCTTTAAATGTATTAAAAGGAAGTATGCAAATATTGCCACTTTTCATGACGTGATTATCTTTTTCCTAGTTTGGGCATGTGATTTGTGAGTCATTAGGCATTGGCTTCCTTCAATATCCCACTGTTAACATAATTTTTCACTTTAACAAAATGAAGGTTGGCTTTAGCCACACCTGGCAGATACAAACCCCAGCCCAGCTGGCTTGATTTGAAAGAAGAGGCTAGATGCAGGTCAGCTCAGCAAGAACAAAACAGACCACCTGATCCAGAGGCCAATATGTCAAAAGCCAATTCACACCTGTCAGCTCCTAAAAGCTTGGTAAATCCAGATAAGCATCTTAAGATATGAAGCCATCCAGGACATTTTCTCAATTATTACAGACTAATAACAAAGGATAACACCTCTTTCTAGACCTCTTCTAAAAGAAGTTACAAAGTGATCTCAGCTATAACAGTGACCAAATATATGAGGTAAGGGAAGTTGCTTGTTTGGTTTACACCTTAGCAATTGACTCTTCTAGTATGACACTTCAGCCATTAACTCAACCTAATTGGCCCAGGAGCTTCTGAAGTAAGACCCAGCTGCTGCCCCAAAGCTTATGATGTCAAGAGTTCGGTCTTGTTGAAGGAATAGGTCTTTTAGAGAAAATGCAGCCAACAGGGCCAAGGATTGCAAAGATCAGAGAGAAGTGTTTCCAGACCACCAATTATGATACCATTGGCTGCAGAGGTCCCCCTCAACAGAGTAGCTCCCAACCTGATAAGCATCAGCTTGCACCTTCAAAGCATCTTGGAAATAAAAGTTACTGTCAAGTTGTTTGGGAATTTTTTGGTATCATCCAGGTGACTCTGATTCTTTATACCAGTTTCTCAATTGTCATTCCCAGACTCTTTGCTCAGAATCACTGCAGCATTTTTAACAAGCAGACTGAATGATTCTAAATCATATATCACAATGAGACCAAGTGTCTTTTAAACTTTCTAGAGCCTGAGTTTGAAGTACAAGAATTTCCTCTAATTGCAATGGTTTCCAAAGAAACCAGAATCTCTGAAATTCTGGCTCTTGGCTTCTCTTTCTTGTGTCAGTTTTCAAGCAGGCTAAGGAGTTATAGTAGTTTGTCTAAGTGGATTTTCCTAGGCTGCCTCAAGAGACTATCTGCACCTGCACCCCTACTTCCACTCCCTCCTAGACCTTCAACATTGATGCCCCTAATGGAAAATTTTTGCAGCATGTCTCTACACTACAATCTGGAAGCAATTTCCTAGAGCTATGCTCAATCTACCCAAGTCAGCTCCCAATACTCTAAGAGAAAAATTATCAGTAAAAAAAGAAAAAAGACCCAGCAATGCTCTTTCCACGAGTTGAGTCAGAAGCATGTCATCCCAAGCTGGAGGTCCTCTGACCCCTACCTATCTCTGGAGTCAGACTGGGACCTATCTCCAAAATATTCCTGCCCTGATTATCTCACCCTTCTTGGCTTGCTGTGGCTACTAAGTTCCAGCTATCCATGTGGGTTGCTTGTTTCCTACATACCTTGAAAGATGGCCAGGGCAAGCCTGAGGGATAGGTAGGAGATTCAAAAAGCCCCAAATGCTTGAAGTGACCTAGACCCATCACCCTACACCTGGGTTCTTGAATTTCTTTACATAGTTCCACTGAGACAAGCCTTGGGAGCTTTAACTTTTTCTGGACTGTGACTTGAAGGCCAGCCTTGGAATTCCTCCAAAGGATGGAGGTGGGGCTCCTCTAGGTTTACAGAAGGGTTAGGAGGAGGGGGCTAGAACTACATGAAGAATTTGTCCTCTGTGTCTCCCACATGTATAGTTCTATACTCATCAACACCGCAGCCAGAGGGTGGGTGGGCAAGGCAGCAAGAAGGGAAAGTCATTTTTTATCCATTTGACAGATGTCGTGTTAAAATCTTGTAGGGGAAAGAGGACTGTAGGTGGGGGGGAGGAGCAGAGGAGGAGATAGGTTGGAACTAATAGTTCTAATGTATTCTTAAATGTGGCCATCTGGTCTAAGGTAGTGATAACAGGAACAGCATTTAGTAAGGTATACTGTGACCTGCTTCTATACCTGGAGAAGAAACAGAAAAAATAAATATATTTCAACCAACTTAAACCACCTTGAACTCTACTGAGCATGCCCACCCAGGACACCGGCATTTCCAAAGAGAATGTAATTATCTCCTGAGGAGTCCCTATAGCCCAAAAGGGAAATCTGCATTTAAACAGCCCATTAGAAAGTGAAAGATGGTTTCCAGTGGCTTATTGATTTCCCTCTTCTCTTTTACTCCCTGCAAGAGAAAAGACATTGGCCAAGACATTTAGCAGTGTTTCTGGCCCTTGTCAGTAGTTTCCTGTTCAGGGATGGGTCATTTTTCTCCTGACAAAGTCTAGCACTGTCCTGGGTTCCCAGAAGACATGATAAATGATTGATGAGCAGAAATGGTCAGTGAGCATTCACTAGATCAGGCCCCCGGGGACTCAAACTGGCTGAGCTGTCTCCCCTTCAGACTGTGTCCTTTAAGACTACAGACAGAGGGATGTAACATCTAAACCTAGGCTAACAGTGAAGACACAAGAAAAGCACAATCAGACCCCCCCTCAGGGCCCAGGAAGGATAGAATGCAGATTGGATGCAAACACCCAATCTGTGTTTGCAGGAAAAGTGATTGTGCTTGTAACAAAAGATCTTCAAGTAGGTCAGTCAGGCTTATGTAAGAGATCCTCTGCCTGTCTGGGCTAGGTAAAGGAGGTAGGAGTGGAGAAGGGAAGGGACCCAGGAAAGCTGACTGAGGGACAAGGCAAACAGCAAGATACTAGGGCTTGAACCCACTCTTCTTGACTCTGTCTCACGTTCAAAAGCCTGAAAGAGTGAATTATTATACTCAGAGAAGGCCAGGATTGGAGACTCCCAAGAGCTAGCACATCTAGTCTAACATTTTACAGATAAGAAAACTGAGGTTCTAGTAAACAGAAGTGGCTAACATGTCAAGTTAGTCAGCAGCAGAGCCAAGATTAGAAACCAAGCCTACAATAGTTTAAAAGGACAGTTGTCAATTGTTTTGGTTAAAAATTGCTCCCCTGAAATTATCAAAACATTGTTAATCAGCTATACCCCAATACAAAATAAAAAGTTCAAGATTTTGTTTAAAAAATAATCAATTGGTTAAAAAAATAAACATCTATCCCAGTATCTACCTACTACTAATGTAGTATGTGTTTTACAAAAAATCTATACAAAAAAGTAGAAATGAAATGATGAGATTAACAATTTAATATATAAAGAACTTGCAATATTTTCTTCCTAAGTTTAATTTTGGAGATCAGTTTTAGACATTTTCTGATGGTCCTTCCTCCCTCTGCCCTACAGATGTCACCCCTTGAATACTACAACCATCACTTGCCTCACCCTCCTCTCAGGGCCCCAAACAAATCTGACCCTCCCTGGAAATGAAGGCTAAGTACGAATTACTTCCAGTATCTCATTCACCACTAAATGTTTTTGCTAAGGAGTCTGAAATTCAAATTTACACTAAAATGAAAATGCTAGTGAAAAAACAGTGGGAAGGAAAGAATGGGCTCCAGGCTTGACTTGGTTTCTGAGTATTGAACTTAAGCAAATTGAACTTAAGCAAATATAACTCCCTGAGCTAGTTGTACCAGCTTATCTCAAATGGAAAGTTAGGTTGTCTTTGACAGATGCTGCTGTCAAGAGACAGAGGGGAATTGAAGAAGACATGGAAACAAGGAAGTCAGAAGTGGGATGGAGTGGGATAAGAAAGGTCAGAAGACAAAACTTGACTATTTTAGATTTTTGCCATGGGTTACCTTTACCCAGAATAGAACTTTAGTACAAGGATGGCCTTTAGGTTCCGCTGCCAGAAGAATGAGTACTGCTTTCTCCACCCAGTTCAAGCCACCTAAAGTAGTTTCAAGAAAAGAGAAAGCGGCTCACCTACCATGAGCTTAACACATTATAGTTTCTAAATTCCTTTCATATTCATTACACATTCATGAGCTCACTAGATCCTGCCAGCAATTCTGGGGAGTAAGAAGAACAGGGATGAGACCTCATTTTTAAAATGAGGAAACAGGCTTGGACAAAGGAAGTCCCTCAGGTATCCCAGGAGAACGGGCAAAAAGAGAACCCAAATCTTCTGACTCACAGTCCAGAATTTTTCTAATAATAAAAAATGGTTAACATTTACTGAGTACTTAGTATGTGTCAGGGCTTCCCTGGTAGCTCAGAGAGTAAAGCGTCTGCCTACAATGCAGGAGACCTGGGTTTGATCCCTGGGTCAGAAAGATCCCCTGGAGAAGGAAATAGCAACCCAATCCAGTATTCATGTCTGGAAAGTCCCATGGACTGAGGAGCCTGGGGTCGCAGAGTCGGAAATAACTGAGTGACTTCACTTTCACTTTAGTATGTGTCAGGGACAAATCTAAGTTTTTACATAAACTAACTTACTTGATCCCCATTTTAAAAATGAGAAAAACATGGCTCAGAAAGATGAAGTAATTGCTGAAGGTCACACAGGGTCAGAACCAAAACCCAGGTAGTCTTACTCTAGAACCACTGCTCTTAACCTCTGCTCTCCACAGCATATCCTCATGCTCCTACAGGATCACAGAACCTCCAAAGCATAGCAAGATATAGATTAGGGTGTATATTATCATAAACAGAGAAAAATATATTCATATATGTTTTATATATCCATGTAACATTTCTCTGGAAGGATTCACTGATGACCTCTGCAGAGGAAGCCAAGTGGCTGGAAGGCAGGGCTAGAGTGAGACTTTTCACTGTGTACCTTTTGGACCATGTGACTGTATTTCCTTTTCAAAAATAAAGTAATTTTAAAATGAATCTTCTATAGTCAAGAGAGCTGAAGAAACTATGTGGCTGCTTCCTGGCAGAGCTCTGGTGACTGACCCTTCCCTATCCACTTCTCTGGGTGCTCAAAATTTAAGAACAGAAGGTGTCTCTCTCCTTTTTTATTCCAATTTCCTAACCCCTGACATTGCTTGTCCAATCCCCTTTAAAGGTCAGTATTATAGTCATTCCATAGGTTTCAGTGGCACAAGTGAAAACAGCAACAGTTTGAGTTAGGCTCTCATAGCAAATCTGTAAGTTATAGGAAAATAACCTATTAGTGGTAGGACAGATGACAAAAGACACAAAAGGCCTTCCCCAGAGCCTAGCACCCAAGGCCTAAGCTCCACAGATTCTTCCATTTCCTTCCTCTCACCACTCTTGTCTCAGTGTGCTACCCACCCTTCTCCTGGGCTGAGAAAGGGAAAATACACAAGCTAGAAAGGCTCTAGGAAATTTAGCCTAGCTTGTGAGTCTGTGGTGTACAAAGAAAAATACACAAAGGGAGATAAAGTCAGCCTAGCTATATTTTAATGTTCACATCAAGGCCGGTAAGAGTCAGCCCAAATGGTCTCAGGGAACTCTCTCAGCTGTGGTTTCTGGATCTCTACTATCTTAACTCTCAAGAGTTGGCAAAATACCCCAAAGATTAAGGGTTTAAAATATTTTTTCTTCAGATACCTTTAGGTCCAACCCCTTAGGCAGGTCAGTCATACAGGGCTTCTGTAGTCGAAGCTGTGAGGAGGTGGGAGTAGCTAAGGTAAACCAAGTGCCTTCAGGGATCCTCCTGAAGTGAATTAAATCGGCAGCACAATTCCCTCTCACAACAGCTTAGCATCTTCTCTAACGCTTCACTGCTTCTAATATGCAGGAGACGAGTAGGACGTGAGCTGTTGTGGAAGGGATGACAGGTCAGTGCCTCTCATGGAGAAGCAGGGCACTTCTGGGTTAGGCTGTGCCCCAGAGAGCTTCTGTCCCTTGCTATGTGTCAGAGACAAACCTAAATTTTTAACATTAAGTTGCCACCAGCAGCTTCCTTTTAGTACCGGACTTCATGGGGTGATAGCTTGGGGCCATAGAAAGAACACGAGTCTCGAGGCCTGGCTTCCAGACCAGAATCCACCATTACCTAACCCTGTACCCTCAGACTCAGTATTCTCATCTGCAAAATGGAGACAATACTAGTTTATAACAGGGTGCTGCTGCTGCTGCTAAGTCGCTTCAGTCGTGTCCGACTCTGTGCGACCCCATAGACAGCAGCCCACCAGGCTCCCCCATCCCTGGGATTCTCCAGGCAAGAACACTGGAGTGGGATGCCATTTCCTTCTCCAATGCAGGAAAGTGAAAAGTGAAAGTGAAGTCGCTCAGTCGTGCCCGACTCTTAGTGACCCCATGGACTACAGCCTACCAGGTTCCTCTATCCATGGGATTTTCCAGGCAAGAGTACTGGAATGGGGTGCCATTGCCTTCTCCGTATAACAGGGTAGGGGGAAGAAATTGAGAAATAAAGTGAAGACAAGCTCCTAGATTACCTCCAAAGTACATGTAATCACAACTTGGATAGACTCATAACAATTAACAATAGTAAAACATGGTCAACATTTTAAAACGCACTTTCACATATTTTGTCACTATGAATTCTTGCACCCCACAATCCTGAAACTTAACAGTTACGCCCATTTTACAGACCAGAAAAGAGACTCAGAAGGAATTTGCCCATAATTTATGGGATGAGGAGAAATCTGAACTTGTGCTAATAGTCTAGTTCCTGACCCACCCCCTTCAACAAGGCAGGTGGAAATGGCCCTGAGCACAAAACTTAGAATAAGGCACATTCTCAGGGTCAATACTGGAAATAAAGGCTACATCCTCTGGCACGGGGCAGGTACAGGCCATCTGAGCTTGCTTTTTCTAGTTTAGAAAGAAAACTGTTTCTGATGCTCCCCCCTTTCCCTACCTAGAGTTCCTAAGAAGCCAAAGCTATATGACCATATAAATGTTGCAAACCTGTATTCTGGGAAAGGACTGACCTGGTACTGAAAAGCATCTTTATGAGTGAGGGTGATCCCAGCATAACTGACCAACCTGACCCCATGAGGTTGCCTCTCTTTGGTCTTTCTTTCTACTGCTACTCTGTAAGTTAGGCTCAGTAGTTGGCAGGTATTGACATCAACTTAGGAATAGGGGAGATACAGCTTTATGGGTGAAGAACAAATAGATCTGCAAAGCATTTTCTCAACTGAGTCTATCTGAGCTTTGCCAGATTCTGAGAGGCAATATTGGTGATTTTACATATAGACCAAATAAGACTCAGAGAGAGGAAGGGAACCTGACTGAGACACACCCCAAGTGGCAGAATAGCAACTGAAGTGTGTGTGTGTTTGAAATTTTATTGCACTCTTTCTTCAGGTAAGGAACAATATAAAAGAATATTAGAATTTTTTTCGGTCTTCAAAATCTTCTACCCTAAATGTAAAATCATAGTAAGAAATTTGTGTTTCTTGATTTCAAGTCCAAAGCTCAGAAACAGACATGAGGCTGTCACATTCAACAGTAATCCCCTGGGGCTTTGAGGCTGCTGCTAAAAGGCAGACCTGGCACACTGGCCACCTGTCTAATTGCTCCCCACCCTTTACCCAGACACAGTCTAGGGCCCCTCCTTCTAGCTCCAGCCTTTGGTACTAAGGGCCAGAAAGGCCTCTCCAGGACACCCCGACCTGGTTTCCAGCTTGAGAAACTCTAAAAATAACAGATCTTCATTAGTGGGGCCAGATGGTCCAAGCTGCTGTGCCTAGGGACAGGGCTGTGGTCATTAAGGATGTGGCTGTTCTCTCCATCCACCACTGACCCAGGAGAGGCTGAACCTCTGCCCTCCTTTATGCATCCTATGTACTTCCCCTCACAATCCCCCACTCACAATTTAGATATACTTACTCTGTTCCAACTTGTTACTTCATTCCCAAGAAAAACAAACTTTAATATCAATTACTTTTGGCTTTGTAGGATATTACTTCACAATTATACCATTCCCTAATGGTCTGTAAGTAGATTAGGGAATAGAGGAGCAGGCTCAAACTTTCTACGTTGATCAATGTCAATTTATCTTCTCCATCTGCCTGTTAACATCTCAGGGCTCAGTTCTAAGTTTTGTTTGAATGATGGAGCCTGCTATAACACATGCCACCTTGAGTATCCATTTTATTACAGAGCTTACTGCTCCCTGAAGCCTGATTTCAGGGATAAAGGGGCAGAGCAAACTGATAGAGGCCCCACCAGATGGGGCCAGTGCCCTGTTGTGCCTACTTGAAAGACTGGGACAGCTGACTGGTCTTAGGGATACACTGTGTTCTTCATCAGAATGTGTCCCATAAGGATGTGTGGGGCCTGTGTGTGTGTCCCATAGATGGGTTCAAATGTGTCTCAAGGTGGGGTGGGGGGGTTGTTTGTTCAAGTCCTTAGAAGTGTGTGCCCAGGGGTAGGAGTATATCTGAGTATGCATCTCAGTATACTCTACATGTATGTGAATGTGCAGTTATGTTTTATATGCATCCACGTATGCCCACACAAATTTTCATAAGCATGCCTCACGTGTGTATGTGTGTACTCTGCCTGTGCCAAGCATGTGCAAGTGTGAGTGTGCCCCATGGCAAACTGAATGTGTATGCTCCAAGGGTGTCAATGAGAAAGTATATCCCATATGTGTGTCCTGTGTGTATCCTAAATATACTCCACGTATGTCTGAGTGTGTGCATCACATGTGACATATAATGTGTGAATATGGGCAGAGGCCATTGATAGACAGCAAGACTGAACTAATTTTCCTCCTGTACAATTTGTTTCTATCAGCTTTCCCCTAAGACACCTGAGTTAATCTGCTCCCAAGAAGGTCAGAGGACATTGACTCAAATTTCATCTGTCACTTTCTGAATATATTGTTCATAGGTGCTTTTCCCAAGAGGCTTAGCCACCACTCCATTTATCCAAGAGGCCTCAAAAAGAAAGACAAGGATCAAGGACCAACTCTAAGACTTTGGGCAAGTCCTTACCTCTCCCAGATAGCAGTTTCCTTAGCAGTACCGTGAGGGAGTGGGCTTATGGGTTGTTCCTCATTCTTATCCAGTGATTTACTCAGTTTAAGCATCATGGACTAACTCTGATCTCTCCTACCACCACTACCACAACAAAAAGAAAGTTGTACATATATGTGCATATGGATTAGCATGTACAGATGTCTCATTCTAGCTAGACTCCCTTTAGCCCTGGACAGGCTATTGGTTGCTTCCCTACATTTGTCATTCCACACTCATTTTTCCAGTGTCTTGAGCCACTTGAAGTAAAAAGGATAAAACTCTAAATGCATACAATGTTCACTAAAGCTCAGGCAAAATGAGATGGGGTTTATCCAAAGCATTCCTTTCCCATCTTTTGGGATGATTGTGGGAACTAGTGATGGTACTAAGCCATTTTAGGCTCAAGGTACAACCAGATAAATCTACAAAGAGAAAACCTCCAAACAGGGCGTGAAGGGTCACAGGATGTAGGGCCACCCTTCTGAATTTGGCAAGGCCTGTCATGCATGGGTGGACTTATAGGTCAAATAACTGTATCTGAGCTGCCAATTAGTAGTCCAATGCCATCCTAGTCAGAGTTACATGGTGACATCTGCCTAGTTTTCTCCGCTATCTTGACTGACTTTTATAACAAGACATGGATAAAAGCAAAGTGCAGAAGGCATCTTTACAATGAACTCCTTGCTCAAGGCCATTTGGTATGGGTGGGTTGATAACATCTAACTATATATGCAATGCTCTTAAGAGCACACCACTGCTTTAAGAGGAAACACTAATAGTTTCAATTTACTTAACCTTAAAATGGGGAGAATAATCCAAGCCTTGCTCACTTCACAGGGTTGTAAGAAAATAAAAACATGGCAGGAACAGATGACTATAGAGGACTATACAATAGTCCTTATCCTCTTGCCCTGTTCACGAGGTAATGAGAATTTTCCAAAGTAATACGGATAAAGGTAAAAAGTGCAGACGTGTCCTAATTAGGTCATTTGTCCAGAGCTTGTGAAATCTAAACACAGCTCTTAATCATATCATGAAACCCAGTAATGCCCATCACAAATTCTGGTCAAGGACCTGGGAGCAAAGAATTGGTTTTTAAAAGCTAAGTACCTAGGTGATTCTGGCTTGATGGATTTAAGAAGGCACTAAATAAAAATACAATTAACTTTGGCTTTCTTCCAAGCTCCTCTTTTATCTTTGCAGGAGATAGGGAGACAGAAAGCTAGTCTGGTATTTATAGTACCATGTGTGGCCAGGTGGTGGGGTGGGTGGAGATGGGGCTAAATAAAAAAAAGCTTCTTATAAGAAAAAAAAAAAAAATTCCAGCTTCCCACCAATGACCCAAGACATGGGCCGGGACATAGGGATTCTATCCTTCCAGGGGAGGAAAATAAAAGAGGCCTCCATGTTGTAACAGAGAGAAATGAGGCACAAAGACAATGGAATTTGTTAAAGGTCACCCAGCAACTAAGTTCATATTTATAGCCCCTCTTTATATTCATGTGTAAGTCTTTAACAAATCCTTTACAGAGAGAATTTGTTAAAGGTAGAGGCCTACCAAGTGTCAGGCCCTTCCACTACAGCAGTCACTCAGGGATTTTAGCCTCAGAAAGTTCTCAGGGATTATCAGCCCCATTTAATAGAAAAGAAAACCAACTCAGAGAGGCTAAGTGACTTGCCCAAGGTCACAGAGCTAAAAAATGACAATTAGTTCAGTGATCTTTTGCTTTCTATCACATCATACAGATTTCCTTTACCATTCCTGAAAGACAAGAGCAGCTTACAAGTCCCATGGATCCAGGAACTCACATTCTTGCAAGCTATAGCTCAAGTACTGCTTCAAACATACTGTGTGTTTCCTTGTGTGAATCCTTTCTTATTTTGAGCCTAGTTCCCCAGCTTCCAAAATGAGGAAATTGGACTCAAGACAGCTGTAACACTCCCTTTCTAGAAGATAGAGCTGTTCGGAATGATTTAAATGGCACTGTAACTTTCAAAGCTTGAGCCCAGATCAGGCACTATATGACAATACATCCCTGAGTCTCATTTTTCTCATCTGCAAAATGCAGTAGTCCCTGTTTTACTTACTTCATAGGGCCACTACCAAGTGAGACAATGTGCAAAACCCACTGAAAAGTTTAAGACAATGTTCAAGAGAGTCAAGAATCAAGCAAGCATCCACCAGCCCCAGTGGCTTTTCTCTAAATCTAAGTAGAGAAAGTGTCAATACACTTTCTATCCAATAAATTTTTCTAAGCCCTCCTATGCAGTTCAATCTAGATTTCAAAACAAGTGCCTCAGCTGGCTGCAAGGTCCAAAGGACATTAGTAAATCTCTCCACTGCCTATTAGGCCCTAAACACAAAGCAGTCTCATCATTATGCCTGTTCTGAGCATTCCCCACCATGTCAGCTCTATCAAAGCTTCTCCTAAGGATTCCTGGCTCTACCATGCCTCTTTCCAAATGTCAAAGCACCCACTGCCCAGCCCTACTGCCAACCAGCAGGGTTCACAGAGAGAGGAGGATGGAAGAGAGTGGGCAGAGGAGAGGCTGTGGGAAGCACAGCTAAAAGTAGATGCTGCCTTTAGGCAACACACTCTGGGGGGGTGTGGGTGGGCTCTTAGCACATCCTTCCTGCAGCCTGCTGGGCAGGGAGGTACATCCTTCCCTTCCTCTAATGAAGGCAGGCAAACAGAGGTCATAGCTGCCAGAACCATTCCCAGATCTGGCTATGGATGCACAATGCTAGATGCCTCTGGACCCTGAGGGTGGATGGCTGAGCAGCACAGTATTGCACCCAGGGAGCCCTTCCTCAGAAGAACTGATGTAGTCTGCAGAAGATTCTCCGCTCCCCTACCCGCATCTGACTGCCTGGCACCCTAAGGGCTCTGACAGGCCTTTTCCCCTTTAGGAGGTTACATAATAATTTTGTTCTCCCAGCCTCTCTCTAAGAGCTCTCTCCAACCAAACCTGAGAGAGCATCCAGGTCTCTGATACAGCCAAGGGAGCACAGAGCCAGAACTCTATAGCAGAGGTAGAAGGTTATAGGGGGCAAGGGGCTGATTTGATGACTCAGGATACCAGACCCACCTTTTCTCCCTCAGTGCCTTAATTCTTTCACTTGTAAAACAGGACGGGGAGAGGCATGCAAATTTCCAAAATACTTTAATTGCTGGCCCACCCTGGCCTCCTCCATCGAGTTACCTTATCTTCCAAGCAATTTGGTTGTGCTGGGCAACCATCCCTGCTCTTCTAATTCCCCTAATGAATAAGGTCTGCACTAGCAAGTCTGGAACTCTAGACTCTCCTCCACTCAAAAAGACAAGTTCTGCTTTTTCATGCCATGTTTTATAGAGAAGTTTGTGGCTAAAATTTCATTTAAGAACACGATTCTCCTACTAAATCTACTTCTCATTTTAGTCACATGGAAACAAGAGGCCTAGTGGAGAAGGGCTTTGATCAAGTTCTGGCAGCAAGGTAGGTACAGAGCCACAGCTTGATTTTAGTAGGCCCAAGGCCATTTATAGAGTTTTTTCTCCTACTAAAGATCTGCCTTCCATATGCTGTCTCTCCGTCATGCATTCACAATTTCCCTCTTCTCTACTACCAACTCTCAATCTTGATGCTCAAAGCCCAAATGCCCAATTCTTGTCAGGGGCCTGAAACTAGCACAGAAGAGTGATAAAAGCAAGAAACAACTGACCTCGGACACATCCCTCCCTTAACCTTTCCCTTTCCTCTAGGTTATCTCTTTGTTCCTTTCTTCAAAGTTTTCTCTTGAATTCTGCTGTATGTCAGTAACAACTTTTAAATTCTCAGTCATGACCACATTCTGACCACAGAGTTCAGTATGCAGGCTACACTGGAAGAACTGAAAAGATCTGCCATCAAGAGACCTGGGTTCTAAGCCAGGAATGATCACTTTCTGAATATGTGACCTTGAGTAAGACGCTTAATCTCCCAGTGCCTCAGTTTCCTTCAACTACTTCCAGATTTAAGCGAACAGCCAATGAAATAAGTACAAAATTTTATTCATTTAAATTCATATTAGCACTAGTAGCAGTATTAACTAAATGAATGGCTACTTAAAATACTGTAGGAAAGGGGTTCTGAGGTGTCAAAAGAGCCAGCTGCTTGCCTCCTAGGCTTTCCCAGACCTATAAGGCTGGCATTTTATCTATAAGAGGCAATTTTCAATTACCCATGCAACATGTCTCTTGAATAAATACTAAATCCCAAACTAACATCCCCCCTGCCACTCAGTTCACAGTAGATTTCACTTCCCTGTGGGCAACCAGTGTGTGCTCAATGAATATAACCCCATAGTTCAGTTATTCTAGAAGATACCTAAGCTAAATATAATTAGGAAGGCAAGTCTCCTACCTCCAAAATAACCCTGTGCATCCCAAACCTGCTAAAAGAGATCTTTGGATCACCTACTAGTTTTGAATAATAATATTCTTAATCATTTTGATCATTAGTATTCATCACAAAGTAAGCACAGATCATTAAACCTGGAAGAAATCTTTGAAGCTATCTAATCCACCTGATCTTACTTTGCAGATGAGGAAACCAAATTTCAGAGGGGAGAGATAATTTGACCAAGGTCACCCAGCAAATGAACAGAATCTTCTTCACCATTATAGAAAATGCATAGGAACTTTTTTTCCTGAAAGGGTCAAACTATCTCACAGCTGATAATTCAAAATCCAAATAGACCCTCAGACTACTCACTCTCTAGGGTTGAATCCTCCATTTTGGTGTGGGCACAAGCCCCTAGGATTCATCAAGGCCCCCACAATCCTAGAATAAAATTTCACCATCTGTGAAGCCTGCCTATTCATGTGTGCAACAAGCCAGATTCAGGCTGAGCTGACATTTCCTTTGAACATAGCAGTCATTTTCATCCCTGGCTGAACATTCTTGTCACCTCAGGGAGCTTTTAAAAAAATATTGATGCCAGGCCTCACCATGACCAACTCAATAAGATCTCCCCCAGAGATCTTAGGAATTGTTGTTAGTCTTGTTAACTCCCCAGGTGATTCCAATGTGCTGCTAGGGCTGAGAACCACCATGTTAGTAGAAACAATGCAGTCAAGCAAAAGAAATACACATACAGAGTTACGTGAACTGTTTGAAAACTAAATATATTATTTTAAAGCTAAATCTATGATGCCCTGCTTTTCCAAAGAGGGGAAAAGAAAGTGGTACCCAAAATCTACATTTGTGGCACTGACCCTCAGGCAAATTCTGGACTCAATTAGGAAACATATGGTTTGTGGGTATTCAAAGAAAACAGGGAACCCCAAAGTCTGCAAAAGGATTTACTAGGGGTAAGATACCAAATGATTCATACTTTTTCTCATGGGGTCATTGGCTTGGTAGATGATTGTTATGAAACTTGCATACAAATTGATGTCCACAAAGCATACAACAAATCCATCATGCTACATTATCCTCATCAACAGGCTGATAGGATAGATGATGGTAGGGCCCAGTGGATTCTGCACTATCTGACCAGATGTACACAAAAGTTCAGTTCAGTTCAGTTCAGTTGCTCAGTTGTGTCCGACTCTTTGCAACCCCATGAATTGCAGCACGCCAGGCCTCCCTGTCCATCACAAACTCCCGGAGATCACTCAGACTCACATTCATAGAGTCAGTGATGCCATCCAGCCATCTCATCCTCTGTCGTCCCCTTCTCCTCCTGGCTCCAATTCCAAGAGGCAGCTTTGATGAGTTGCCAGAGGAGCTAGCATTAATCAAATTATATTCAACACTACTTGGAATCAATAGCTTGGATGGTACTTATTCAGTTTTTAAATGATGCAATGCTAGAAGAGACTGCTAATCTGTTTCATGGCAAGGAAAAAAAGAAAAACTCCAAAAGCTAGGAAAGACCAACCAAAGAAAACAAAAGTTCAACTGATGCAATGCTAGAAGGAACTGCTAAGTTTTAGCACAATGAAGCAAAATTTTAAAAGCCATAAAAAGCTAGAGTAATCGATCAACCAAACAAAATTTAGTGCTTGGTTCAAAAACACCTGAAGTTAGGTTCAAAAGGCCAATTTCACAAGAGCATAGACGACTGGACGAGGCAGCAAAGCCATTAAGAAGGCTTTTAATCCTCTCTGCATGTTTGAATCACCTTGGGATACTTATTTTTTATTTAAAAATAAAAAGCTGCTTGGAACCTATCATGTGACAATTCAATCAGAATCTCTTAGAGTGGAAACTTGGCACAGGTATTTAAAAACTCTCAAAAAAATAAATAAATAAATAAATAAAATAAAAACTCTCCAAGTGATCTGTATGTTCACTGAGGACTGAGGACCAGTAGAAGATTGCAAAATTAGGTATTTCATAGACAAAGTCCTTTTTTTATTTAATCCTGATTAGATGGCACATGGTATAATATGATCAGTTCTGGGCAGCACGTTTATACATATATAAACATACATATGTATGTATATATACATACATATCGGAGAAGGCAATGGCACCCCACTCCAGTACTCTTGCCTGGAAAATCCCATGGATAGAGGAGCCTGGTAGGCTGCAGTCCATGGGGTCGCTAAGAGTCGTACATGACTGAGCGAATTTACTTTCACTTTTCACTTTCATGCATTGGAGAAGGAAATGGCAACCCACTCCAGTATTCTTGCCTGGAGAATCCCAGGAACCGGGGAGCCCGTTGGGCTGCCGTCTATGGGGTCGCACAGAGTCAGACACGACTGAAGCGACTTAGCAGCAGCAGCAGCAGCATACATACATATATATCTATATATATATAGTGTTTCAGGCTTCACCAATTCACACTGACTTTCTCCTTGAAGATCCCAAATAGTGAGTTTTCATGAGACTAAAGGGAACTCTTTGATGTATATGCAAGATTAAAAAGCAACATTTTATTGAATAAAGAATTCTGTCCAAAATTGCTATATAAATGAGAGGTATGAAAAAAGCACTAAAAATTAAAGCAAGTAACTGAGGAAGCTAGTATGATTTCAGGGATGACTTATGCTCCTTCCCCTCCACCTGACTCCATTCAGCTGCACACTAACTGGGAATGATCAAATCTGACTCTTTTGCCCCTGTCCATTTGAAAGGCAGACCCACTACCATCCCATAAATCTGACTTTTACCTCTTGCATCGGTAAAACCAGGAATAACAATACTTCCTATCTACTTCACAAGGTTGATGTGATGCTCTAAATTGGGAAAAAATACAGAATTGCTTTGTATAGGCCCATGCACTGACAAGGGATTATTAGTATTGTCATTACTGGGCTATTTCCCCAGTCTTCTCTCCCTACGAGGCCCTTCCCCTCTCTAGTTTTCCCACTCAGTACTTTGGTGCCAAGGCAAAGCACCATACCAAATACTCGTGAGGGCTGTACCTACTTAATGACAGGAGACACTCTGGGTAGACATCAGAAAAGCTAAGCTTTGATCAAGGATTCCTGGAAAGCCAGAGACTCAGTTGGCCTAAACAAGTTGCAGAGCTAGAAATAAGGGCTAGAGGGTCTGAGATTCCCTACTTCCATCCCACTTTTTGGGGCAAAGCCAATGGGACTGAATCCAGATGCTTTTTGGGAGGTCTTCTGAGGAGGCAGTTATTTTTTGAGAATAGCTCAGTTTCCAATCATATCTCTATACAGAGCAAGTACTCCACAGGCCAAGGAGAGCAGAGGCCAAGATGACAAAGAGAGGCTAAAAGGAGGACATGCTTTGGCAGCATCTCTGCAACTGCTAAAGTGTACCCTCTGATTATAGCCAAGCACTCCCAATCTAGACCTCACCAGAATACAGAAGAGCACCTCACCCACAGGTTCATTGGGATCCTTCAGGCCCCTAGCAACTTAATTTCTCTCTCTCTCTCACCACCCCCACCCCCTCTCACACACACACACACACACACATGGATGAGAAAGTCTGAATCAGGGCCCAAACCCTGTTCACCAAACTAACAATCAAACTGGCCTCTCCAATCTGCTCAGTTATCTCAGTTGGAATCTATTCAGAGACCAACAACATAGAAACAAACAAACAAAAAACCAATTTCACACTGCAGCTAGGTTGGGAAAGTTTCCCTGCTGCTGCTGCTAAGTCGCTTCAGTCGTGTCCAACTCTGTGCGACCCTAGAGACAGCAGCCCACCAGGCTCCCCAGTCCCTAGGATTCTCCAGGCAAGAACACTGGAGTGGGTTGCCATTTCATTCTCTAATGCATGAAAGTGAAAAGTGAAAGTGAAGTTGTTCAGTCGTGTCCAACCCTCAGCGACATGGACTGCAACCTATCAGGCTTCTCCATCCATGGGATTTGCCAGGCAAGAGTACTGGAGTGGGTTGCCATTGCCTTCTCCAAAAG
The DNA here is from genome assembly GCF_029378745.1 of Bos indicus. NCBI lineage: Eukaryota > Metazoa > Chordata > Mammalia > Artiodactyla > Bovidae > Bos > Bos indicus. Next base: position 104,327,348 of record NC_091789.1, on the reverse strand, counting down.
TTTCTCTAGCCACAGCCAAAATTGGAGTACACTGCACAGGCAGATGTTATAGGTTCTGACAGATAGAAGCTGTCTCAATGGGGAGAGGGGAAGCACTGCTCAGTTTGTTCCCACATGCTATCCCTTTGGGCTTCCCAGGTGGCTCAGGTAGCAAAGAATCTGCCTGCAATGCAGGAGACTTGAGTTTGATCCCTGGGTCTGAAAGATCCCCTGGAGGAGGGCACAGCAACCCACTCCAGTATTCTTGCCTTGAGGAATCTCATGGATGAGGGAACCTGGAGGGCTACAGTCCATAGGGTCATAAAGAGTCAGACAACCACTGAAGCAACTAGCATGCATGCACACTATCCGTTTACCTCCTCCCTGCATGGTGGACATAAACATTTTTCACAGCCTTCAGATCTCCTTGCACTAAAGCTAGACTGTGAAATGGCTCATTTAATCTTAAGGAGAAGGCAGTGACTAGACAGGGATTTGAACCCAAGAACCTTCAAATAAATAGTCCCATGACTGGGATGCAGCGAGGCTCTGTATGCCTTCCCTGGACATGTTTTCTAGGTATTTGTGGGCAATGAGGATTTTGCTCTTTCTTTATCCTCTCCCCAAAAGCATCTTTCCAAGCCCTGCCTTGCCAGCTCCCGCCTTTCTCCAAAAGCGCTTGTGCCTGGAACTTTCAAGTGCCCTAGACCTCAGCGGGAGCTATGTGATGCAGGAGTTGCTTGGATACTGGTCAAGGACGTTTTCTTGAATCTTCTAGTGGGGAGCTTGTAGCAAAAAGTATCCTTTACAAAGGAGTTAGACAGAAGGAAAGGGAACAAGGAGCTCTGTCAGAAAATGTTGGGACAAATCAGAGAGGTAAAGCCTTCTTCTTCCTACCCCTTACAGCAGGGATGGTGGGGGAGAGAGAGGAGGCTATATCAGCAAAGAGGGGAAAAGCTTAGAAGGGGGAAGATGAAGAGAAGAGACAGGAAAGGAGGAAAAAGTCAAAATGCAGAGGGTCCCACTCCTCTTGGCTGCATTTTTCATTTTCTCCCACTCTTTTCTCTTTTTGCTTACTCTCACAATCTTGAAGAAGAAATGCCAAACCTTCAGGATCCACACAAGTAAAAAGTCACCCTGTTCACTACTCCCTAAACTCCGTTTTAGCTGCTCTATGGTAGCCTGCCATCTGGCTAGCAACATTCCCTTATGTGCCTAAAGATAAGTTAATTTGAAAAATGTTTACCCATTTCACAAACTAAAGTACTGATGAAAGAGCTCTTCCAAGCTACCCCTTTAGTCTGAGGCTGTGTAGGGTAGGGGAAAACCGATAGAGGGGGACACTCATCCACCTTCAGTTCAGTTCAGTCGCTTAGTCGTGTCTGACTCTTTGCGACCCCATGAATCGCAGCACGCCAGGCCTCCCTGTCCATCACCAACTCCCGGAGTTCACTCAGACTCACGTCCATCGAGTTGGTGATGCCATCCAGCCATCTCATCCTCTGTCGTCCCCTTCTCCTCCTGCCCCCAATCCCTCCCAGCATCAGAGTTAGCACCAGTCAAATCCTTGTAGGCCTTAGCACAAGGAGGCCTTTCAGAACTGGGGAACTCAATTCATGTCCTGCTGTTTTTCTTCATTCCTAGCACATTCAACCCCATCCAGATTCAGGAGTCTGTATCCGACACACAGAGTAGATGTGCATACACACCCACATACATACTGTCACACATCCTACACACATACATTTACAAAGGCTTTCTGCCAAGGGTCTGTCAGGCATCCAAAGGTGACACATACTTTGTCATAAACCTGGTTCAAAGACTAGCCTTGGAGAATCCTTATCTCCTTGAAGGAAAAATCAAAAAGCATTCTATTGTTGTAGTCCAGTTTTCTTCCCACATAACTAGGTAAAAGAATCTCTTAGGTAAAACAAGTTTCTCCAGATACCAGCAGCCAGATATTTCCTCCTTCCCCCCTCCCATCACCCCTTGATGAACATTTATTAACATTTCATTTGCCTTTTCAGTTATCTTCCCAGTTCATTAGCCTCTGATTTCAAGTGCATATGGACACCCAAAATCACAGAATTCAAAAACATAGTCCAACCATCCCCAAATGCCATGTTATAGAGAATCCCAAAATTGCTCAATGTCAAGCAGTTGCTGAACAGAGAAGACCCAGGTCTGTAGCTGCCCGGCCTACAGCCTTTCTTTCATCACTCTCCAACACTGTCTCAAAACAAAGTGTCCAACTAAAATATCAGGTTACTTCACACAATACTGTTGGAGCAAATGCAGGAAGGGAGGGCAAGTGGGACTCACTAGATTCTCTTTGCAAAAAAATCAAGTTCTTAGTTCAACCCAGGGGCTCCCACAAAGGGACTAAAGAGTAAATAATAAGAATCAATGCCAGCAAACTTCCCAGATCATGCTTACAACATGGTGCCAACCAAATTAAAAAATCAGTTTCTTACCCACACAGAGCCATCGAGAGCACACCTTGTGACTCAAAACCTCTTCTAATGCCATAAAATTATACTCTTTGGGCCCCAAGGTCTGGACAATTTCAAGAGCCCCCTTCACAGCCCTCCTCCCTTCAAAATCTTTTCCAAACAGTCCGAACAACAGTACATGGTACTTGAAAGCACACTGCCAGCAGATGTACACATCACTCATGAACAGTCGCCCACATGGGTGCAGGAGGACCATGTGTGTGGATGTTTTATGTGTCCTGATTAATTGCTATATGAGACAGAAATGGTACTCTTTCAAGTCAGGTAAGCAACAGAAAGAAGACCTGCCAACAACAGCAGGTGGGGGAGGGGGGTGCATAATATTATGCACACTGGCATCAGAGACAAATTTTTTACTGGATTTGACAAAAGCTTTCTTAGGGGAAACAGAAATATAAAAATAATAACAATAGCAAAAATAACAGCAATGACCACCACTACCACCTGATAAAGACACGCAAATAAATATCAAATTGGAATGTTGCTTCTAGCTCACGTTTTCCAGAGCTTTCATCCCTTTCCATCCAGTCATTTTTTTGGGGGGGAGGGTGCTCAAAACTCTCAATTTAGCATGATACATAATTTCATTTTAAAATGGAAACTTTCCAAATAGAGAGACCTCTGATTTTAAAGAACAAGGAAGCAAACAAAACCACCATTTTCTTATTAACACTAGCAAGTTCTATTTAAAATGTAGTTCAAGAACATCACTGCAAATGAGATTACCCCAAAGAGGCATATCTAAATATATTATTCCCAAGGTTGGTAGAAAGCTAGCTTTAGTTGTTTTTGGAGGCCATAGAGACAAAATCCCCAAACTCAAATTCATAGGTACAATTTTTGGGAAAAAGAACCCAAACAGTTACTGTCAACGTCTTCTCCTGCTAATTCATAAAAATCAAAGAACATTTTGATGCCACATACCATGATTCCAAAGAAATTGACATTTAATGATTTTTAAGAAATGTTTTAAACGTGGCTTCTTTCCAAATTGGAAACTGTAAACGCTGGACAGCAAATTAAGATTCAGAGAACACAGTCACCAACTGCCAGCACAACGCACCCCACCACATCACTTTCCATATTCTCGCTTCTCATTAAGAGACTGAAGAATAATTTCCCTAAATTCATTCCTGTATCAATTTCTTTCCTCTAAACATCTAGTGCAACACTGTTTTTCCTAAGCTGCCAGAAATTCATCATGCTTTTCCCACAACCTCCCTTGCCCCAGACAAACCCAAATGCCATCTTCTGATGGCAAGAAAGAAATTCTAAAATTCTCTGATGGAATTTAAAGGTCGTTTTCCAGAAAATGAATTGACAAAACACCACAATCAGCAAAGCCATTGTGTAAGGATGCAGAGCTTGCTTCATGAACGTCACATCAATGAAGAATGCACACACACATACACACACACACACATGCACACTTAAATAGAAAGCATTTCTTTATCAACAATTTTACTCAAGCAATAAGCAACTACACTCACAGGCATACTTAAAAGACAAGACATAACAAAAGATTTAGGGAGAGATAATATACCAACGTCATACATATCACAGCGAGGCCATGTTGAAGCTCAAAACGTTTTCCCCCCTGAGTAAGAAAGCGTGCTCTTTCTCTCCCTCTCTTTCCCTGTCTCTCTCTCTCTCTCTCTCTCTTTTTTTTTTTTTTTTTCCTTGGAGGTTCTCGGGATGAAATCAAAGCGAGAATTCCAGACAGCTCAGGCGGCTGGACTCCATTCAGCGCGTTCCCAGAAAAAACATGAGTATGACATTTACAAGCAGAAGGACTACAATCACGGCAAAAACGACTACAGTTTGCACATCCAGGGTCATGGTGCAATGCAGAACACTGTAGTGTTCCAAATGAGGGGCTGGCAGATTGGGAGATGTCAGTCTCTGTTCTGTCAGACTGTCCATACAGCCACCATGCTAGAAAGGAGAGGAGGAAGTCGGGTGGTTGGGGAAGGGCTGGGTTTGGCGCCCGAGTTTGGTATGGGAGGGGGGAAGGGGGGATGGGGACAGGGGTGCTTGCTTCCCCCTTCTCAGAACTGAGCTGATCTTTCTTCCCTAGCTGAGAAATCTTAGCTTGCGCTGAAGTCTGCAGAGTCCAGCATTCTCTCTCGGGCGCCACGGGAAAAGGCAAAATCCTGGCTTTCAAAGAGAAAGGCAGGAGAAACCAGCGCGAGGTTCTCCGGCGCCTGCTCAGTCTGTCTGTCCGGGGGTGCGTCCGTCCGCCTGCCTGGCTGGCTACCGGTCAGTCTCGGTCTCCTCTATTCCCTCTAATTCGCTCGCTTTTCTATGCTCGCTCTGTTCGCCGGGCTCTGGGCTGCCAGCTACTCTTTCGATCCCTGCCTCGCTGGCTCTCTTCCTCGCCTCTCCCCACCCCCCAGCCCATATTCTGCGTTTTTATTCACGGAACGACTGCCCGCGCCTGCGTGAGGTGCAGCCAAAATGCTGACAGGCCCACCGACCAATAACAGGTGCCGCAGAGGAGAGTTTACTCGCCGGGGGGGCGGTACTTGAGCTGGCGTGCTACCAGCGGCAGCCAATCGGTGAACACATGGTCCCCCAGCAGGCCCGCTCCATCCAGCCCAGCCGGAGCTCCAGGCTGCCAGTTCTGGCGTAGGGGTGGCGAGCTTGTTGTGGGTGGGTTGATGGAGCTGAGGAGAGAGAGGAGGGAAAGACCTGGGAGAGAGGAGGGAAAGGCCTGGGAGAGAGGAAGGGAATGGACAGAACGGACCAGAGGGGAGAGAGCATGGCAGGGAGAGAGGAGGGAATGATGAGAAGACGGTGAGAAGCAGAAGGGAAAGAAAAGGAAAGATGGGAAAGAGAAAGAAGAAATGGTGGGGGGGGGGTATGATGAAGAAATAGAAGCTTGGGGTAAAGGATGGGAAAAGGATAGGGAGGAGGGAAAAGGAATGGGGGTGCATGGCGGGAAGGGACCCTTTGGAGCAACTTTGGAGCCTGGGCCAAGGAGGAAGCAAAGATGCTTTTGGTCGGGAAGATCCCCTGGAGAAGGAAATGGCAACCCACTCCAGTACTCTTGCCTAGAAAATCCCATGGCCGGAGGAGCCTGGTAGGCTACAGTCCATGGGGTTGCAAAGAGTGGGACACAACTGAGCAACTTCACTTCAAGTATTATAGGCCACTCACAATTAGCTATACAAATCCAACAAATCAGTGCTGTGTACAGAATCACAAGGACACTCTACAAATTATACAAAATTCAATTATATTTATCTTTCTCTGATATCTCTGCACTTGCAGATCAGATTTCTTTCCTATTTCTGGTTTCTTTGAACTATGACAGCTTGCACTATTCCAGCATACTGGGTACTAGGAAGAGAGGACAGTTTTGCATTGGAAAAGCCTCTACAAAACCTATGAAACTTGCAATCTGCTTGAAATCACTGCCCTGTTCTGTCTTTGTGGTCTGGTGTCTGAAATGGAGAAGCCCTGGAGTAGAGACAGAAAGGTTTCAGATTTACTCCTAGGCCTACTTCAAGCTTCCTATAAGACTTTTGGGCAACTCCTTTCCCCTCTATGGGACTCCATCTCCCTTCTGCCACAGGAGACCTTAGACCTGTCAGAATTCAGTGAAACCTCTGAACCTTACCTCAGAAAAATATAGAGCAGGCTTCTGGGCCCTCAAAACCAAGGACTAACTTACACTGAATATCTCTAAGGGCCTTTCTTACTCTTATAGGACTGTACACATGAACAGATAGATATTGGTGGAAAGGGGCAAGAAACTAGATTATCCAGGGATAGAACTAATTAATTTCTGGTATTTCTACCATACTATAAACTCCAAGAGGAATGAGAATTGCTTTCTATTCTCAAAAAATCTTTGAGTCTAGGAAAGTCAGCTATTCAAACTTGGTGAGTGGAAATTCTGAGTCAATGGAGGTATAAATAAAATGGCCCCTAGCCTTACAAGATAGAATAAAACCCAAAGAAATGCCCACTTTAAAAGTTTGACTTATCACATCCCCTATGAATGATTTGCGCCAAAACAAACGGCAAAATATCTTGAATCAGATCAAGCTTCTAGATCTAGCTATTTACATGATACACAGAGGACAAAAAAAAAAAAAAATTAAACTGCAGTATGGTGACATAGACTGTAAAAAACTACAGGACCAAAAATCTGGTTCTCTAACAAGTAAACAATGAGGAAAAAGAGTGATCGATTCAGGTGGAACTTGCATATGTGTGCATCACCACCCATATGTGACATGTATGAGACAAATGGCAACTTGAACAGGCTGAATATTCAGTAATATTAAGGAATCACTATTAATTGTTTAGCTGTGGTAATGATATTGTGGCTAAGTTTAACAAAATGAGGAGAATACAGGTACATCTTTGTGATCTTGGATTTAGTAATGGTTTCTTAGATATGACATGAAAAGCATCAGCAACAAAACGTAAATAAATTGGATTTGGTCAATGTTAAAAAACTTATGTGCTTCAAAGGACACTATCATGAAAACATATACACTGGCTAAACATATACAGTGGAAAACATATTCCCACTGGCTATCTATTTAATATATGGTAAAAATATGCTATGTGATATAGATAGCCAGTGGAAATTAGCTGTATGACTCAGGGAACTCAAACAGGTGCTCTGTGACAACATAGAGGAGTGGGACGTGGGGGAGGTGGGTGGGAGGTTCAAAAGGAAGGGTATACCTATGTTTGATTCATGTTGATGTATCGCAGAAACCAACACAATATTGTAAAGCAATTATCCTTCAATTAAAAATAATATTTTATTTAAAAAATGACAGAAATATGAAAAAAGTATGAAAAGAGAATACACAGAATGAAATATTTCCAATTATATATCTGATAAGGGATTGTATCTAGAATACATAAAGAGCTCTCATAACTCAATTATTTTTAAAAACACAATTTAAAAATTGGCACAGGATCTGAGTAACATTTCTCCAAAAAATGGTCAAAAAGACATAAAAAGATACTCAATATCCTAATCATCAGTTCAGTTCAGTCACTCTGCTGTGTCCAACTCTTTGCAACCCCATGGACTGCAGCACACAAAGCCTCCCTGTCTATCACCAACTCCCAGAGTTGACTCAAACTCATGTCCATTGAGCTGGTGATGCCATCCAACCATCTCATCCTCTGTCGTGCCCTTCTCCTCCTGCCTTCAGTCTTTCCCAGCACCAGGGTCTTTTCCAATGAGTCAGTTCTTCACAGCAGGTGGCCAAAGTATTGGAGCTTCAGCTTTAACATCAGTACTTCCAATGAATATTCAGGACTGATTTCCTTTAGGATGGACTGACTGGATCTCCTTGCAGTTCCAGGGACTCAAGAGTCTTCTCCAACACCACAGTTCAAAAGCATCAATTCTTCGGCACTCAGCTTGCTTTATAGTCCAAATCTCACATCTGTATGTGACCACTGGAAAAACCATAACTTTGACTAGATAGACCTTTTTTGGCAAAGTAATGTCTCTGCTTTTTAATGTTCTGTCTAGGTTGGTCATAACTTTTCTTCCAAGGAGTAAGCATCTTTTAATTTCATGGCTGCAGTCACCATCTGTGGTGATTTTGGAGCCAAAAAAATAACAATAATAAACTCTGTCATAGTTTCCATTGTTTCCCCATCTATTTGCCAAGAAGTAATGGGACCAGATACCATGATCTTAGTTTTCTGAATGTTGAGTTTTAAGCCAACTTTTTCACTCTCCTCTTTCACTTTCATCAAGAAGGTCTTTAGTTCTTCTTCACTTTCTGCCATAAGGATGGTGTCATCTGTATATCTGAGGTTATTGATATTTCTCCTGGCAATCTTGATTCCAGCTTGTGCTTCATCCAGCCCAGCATTTCTCATGATGTACTCTGTATATAAGTTCAATAAGAAGGGTGACAATATACAGCCTTGACATACTCCTTTCCCATTTTGGAACCAGTCTGTTGTTCCATGTCCAGTTCTTTTTTTTTTTTTTTTTTTTTCCATGTCCAGTTCTAACTGTTGCTTCCTGACCTGCATACAGATGTCTCAGAAGGAAGGTCAGGTGGTCTGGTATTCCCAGCTCTTGAAGAATTTTCCACAGTTTGTTGTGATCCACACAGTCAACAGCTTTGGCATAGTCAAAAAAGCAGATGTTTTTCTGGAAATCTCTTGCTTTTTTGATGATCCAATGGATATTGGCAATTTGATCTCTGTTTCCTCTGCCTTTTCTAAATCCACCTTGAACATCTGGAAGTTCACGGTTCACGTACTGTTGAAGCCTGGCTTGGAGAATTTTGAACATTACTTTGCTAGCATGTGAGATGAGTGCAACTGTGCAGTAGTTTGAGCATTCTTTGGCATTGCCTTTCTTTGGGATTGGAATGAAAACGGACCTTTTCCAGTCCTCTGGCCACTGCTGAGTTTTCCAAATTTGCTGGCATATTGAGTGCAGCACTTTCACAGCATCATCTTTCAGGATTTGAAAGAGCTCAACTGGAATTCCATCACCTCCACTAGCTTTGTTCGTAGTGATGCTTTCTAAGGCCCACTTGACTTCACATTCCAGGATTTCTGGCTCTAGGTGAATGATCACACCATCGTGATTATCTTGGTCGTGAAGATCTTTTTTGTACAGTTCTTCTGTGTGTTCTTGCCACCTCTTCTTAATATCTTCTGCTTCTGTTAGGTCCATACCATTTCTGTCCTTTATTGTACCCATGTTTGCATGAAATGTTCCCTTAGTATCTCTAATTTTCTTGAAGAGATCTCTAGTCTTTCCTATTCTATTATTTTCCTCCATTTCTTTGCACTGGTCACTGAGGAAGGCTTTCTTAGCTCTCCTTGCTATTCTTTGGAACTCTACATTCAAATGGGTATATCTTCCTTTTTCTCCTTTGCCTTTTGCTTCTCTTCTTTGCACAGCTATTTGTAAAGCCTCCTCAGACAACCATTTTGTCTTTTTGCATTTCATTTTCTTGGGGATGGTCTTGATCCCTGTCTCCTGTACAATGTCACGAACCTCTGTCCATAGTTCTTCAGGCACTCTGTCTATCACATCTAATCCCTTGAATATATTTCTCACATTGACATTTTAGGAATCAGTGAACTAAAATGGACTGGAATGGGTGAATTTAATTCAGATGACCATTATATATACCACTGTGGGCAAGAATCCTTTAGAAGAAATGGAGTAGTCATCACAGTTAACAAAAGAATACAAAATGCAGTACTTGGGTGCAATCACAAAAATAACAGAATGATCTCTGTTCATTTCCAAGGCAAACCATTCAATATCACAGTAATCTAAGTCTATGCCCTGACCCTTAATGCTGAAGAAGCTGAAGTTGAATGGTTCCATGAAGACCTACAAGACCTTCTAGAGCTAACACCCCCCAAAAAATGTCCTTTTCATTATATGCAAAAGTAAGAAGTCAAGAAATACCTTGCTGCTACTGCTAAGTTGCTTCAGTCGTGTCCGACTCTGTGCGACCCCATAGACGGCAGCCCACCAGGCTTCGCCGTCCCTGGGATTCTCCAGGCAAGAACACTGGAATGGGTTGCCATTTCCTTCTCCAATGCAGGAAAGTGAAAAGTGAAAGTGAAGTCGCTCAGTCTTGTCCAACTCTTAGCGACCCCATGGACTGCAGCCTACCAGGCTCCTCTGTCCATGGATTTTCCAGGCAAGAGTACTGGAGTGGGGTGCCATTGCCTTCTCCGAGAAATACCTGGAGTAACAGGCAAATTTGGCCTTGAAGTACAGAATGAAGCAGGGCAAAGGCTAATAGAGTTTTGCCAAGAGAACACACTGGTCATAGCAAACACCCTCTTCCAGCAACACAAGAGTAGACTCTATACATGGACATTACCAGATGGTCAACACCGAAATCAGATTGATGATATTCTTTGCATTCAAAGATGGAGAAGTTCTATACAGTCAGTAAAATCAAGACTAGGAGCTGACTGTGGCTCAGATCATGAACTCCTTATTGCCAAATTCAGACTTAAATTGAAGAAAGTAGGGAAAACCATTAGACTATTCAGTTCTGTTCAGGTATGACCTAAATCAAATCCCTTACGATATTAATCATCAGGAAAATGCAAATGAAAGATATTTGCTATATCAGATTTGTAATGAGATACCACATTACACATGCTGCTGCTGCTGCTAAGTCACTTCAGTCATGTCCGACTCTGTGCAACCGCATAGACAGCAGCCCACCAGGCTCCCCCATCCCATGCTAGGATGGTTATAATCAAAAAGCTACATAATAAGTGTTGGGGAGGATGTGGGAAATTGGAACCTTCATAACACTGCCGGTGGGAATGTAAAATGATGAAACCACTTTGGCAAATAGTCTGCAGTTCCTCAAAAACTTAAACATGGAGTTGCCATTTGACCCAACAATTCCACTCTTATATATACACCTAAGAAAAATTAAAACATGCCACACAAACAAACTTGTATGTGTGTATTAATAACAGCATTATTCACCATAGCCAAAAGATGGAAAGAATTCAAATTTCCATCATCTTCTGAATGGTCTGGTCTCCATTGATGCCTTACTCCTTCCTTACTCCCTCTGCCTTGGGGACACATTCACATGACCTGTCTGATTGTATTATCTTTGCTTCCTGTTTGGGTTCTTCATTTAGTCATTAAGGCCATGATTTCTCAAAGTTCCTCTAATCTCAGTCCCCTTTTCTTCTTATTCCACACTTGCACTGAATGATGGACCTATCCATTCCCAAGGCTTTAACTACCCGCCACCTACATTACACACTGAAGTACCACCTTTCAACAAGGTTACAGGACACCAGTGGAGGAACAAAACAGGCATAGGTCTTTGCCTGCAGGGAGCTTACAACCTCCCTGGGGGTTAGCTGATAAGCCCCAGGTAACTCTCTTGAACTCCAGAGATGAATCTCCACCTGCCTTCTGGATGTCTCCTGAATATCTCACAAGAACCTCAAATTTGGTAAGTCCAAAATCAAAGCAGTTTTCTCCCACCCCTGCCAGCTTCCTATTTTCCCTGAGTTCCCTGTCCCTTGGGAATGTCACACACAGAATTAGCCAAGGAGATACGAAGGAAATATCCATAAGTCTTCCTTTTCCCTCACCTTGCTACTAGCCAACCAGTCTCTAAGTCTTGGTGATTCTCTTCCTCCTTGAGGAATGTGTTCTTCCTCTCTCTCCCTACTGCCAGCTACTGTGGTCTTTTGTGCTGCTCTGTCTCCCCAATTCAGCCTCTACTCTCCTGGACAAATTATCTCTTTCAAAAGCAGTCCTGTTCTTCTTAATTCTATGGTGGATACTATATACTGGATGCTGAGAATCCATGCCACCCTCCTTCTAGCTTACCTTCCTGTATTGCTGAAAAGCTATTAATAAAAACCAAAATGACAACAACAACCTGTGATTTCTCAAACTTCTTTGCATCCATTGTTTTGGATGTGATTTATTTCTGCCAACCATAGGCATATGCACAATATTTGAAAGAAAGTGATAATACAGAAAACATACTTCTGCTGCTTCTAGTGACAAGTAGAATGGTGGGGTTTTAGAGTTTTCTGCAGCTGTGTTACCTTTCCATAGGTCTCAGTGTCTAGACCCTGCTTTGTGTCTTTGTACAAGCAGGGAATGAGACTTTCAAATATTTTTACTTATTTGTTTTTGCTATGGAGGATCTAGCAGGCATAATGATACTCTATACAATAGTTAAGGCAGTGGCAGATTCCTAATTCCTAGATTGCAAATCAGGTACAGTGTTCCCAAAGCTGCTGATGCTTTACCTTCTTTCTTCTGGCAGAGAAAACAGCTGTATTCATTCTGAGATTCATTCCTGGAGGCCTAGTCTAAAGCTTGCCCCTTCAGCCCTTCTACCAATTTTGGAAACACTAAATTTTCTATATTAAAACTCTGCTGAAAATAACTAGAGCAATATAATTTCCACAGCTGAACACTGAGTTATATAGTTCCTCTGTTCAAAGGCCTTCCATGGCTCCCCACTGCCTTTAAGGCAAATTCTGTAGCATGGCATACAATGCCTTGCCAATCTGGTATCCTTTGCTTGACACTTAGCAGGTGCTTCATAAACATCTGCTGAAAACATGAATAGCTCCTTCACCTAGTTGTTTCTACTCAGAGAATTATATATCCCAACCACAGAAGGTAACCTTATGAGACCTCAGAGAAAATCTACTCTAACCCCTCATATTCTAGGTTAGGAAACTGAGGCCCAGAGAAAGTAAGCTATACACGGTTACATAATTAATTACTGGCAGAGCAGAAAACAAAACTCATTTCTTGAGTCTTGAAAGTACTTTTGGGGGATTTCAGACTTTGAAACATGACATTTGATCCCAGCCCCATTTATTTACAGTTAGCTTTCTGTGTAAGGTGACTCACAATTTTAATTTCAAAAAATTAGAAGAGGCCCTGACATTTCAAGAAGCACCTCAAAGGCAGCCCTTCTGCTGATAAGAATCAAGAAATCAGAAACTCTCTTGGCATAGCAAAGTCCCAATTTCATCCTTCAATCCCTTCTGTAACATCCTCATCCAGTTTTCCGCTCCAACACCCACGACAATAGAAAGGTTCCTCTCTCCTAAGATAACCTGGTAGTCCTTTGGACAATTTCAGTTGGTGAAAAGTTCTTTCATCTTTTTGAGCCAGATATTATCACTACTTCTATTACAGCCACTGCTGAGGAGCTAATGACATGGATTAGAATATAATATAGAATTATATTATTCAGAATATAAATGTTTGTTTATAAATATAAATATATATATAATATAAACTTATAAATATTGTCTAGAATATAAATGTTTCCAAACTCACACTGAAATTACTATAAGTACCCAGCATATTTCTCAGGATCCAAAGGGAACTCATTAGATAATAATAATAATAATAAATGCTTATAGAGTGCTTACTCATAGAATTGTTCTAAGCCTTTTACATATATTAATTATTTCAATCCTCACAATAACACTATGAGGAAGATACTATTATTGTCATTATTTTACAGATGAGAGGATTGAGGCATAGACCTTAAATAACTTGCCCAATGTCACATAGCTAGTCAGTGATGGAACCGAGGTGCAAACCAACCCTGTCTGGCTCTAGAGCCTATGCTTTTCAACACTATGCTATATAAATGCCACTAGGTGACACATGTTCCACCTTCCAAAAGCATTTGACATGATATCTCCTCAGTCACAAGAATAAACTGTTTCAATGTTCTGACTTGAATCCAAATGGCCTACCACCCAGGTATGATATCTAGGTCTTAAATATTTGCCTTCTCTCAGGGAAAAGCCAATGCTTGGTTTTCTCATGGTTCAAATAGCTCCCAAAGCCCCACTTCTATCAGAAAGCATACCCAAGGAAAGTTCCACATTTTGTCCTGACCCCTATTGCTACTCATTCAGTTGGCCATCCAACTCCCACCTCAGCCACCTCATAGTCCCTGATGTTTGCCATGGACAATCTGAAGATATTAAACCTTGTCTGTTAATTTTCTTGGTAACCTATATGACTAGATGCTCTTGTACATTCATTATGTCAGTTCTATTTAGGAGAGGCAATTCCCTGAGGACAGGAACTCTTGGTTAGTTCAGTTATTCAGCAGTTAAATTCAGTAAGCAGTTATTTTGACAGCTAAGGGGTAAAGAGAGCCTCTTGGGAAACTTACAGTCTAGTGAGAAAAAGAATCACGAATGCATGTAATTTCAAAGTCATAGTATTCTAAGCATAATCAGATAATGAATAAAGTTGATGATTATAGAGCAAATCAAAGAATTCCATACTTGAAATGGAAAAAAAGTTATTTCCTCCCAACCTCCCTTTGTAGGACTCCTCACTACAGTATATGTGACAGGGTAGAGGAAGTAGAGTGGGAGGAAGAAGTATCTACTTTAGGCTTTTCAACATATTATATTTAATCCTTCCCAGAAGCCCCCAAAGAAGTAACTGTTATTATTATTTTAAGGAGTAGAAAACTAAGGTTAAGAATGTTTACATCATTTGTTCATAGCCATATAGGTTCCCAAATCCAATAGCAGGATTTAAATTGAGATCTATTTCCAAAGCCCACTTTTTCTTCCTCCAATATCCTTGATAAGTTTTGTTTAGCAGCCATTAGAATATCTTCAGTAACAAGAAGAAGAAAAAAAAAATCTCATCCTGTAGCTTCCAAAGCCATTATTCATTTTGAGCTAAAATTCACTCTTCTCTGGTTTCTGTCCATTTGTTCGCCTCTGGGCTATGCAAGAAGGATCTACCCATCTAAGCAACAGTCTTCTTAAGTGTTTGAAGATATCTATCATGAGTTCAAACTCTGATCCCCCCCGAACACCTATCTTACACACACACACACGTTTTCCAAGTAAACATGACATTTCTTTAAGCCCTTCCCCTTGTGGCATGATTTACAGTCCCCTTGGGACTTTTGCTTGGGAAGTTTGCCCACACATCCCTCAGAACACACATACAGGTGGAAGTGACAATGGGGAGTATGGTGAAACTGTCACTTCCCTTATTCTAAACACTAGTTCTTAGGAAGAGCTACCTGTGAACTCATGTTCACCTAAAGTGGCTGATGCCTTCGTGTGCTGCTGTGCCCCCACAATGCCTTGAGAAGCTGATGGCAAAGTGAAAAAAGGACAGTGGATGAAAAGCTAAAGCTGTATGACCTCAAACAAGTCCTTAAACTTACTTAAAACTTAAAAGACCGTGACTTGTTTTAAAGTTGTAACTTAAAGCATTGGTTGTTTTAAAATTTCAACAGCCTTGCTAAAAATGTGGCAGACGTGGATTTGGTCTCAAGTGGGGTACCCCGAGGAAAGGCGAGTGATTGGTTTAAGTTAAAGAATAAGGTTGCATATAATTGTATAGTTGTGTGGGTGGCATTTTACAGGGAAAATCAGACAGGATTAAGAATTTGACTCTGCCTGAAGATTTTTCTCCTAGCTATCTACAAGTTTAGGTATAATTACATCTCTTCAAAAGGAGTCCATCCCTGAACCATCCAATCACTGTCTATTCCATAATCCTGCTTTTCTTTCTAGCCTTGAAATGTTATAATTATTTGTTTATTGGTTTGTTTTCTCCCTTTATAAAGTGTAAGCTCCATGAAGGTAGAGACTGTTTTTTTCATTGCTGTATCTCTAGCACCTAGAACAGTGCTTGGAATTCAATAAGTATTTTTAAATGAGTGAATAACTAAATGGTAAATGAATGAATGAGTGAATGAAGATCAAGGCATAGTCCTCTTGATTCACAATTTAGGATGTAGAAGAAAAGTGTCATGGAATTATTCTCTGCTGTGGGCTGTGAATACCAACCTTTGCACTGCCTCCCTTCCCCTAGGGCTCCCGTTAGTTAGAACTTCTCCAAAGGGACTAAAATTTCCAGATTACAGCCTGAGAATTTCAGGACCTCTTTGGTTTTCTGTTCCCTGTTGGCAGAAGCCATCCTAAACCACCACTCAGAAGGAAGCCCTTCCCTCAAGAAACATTGCCTATACCGCCCTCCTGTGGCCAAAGACTGAATACATTGCTGAATAAATACCCAGAACCAGCATTTCCTCCTGTTTCTTTACATGATTTATTTTGGGCCTATTTCTTTCTTTCTCTCTCTCTCTCTCTCTTTTTTTTTTTTTTTTGCGGGGGATGGGGGTGAGGGTGGAGGCTTATTGCAGTTCCATTTCAAGCAAGCTGGCGGGTCAGACAACTTGCCTCTACTCAGAGTAGAAAGGACTAGTTAGAAGAAAGTAGCAAGGGTCTAAAAGACCCTTCAGAGGAAGTACTATGCTTTCATATCAGGTTCAGGATTTTTCTGGGAAGTCCAAACCCAATAATGCATTAATTCAGGGTTTATATGGGCAGTGAACACTTCCCTGAGGCCCAGTGTTTAGTTTAGGAGCCTAATCTGAATAATTCCATCCTTGGGCCTCATGACTCACTCAATCCGCTACTTCTCTGACTCCTATGTCCAAGATTATTTATTTACAGGCTCCATTTAAACTGAAAACTGCTGAACAGCAAGGACACTAAGCATTCATCATCAAAGTAAGCATGGTGCTTTGCTCAGAATAGATGCCCAACAAGCATTATACAGATAAGCAGGTAGATTGGCTGGTAGGTAGGTAGATGATAGGAGTAAGTTGAAACTGCAATAGGAGGGGAGGGGGTTAGTTCAGCTAGGGAGTTTGTAAGATACTGGATTATGTGTCAGAGGAAGACCAAGGAATTAGTTTAGGCACTATATTTTCTATAGAAGTCCCAGATAGTCTAGCAGTGAGGCTCTGAGCGAAGATGTAAACAGAGTTGGACACTACCAAAGGTTGGTAAAAAATAAAAAGATGTGTGCAGGACACACAGATCGATAGAGGTTTGTAGAGATTTGTGAGCATCAAGATGAGACTTCTGAAAGTCTTTGTGGATTGATGTGGAGACATCTGAAAGATATATTGTATGAAAAAAGAAATATGCAGAATTAATTTTGTTAATATTCTCCAAGGCAATCTACAGATTCAATTCAATCTCTATCAAGATACAGATAATGGCATTTTTCACAGAACTAGAGTAAATTATTCTAACACTGGTATGGAAACATAAAAGATTCTAAATAGCCAAAACAATCTTAAGAAAAAAAGAACAAAGCTGGATGCATCATGCTGTGTATGTGTGTGTGCTTAGTCACTCAGTTATGTCTGACTCTTTGTGACCCTGTGGACTGTAGCTGCCAGACTCCTCTGTCCATGGGGATTCTCCAGGCAAGAATACTGGAGTATGCTGGCATTCCCTTCTCCAGGGGATCTTCCCAACCCAGGGGTGGAACCCAGGCCTCGCATATTGCAGGCAGATTCTTTACCGAGCCACCAAGAAGCCCAAGAGTACTGGAGTGAGTAGCCTATCCTTTCTCCGGGGGATTTTCCTGACCCAGGAATCAAACTAGGGTTTCCTGCATTGCAGCCTGAATTACCAGCTGAGTTACCAGGGAAGCCCAGGTATCATGTTCCCTGATTTAAAACTAGACTACAAAGCTACAATAATCAAAACAGTATACTGCTGGCACAAAAACAGACACATCTATCAATGGAACAGATTAGAGAGTCCAGAAGAAAGCTCACTTTTATATAGTTAATTAATCTATAACAAAGAAAGCAAGAACATACAATGGGGATAAAACAGCCTCTTCAATAAATGTTGTTGGGAAAAATAGACATACATATGTAAGAGAATCAAACTTGACTATTTTCTCATACCATATATCAAAATTAAACTCAAAATGGATTAACGGTTTGAATGTTAAAACCTGAAACCATAAAAATTCTGGAAGAAAACATATGGTATGCTCTTTGGCATCAGTCTCAGCAATATTTTCTTTTAGGTGTCTCCTCAGGCAAGGGAAACAAATGCAAAAACAAACAAATGAGGCTACATAAAGCTAAAAAGATTTTATGTGGTGAAGGAAGCTATCAACAAAATGAAAAGGCAGCCTAATGAATGGGAGAAAATATTTGTAAATGAGATAGCTGATCAGAGGTTAATATAAAGATACACAATATCATATAACTCAATATTGGAAAAAAAAGATCTGACTGAAAAATGGGCAGAAGACCTGAATGGACATTTTTCCAAAGAACACATAGAGATGGCTAACAGATATGTGAAAAGATGTTCAACATCACTAATCATCAGGGAAATGCAAATCAAAACCACAATGAAATATCACCTGTCAGATTGGCTATCATTAAAAAGATAAGTGACAGTACTGGAAAAGGTGTGGAGAAAAGGGAATCCTTGTGCACTGTTGCTGGGGATGTACATTGGTGAAGCCACTATGGAAAACAGTTCCTCAGAAAATTAAAAATAGAACTTCTATACGATACAATCGGAAAAGGCAATGGCACCCCACTCCAGTACTCTTGCCTGGAGAATCCCATGGATGGAGGAGCCTGGTAGGCTGCAGTCCATGGGGTCGCGAAGAGTCGGACATGACTGAGCAACTTCACTTTCACTTTTCACTTTCATGCACTGGAGAAAGCAATGGCAACAACCCACTCCAGTACTCTTGCCTGGAGAATCCCAGGGATGGCGGAGCCCGGTGGGCTGCCATCTATGGGGTCACACAGAGTTGGACATGACTGAAGCGACTTAGTAGCAGCAGAGGCAACAGCAGTATATGATACAAGAATTACATTTCTGGGCACCCAAAGAAAGCAAAAGCACAATTTGAAGAGATATATATACCCCTATGTTCATTGCAGCATTATTTAGAATAGCCAAGATATGGAAGCAGCCTAAAGTGTCCATTAATGGATTGATAGATAAAGAAGATCTGGAATATTATTCAGCCTTAAAGAGAATGGAGTCTTGCCATTTGAGACAACACAGGTGGACCTAGAAGGTATTATGCTAAGTGAAACAAGTCAGACAGAGAAAGAAAAATACTGTATTATTTCACTTATATGTGGATTCTAAAAAAACAAATGAGCAAACATAATAAAACAGAAACAGACTCAGATACAGAGAAAAAAAAACTGGTGACTGTCAGAGGGGAGAGGGGGAAGGGATGAGTAAAATAGATGAGAGAGATTAACAGGCACAAACTTCCAGTTATAAAATACATAACTCATGGTGATGTAATGTACAGCATAGGGAATATAGTCAATAATGTTATAATAACATTGTATGGTGGCAGATTATAACTAGAGTTACTGTTATGATCATTTGGTAGAGTATAAGAATATTGAATCACTATGTTGTACACTTGAAACTAATATAATAAGTTAATTATACTTCAGTAAAGAAGTACAAAGAAATATATTGAATGGTACATAAAATGTATGATTTGGGGGATGAAGAATAAAGAAAATAAAATAATTTTGCTCATATCTGCATAAAGAAACTCTAGTAACCTCTAATGGGGGGACCCGGATGAATAAGGTTCATTCATTTATACATTTAAAAAGTTTGCTTGATTTTTAAAGATGTGACTGTTATATTCATTAAAAATTAATTTTTAAATGTTAAATATGCTGTGTAATGTTAATATGCACCCCCTTTTTCTTTCTCTCTGCTTCAATTAACCTGGTTACAAAGAGCCCTACACTAGAAGCAGTATAGTTTGAGAGTCTGAACATAGGCATTAGAGTCAGCTTGCTGAATTTCAACCTCAGTTCTTCCGATTGTTGGTTGCTTGACCTTGAGCAAGTTTCTTAATGTTTTTGAGCCTCGTTTTTTTTTACCTTTAAAATGGGGAGAATTCTATAATGTCCTGGTACTCACTCTGCCCTTCACTTTAAGCAAGCTCCAGACTCTTAGTATTGTCATTTCCTCACCTGAAAAATAGAGAGATTCTGACAGTTGTTGGTGAGGGTTTACGAGTGAATTCATGTAAAGCACTTAGAATAATGACTGGCATATAGGAAGCTCAGTAAATGCTAACAATTACTACTATTTGAAGGTTTGAATATTATCTTTTCCCCTTACTTTAGGCAAATAATATACTCTCTGAGCCTCATTTTCCTCATCTATAATAGAAGAAACAAATAATACCTACTAAAAAGATGATGATATAATGAATTTGAAAGTTCTATATGGAGTAAAACATTTGGTTAAGAAGAGAATAACTGTTATAGTAGAAAAAGTGAGGGGAATACTAAACGAAGATTCTACTTATTCAGTGTTCCCCATCCCACCCCTAGTATTCTGAATGAGATCATATCTAAGCAGCAAGGGGAAGTCTCTAAAGGTCATGAGTCACTTGTGTATTAAATGTCAAAAGGTTAGTCCTGGTTCCCACTTCTCTAAAGCAGAGTGGTGAAAAGGGGCTGAACACCACTGGTTGCCACTTCATCATGAGATGCTAAATGTTTCTGTATAACTGTTCATTTCTGGAGGTGCTAAGACTCATCGATTCCTCCACTATACCCAGCAGCTTCTGCAAAAGGAAAGTTGCACTCAGTCCCAAAGGCTCACTCTCCCACCTCCACACATACAACCAATTTATACAGTACAAAAAAAAGTCACTTAAGCAGGAGTACCAGTTCTCCAGATCACAGCAAACAGCCCTTACAGGCTCATTTTATGACATTATCTGGTTGGACCTCACAACAGCCAAAGAAGGCTAGCAAGGGGTGGAGGGTAATTCCACTTACATAAGGGGAACACTCTGGTTCTCAGAAGGAAAGAGACTTACCTCAGCTCTCACTGCTTCATGGTAGAATAGAAAGAACCAAGAATTAAAAGCCAGAAAACTCAGTTCTGGGGACAGTACTTTCGAGTCCATAAAGTTCTATACATTTAGAATTTTTAAGAAACTATCATACCAGGGCTAGGCTTAGAACCCAAATTTCTTGTCCTCCAGATCAGAACTCTTACTACACTGATAGAAAAGAGAACAGCAAATAAGGATCAAGAAAAATTATCCTCCCCCCCACCAAGAATAACTGCAGCTTACATTGAAATGGAAATTCACAGCTTCTTAAACAAGCCTTTTATCACATTTCAAACTCATGGCAAACTTGTGAGAGAAGTGCAGCCGAAAATAGGAAATTAAAATTTGAACTGCCCCTATGTATACTTCTTCTCCCTCTTCCCTGCTGTATTTTTTCTCTTTAGCACTTAGAACATACTATATGCTTTATGTAATAATTTGCTTATCATGTATCTGCCGTACTAGAAAATTTGTTCCATAAGAACATGATTTTGTCTGATTTGTTCACAATTTGGTGCCTAAAACAGTGTCTGGTACATAGCAGATGCTCAATATGTATTATTGAATAAGTGAATGAAGGAGTGGGGAGGGCAGTGTGCATGTGTGTGTGGGAGAGAGAGAGAGAAAAAGAGAGGGATAAAATGGCCCCATTTTGCATATTAGTAAACTGGTATCCAAAGGAGTTAAGCAATTTTCTCAGGAAGGACTTCTGAAGCTTCCCATTTCAGCCTGTAACCCTCACCTAACAGCCTGGCTGGTTCAGGGGTGTCTCACCTGGGCCAAAGAAAATATTTATCACAAATTCCTCTGCCTTTTCTAGGGCCAGCTCCAGTATGGTTGACTATAGGCAGTTTAAGAATCTTTTCCTTCATCAGTTCACTCATCCATTCCACAAATATTCATAGGAGTACCTGCTCTGTACACAAAAGGCATTCTGCCAGGCCTCATTGACCTTTACACACCCAAATACATATGTCTCACAAACATTCAAATGGCTTCTCTCAGTTTTCACAATCTCTAGAATTTATAATAGTGAGAGAGGAAGGAGCAAAAGTTATTTGAGTTCTCAGCATGTAGCCTAAGAGCCCTGTTCTCTTCCACAACCTACCTGGTAATTTCACACCTACCTTATAGGACTGTTGGGAAGATTAAACTAGATACACATGCAAAACAGAGCAATGCAGTGCCTGTCACAAGATGAACATTGGCTTTGTAAATGTTAGCCCTTATTCTCAACCCAGAGGAAATGGCAACCCACTCCAGTATTCTTGCCTGGAGAATCCCAGGGACAGAGGAGCCTGCTCGGCTACTGTCTGGGGTCACACAGAGTCGGACACAATTGAAGCAACTTAGCAGCAGCAGCAGCATTCTCAAGCCCTACTGCATTCATGATCTTATTACTGGTACCCCTTACCACTGGAATGAAGGAAGCCAGGCAAACATCCATTCCTGGCAAGCGGGGTGAGTAATGCTCAAGGTCTCATCCTGGCTTTGTTTGAAGATCAATTCAGTTCAGTTCAGTGGCTCAGTCCTGTCCAACTTTGTGACACCATGAATCGCAGCATGCCAGGCCTCCCTGTCCATCACCAACACCCGGACTCCACCCAAACCCATGTCCATTGAGTCAGTGATGCCAACCAACCATCTCATCCTCTGCCGTCCCCTTCTCCTCCTGCCCTCAATCTTTCCCAGCATCAGGGTCTTTTCAAATGAGTCAGCTCTTCGCATCAGGTAGCCACAGTATTGGAGTTTCAGCTTCAACATCAGTCCTTCCAGTGAACACTCGGGACTGATCTCCTTTAGGATGGACTGGTTGTATCTCCTCTCAGTCCAAGGGACTCTCAAGAGTCTTCTCCAACACCACAGTTCAAAAGCATCAATTCTTCGGCACTCAGCTTGCTTTATAGTTCAACTCTCACATCCATATATGACCACTGGAAAAACCATAGCCTTGACTAGATGGACCTTTTTTGGCAAAGTAATGTCTCTGCTTTTTAATATGCTGTCTAGGTTAGTCATAACTTTCCTTCCAAGGAGTAAGCGTCTTTTAATTTCATGGCTGCAATCACCATCTGCAATGATTCTGGAGCCCAGAAAAATAAAGTCAGCCACTGTTTCCACTGTTTCCCCATCTATTTGCCACGAAATGATGGAACCGGGTGCCATGATCTTAGTTTTCTGAATGTTGAGCATTAAGCCAACTTTTTCACTCTCCTCTTTCATCAAGAGGAAAAGAAGATATGTCATCTCTCCCAGTCTCAGTTTCCCCAGCTTTAAAGTATGAAGACTGTTGTGATGCCTACATAAATGCATGTATGTCAAGGGGCTTTGGGAATGCAAAATACCCCCAAAATGTGAGATTATTATTGCATTAAAATAATAAAGATGATCATTATTTGAACCCTTGCTATGTGAAATACACTGTTTCAAGTGCTTTACATAATTTCATCTTCACAATAGTACCAATGACGAATGATGACTATCATTCTAGTTTCATAGATAAAGTGTGATGGTTAATTGTGTGTGTCAATTTGTCTGGGCCACGATGCTCAGATATTTGGTGAAACATTATTCTGGATATTTCTGTGAAATTATTCTTTTAGGTGACATCAACATTTAAATCTGTGGGCTGTGGGTGAAGCAGATCATACTTCACAATGTGGGTGGGCCTCAGTTGAAGGTCTTAAAACAGACTGACATCCCTCTAACAAGAAGGAATTCTGCTAGCAGACTGCCTTTGGACTCAGACTGCAACTTTTCTCAGCTTGCCAGCCTACCCTATGGATTTTGGATTTGAATCTCCACAATCACAGGAGCCAATTATTTAAAATAAATCTCTCACCCTCTGTGTATGTGTATGTTTATTTATTTATAAAGTTGACTTTTGAACAATGGAAGGGTTAAGAGTGCTGAGCAATAACACAGTTGAAAATCCATGTATAACTTACAGACAGCCCTCTGTACCACAGTTTCACATCATGTAGTACTGCAGTCTATATTTTGGTGAAAAAAATGCACATATAAGTGGACCCACTCAGTTCAAACCTGTGTTGTTCAAGAGTCAACTGTGTGTGTGTGTGTGTGTGTGCACATGTGCATACATATCCTGTTGGTACTGTTTCTCTGGAGAACCTTGATTAATACATAAGGAAACTAGAGCCTAGGATATCCGGTTAAATCCTTTGCCCCAAATCACACAACTAGTCAGTGACAGAGCCAGAAACCTAAAGGTTTTCTTTCACATTTCCTCCCTATCCTATACTTCTCACTCAATCCAGCATCAATTTTAATTGATTCTATCTTCAAAATTATGTCCAATCTGCCCTCTTCTCAGCTCCAATGACTTTATTCTGCAGCAGTTTCTTAACTGGGCTTGACTTCTCCACTTTCACTCTCCTCAGTCTAGCCTCTATAGCCTGAAAAATTCAATTTCTCATATCACAAAGCAGATCGCATTATTCCACAGCTTCAAATGCTTCCTACTGTACTTATAATAAATAGCACTTGTCAGTGCCCAGCACTATCACACACAATGTTAGCATAACTCAATCTTTACAATAACAGTATGGATAGACCATTATTATCCTCATTTTTCAGAGGCCATAATTGAAGCACTGAAAGGTTAGGTAACATGTTCAAGGTCACTAAACTAATAACTGGCAGAGTGAGAATTTGAACCTAGGCAGTCTGGTTGAATATGCTATTAAACACAGAACCATACTATCTTTGAGTATAGTGGTATATATCTTCCCTGGGCCTGCAAGCTCCCTGGGCCTACAAGATCCTGTGTGATCTGGTCCCTGCCTGACTTTCTAACTTTTATCATGCCACTTGTCTCCCCTTCTGACTGTGCTCCAGCCAAACTTGCCTTCTTTCTGTTGTTTGAGCATACAAAACTATCTCAACCTTAAGGACTTTACACACACAATTCCTGCTGCTTCTCCCAGACTCCCCACAAACTTCACTATCTCATTCTTTATTTTTTATTATAATGCAAGTTTGTTAAGATTTTTCTCCAAATCTCTACATAGCTTACTCAACTTAAATGCCACTTCCCTTGTATGCCACACAGGCACTTTGACAAAATATTTCTTCATGCCAACAGGACTTCTTAGAGCTAGCTGAATGCATTTGTTTTCTGCCACTGCTTGGTTTTCATTATTGAACAGCTTAATCACTTGGAGAACTAGTCACATTCTCTCTCTTGCACACACACACACTTACACACACAACTACCACCCCCCCACACACACACACCAAAAACAGCCTGATGTACAAACTTCTCAAAACAATAGGTTCCTAAGAAGGAGTTCCTCTCATCATGTCATGGGACTGTTTGGGGGCCTTTTTGTCTCTCCTCAAGCAGAGAATTCAAGAAGCCTTGGGCTGGGGCGGGAGGGATAGTTATTTGTGGATGAAATTCCTGTTGGATCTCTTGACACTCAGAGAAGAGTAAGTTGGGTCTCATCTTCTGAGAGCTGAATTCAGGGTAGTAGGAAAGATCATATTCTTCCTACCCACATGTGTATCCCTTCTGTCTTATCAAGAATAATAATCTTCCCCTATGGGTAGAGAGCAACAAAATTTACACAGTTCCTTCCTATCTACTCATACATAACGATTCTCACAGAAAACTGGAAAGATAAGTTAGGCTATGTGATGATTAATTTTATGTATTAACTTGACTGGGCCATAGCGATGCTAGACATCTGGTCAAAGATTATTCTGGGTGTTTCTTTATTATTTTTAATAGAAATATAACTAGATATGTGGATTATTTTCCAAGTTATATGATATATGATAGCAGAGAATTTCTTTTTGTTCACTGCAACCTCCAATACCTAGATTAGTATCAATTCATAGTAGCCTCTGTATTTTTGTTGAATTAATTAAGAAACTCAGTAGCATCTATGAGATAAGGTACTTTGCCCCATTTGATGGATGAGAATACTGAGAATGAAAGAGGTTTGACAACTGTCAAGTGTTTCAGAGTTGAGAAGTATGAAAGCCAGGCCCTTCAATGTCAGACTTGTGATTCTGAGATCAGTGTTCCCTCCACCTGAAGTACTGCCTAACCTAGCACAAACTGACATTGCAGATACAAGCTATGAATAAATACACTGAACAATTTACCATCAAAAGTGAGCTCATATTTTTTTTCTTTTTTAACACTATCTACTGAGACAGATTTTATTCTGTAAATGCCAACTGATGTTTTATGTTCAAGGACCTTTGTATAACATGTGACACTTGCGATCAGTTCAATAGTCGAGTGTTCAGTGAAGAACTCTGACTGTAATGAAAAGCTCAATATGAATTTCCAGGGCTTTGAAAATGAAAGAACAAGGAGCAATGACCTTTTGACCAGCCACATTATAAAATGGTGGCTAAATATGCACTCTTATTTTTTCACAATGGACCACTAGTTAAATTTTACCCAACATTTACTCCTAGGAATCTGAGAATCTCAGATCTGGAAGGATTTTGGTAATCTTTAATAGCCCCATTTAATAAGTGAGAAAACTGAGGTTCAAAGCATTCCTATTAAATAGCAGAGCCAAGATTAGAAGTTTCTTGCTTTCCAGGCTATAACAGAATTTACTACTGCTATCTCTTGAATTCTGTGTGTGTCTTTTCTTTTTTTCTTTTTAATTGAAATATAGCTGAATATGTGGATTCTTTTCCAAGTTACACTCAGTTTGTGGTCTTGGATAAAGTACCCTCTCTATCTGAGGCTCAGTTTTCACAATCTACAAAATGAGTGGCATGAAAAAAATTTTTGTGTGGGAAGTAGGGAGAACACAGGGAAAGTAAAACCCTTTTCCAAAGCTGTAAGCAACAACCTCGGATAACGCAATGGCACCCCACTCTTGCCTGGAAAATCCAATGGACGGAGGAGCCTGGTAGGCTGCAGTCCATGGGGTCGCTAAGAGTCAGACACAAAAGAGCAACTTCACTTTCACTTTTCACTTTCATGCATTGGAGAAGGAAATGGCACCCCACTCCAGTACTCTTGCCTGGAGAATCCCAGGGACGGGGGAGCCTGGTGGGCTGCCATCTATGGTGTCGCACAGAGTTGGACACGACTGAAGCGACTTAGCAGCAGCAGCAGCAAGCAACAGTCACATAAAGCAAAAACCTAGGTGCTTTGGATAAATCAAAAGTAGGAGATCCAAACTTTTTCTTGCCCCTGTCCATCCCCTTCCTGTGAGGAACTGCCATGGCAACCCTAGGGCTCTGAGGCAGGGAGTCCGCACTCCTTTTGTTTAAAGTGCCAAATAATAAATATTTCAGGCTTTTCAGGCCATATCGTTTCTGTCAAAGCTACTCAAATCTGCCTTTGTACCGAGAAGGCATAGTGAGCAAGACTGTGCTCCAATAAAACTTTCAGTTCAGTTCAGTCACTCAGTTGTGTACAACTCTTTGCAACCCCATGAATTGCAGCATGCCAGGCCTCCCTGTCCATCACCAATAAAACTTTAGGGACACTGAAATTAGAATTTCATATAAATTTCCATGTAATTTCATATATGTCAAAAAATGTTCTTCTTTCATTTTTTCCCAACTATTTAGAAATGTAAAAATCATTCTTAGTCTGTGGGCTGGATTTGACCGTTAGGCTGTAATTTGCTGACCCCTGATCTAAAGAGTTGGGCTAAATTATACCCAATATCAACTAGATTGGACATTATAGCTAAGGCTGTCCAGAAGCAACTTAAGCAGTATAGAAAGTAAAGCCCGAAATTATATTGTTGCCACGGAAATTCCAGAAAGTAGATAAAACAGTACATTGGGTCTGCTCAAGAGTAGAGGACCACAAAAAGGAGAAGGCTCAAATTCTGATCCTACCCCTCACTTTCCCAGGCTGATCTGCATTTCAAACTACTTGGCAATTCATCTACTGTCAGAACTTCAACTGTAACCAATGCCTCCCAATCCTCCTATGAGCTCAATGTGTAGATCACAAACTGCCTATTAGCTATCTCCCATTTGAGGCTGTTTGAACATCTTAGACTTAACATAGCTCAGACTGTATTAGTCATCTCCCCTCCCTACCCTCTCTAAATACCCATTTTGTATTCATGATCTCTGTGAAGGATATTACCATCCACTTGGTCTCACAAAAAGACTGTCACCAAGGGGATGTAATGGAAGGCTAGAATACATCAAGCCTTGATTGATCCTTCACCAGATTGATGGCAGCATTTTTACTATTGGCCACATTTTAGCTGTTGGTCACATCTATTAGGTTGTAGCTCATAGTCCAAAGCTGAGTTCAAGCCCTAAATCTCTGCATTTCTACACTGATTGGCATACATGTGGGTTAACTGTGACAATAACTGTAGGTTATCTCCCAATGGCCCCTTATTCCTTTGTATCAGAAATCTTTCCCCTGATTGTTAGTTGTGCACATAACCAGCCAGTTTATATGACTACATTTCCAAGTTTCCCTTGCAGCTGAAAGTGTCCATGTGACTTAGTTCTGACCAACTAGATTTAAGGAGAAGTATTAAATAGAATTTCACGGAAAGTTTCCTTTAAAAGGAGGGTCAAGTCTGTTTCCTCCTCTTTTATGTCTTCCTTATACCTAAAATATGGATATTAATAAATGTTCTGGAGCTTCAACACCCATCTTGGATCATGGAGCAACCTCCAGAATAAAAGCAAAATGCTAAGGATGGTAGAGCAGAGAAGTCCCCAAAGACTTCTTAAAGCTACTATACTGGCCCAGGTATGCCTATATTCTGACCTATTTTATGTGAAAGAATGAAATCTGCATGTTTTAAGCCACTGTGAATAGATTCCTATTATTCATAGCAGAAATAAATCAACCATTAAACTTACCAGTTGCCACTTTATCTTGCTTATGCAGAGACTTCCACCAGCTCAAATGCTGTGGCTTTTATACTGGCAACATGAAATTTGTCATGGAATTAGTTCAAGATTCCATAGTCTTCAAAGCAGTGGCATACCAAGAGTGGAACAATAGGAGTAGACAATCCTTAGTGTATGTAATGAAAGAGTGCACTACCTATAGATTATTTTAAGACTAAAAGTAAAAGTGTATTTTTAGTATCACCATGCACCAGCAATTTTAAATAATCTCAGTAACAGAATATTCCTCCTTGAAAAACATCTTTCATTGGTCAAAACATTAAACAACTATTGTTATTACTGAGTTTTAGTAATATATACATACAGTCTCAAAGCAACTTTTATTACTTATCCTTTAATAATATTGTATTCTACATGGAAGTTGATTCAGAGTTGATTCAGCTGATTCCAGTTGTACACTTGCCACCCCCAACATGTATACAGATTTTACATGAGTTTCTTTAGTTCATTTTACTTTGAAAAGGTTTGTGTGCATGGGTGCTAAGTCATTTCTATCATATCCAGCTCTTTGTGACCCTATGGACTCCTGGAGGAGCCCACCAGGCTCCTCTGTCCATGGGATTCTCCAGGCAAGAATACTAGAATGGGTTGCTATGCCCTGCTCCAGGGGATTTTCCCCACTCGGGGATAAAACCCATGTCTCTTACATCTACTGCATTGGCAGGTGAGTTCTTTATCACTAGTGCCACCTGGGAAACCCAGATTAAGAAGCATTCAAAGTAGCTTTGGGTGCATTTCATGTCTGCAGATCCCTGTGGGATTAAATGTTCCAGAATTTAAGTAGCAGGTTTGAAGTAAACAAAGATAGCACAATAATTGTAGTCAAAGATACAATGTAAGTTATTTCAATTCTGTCATTTGTGACCAATTAGAGTTTTTATTTGTGTTTAAAATATAGAACAGAGAAAACAATACAAACTATAGAGTGTAGTACTTTTGTTCAATAAGTACAGATTTTAGATCAAATATGAGATGTTACTGAATTTGCATATCTTTAAAATTGAATTATTCTTCTTTTTCATTGTTAATTATTTGAAAATTAAAAAAACAAATCAATAAAATAATTATTAGAACTGATTATTACATGATTACTGAAAATAATTTTGTCACATAGAGAAGAGAGTATTAAAAATGATCCATTCCAGATGTTACATATGTTAAGTGTATCATATCTCCAAAATACTAATAATATACTTAATATTCTCCAGAATCCCAGAAAGCAAGAGACTGACTCATTGATAATCCATACAGAATCAACCCTTAGTTAGCCCACTTAGAGGCCAGGAGCCCAAAGAAGATCATTTGATCATTAACTTAGACACAAAATTCCCTTGCATGAATCTACCCACTCTGTGTTCATTCTAGCTCCACATTCAGCCATCTGAGATTTGGATGACTGGCCAGAAAGGAGAAAGATACAGATCATCTATAATGCTCAGTACAGTCCTTTCATATAGATTATCATCACCCTGGCCCAAGCCACCATCACCTCTAACCTGAACTATTACAAGAGCTACCTCACAGCTCTTTGCTCCACTACAATGTATTATCCTCTTAAAATTTAAGTCAGATTAAGTCCCTCATCTGTTTGAAACCTTCCAAAAATTACCCATCTCACTCAGATTAAATGTCCCCAGGACAGTGGCCTCCTTGTGTTCCTTAAACAAACCAAATGTGCTCTCTCTCTCTTTCTCTGGCTCTTTTTTCACCCATTTCACCTAAATATCCCCACAGACCTTGTTCCTTCATTTCCTTCACATATCCACTCAAATGTTTCTTAGTTAGAGAGGTTCGACTGACATCTAATACATTATTCCAACCCTATCTCTATTCTCTTACTAGGTTTTCTTTTTCTTCTTAGAGCTAAGCACCTTCTGACATATTGCATAGTTATTTGTGCAATTGTTTAGTGAGCCCCTTCAACCCCTTAAATGTAAGATATATGATAGCAGAGAATTTCATTTTGTTCACTGCAACCTCCAATACCTAGATCAGTATCAATTCATAGTAGCCTCTGTATTTTTGTTGAATTAATTAAGAAACTCAGTAGCATCTATGAGATAAGGTACTTTGCCCCATTTGATGGATGAGAATACTGAGAATGAAAGAGGTTTGACAACTGTCAAGTGTTTCAGAGTTGAGAAGTATGAAAGCCAGGCCCTTCAATGTCAGACTTGTGATTCTGAGATCAGTGTTCCCTTCACTCGAAGTACTGCCTAACCTAGCACAAACTGACATTGCAGATACAAGCTATGAATAAATACACTGAACAATTTACCATCAAAAGTGAGCTCATATTTTTTTTTCTTTTTTAACACTATCTACTGAGACAGATTTTATTCTGTAAATGCCAACTGGTTTATGTTCAAGGACCTTTGAATAACATGTGACACTTGCAATCAGTTCAACAGTCGAGTGTTCAGTGAAGAACTCTGACTGTAATGAAAAGCTCAATATGAATTTTCAGGGCTTTGAAAATGAAAGAACAAGGAGCAATGACCTTTTGACCAGCCACATTATAAAATGGTGGCTAAATATGCACTCTTATTTTTTCACAATGGACCACTAGTTAAATTTTACCCAACATTTACTCCTAGGAATCTGAGAATCTCAGATCTGGAAGGATTTTGGTAATCATTAATAGCCCCATTTAATAGGTGAGAAAACTGAGGTTCAAAGCACTCCTAGTAAACAGCAGAACCAAGATTAGAAGTTTCTTGCTTTCCAGGCTGTAATGGAATTTACTACCCCTATCACTTGAATTCTGGCAAACAGTTAAATAAATGCTTTCATTATACAATATTCACTACTTCAGTCCCCTAAAAATATTATGCAATTTCTCCATCAATCTTCAATTACATAGTCTCCACAAGGTTTCTGTTTCCCTCTCTTCTTTCTCATACACGATTAGCAAAACTTCAGATTTCTCTATTAACTTATTCTGTTGTCAATGGGTGGCTCTGGATCCCTACATTATAATATACTTAGAGGAGAAGGGAAGTATCTCCTAGACCCAGCTTCCAGAAATACTAGGACTTTCATTTTTTTTTAAGGCAAATTTCATGGCATTGGTTCATTATGAAAGAAGTCTTTTACCAAGATCATGACTCTCTGTTCCTTTCTGCCTTTCTCAGCACCATTTGATGATTCTGTGGAGTAGTGGAGAGGGACACTGACAGAGTCAGGAGACTCTTGTGCTGGACTGAGCTTTACCTTCATGGAGCTGTGTGGCCCTGGGCAAGTCTCTCCCACTCTCTGGATCACAACTTTCCTGGATGGACAACACGGGTCTGAAGGTCTTTTCCTGTTCTATTGCTTTCTGGTTCTACAAACATTTGAAATAGCCTTATGGGACCCCACAGAAAGAGGAAGATCTGAGAAGAGTCCCTTGAAGCCCTGGCAGATACAGACTGAATGATTTCAAGAACCACTGAAACAGAGGTCTGAGGAAACTCCTCTGAACACAGTCCTAGCCCACACCAGATTTACGCCTCCCTTCCAGAATGGAAACAAAAAAGGAGTTAAATATCCATTTTTCCCCAAAAGCTTCAGGCTACCTTCCTTCAGCTGCAGGTTATGGGTAGCAGTGGGGAACTGTAGGCTGGCATTGCCATCAGTGCCTGCTCACCCAACCTGACTGACCTCCAAGACTCTCTTGCCGATGCCTCCCAGCTGAAGACAAAGGCATGGTGGCCTCCCATGCCCCAGAGTCCCAAACCAGACTTGAGCTACCCCTCGCTGAGTCAGAGAATCATCAAGATGAAGCCACCACTTCCTCTCTGCAAAGGAAGTCATTCCAAGGTCTCCAGGTAGAGAAGGGAACATAACAGCATACAGTGAACTGTTGGGAGGATGATAGTAAACACACACACAAGCACACACTCCTTGGATGGGGGTGGCAGAGAGAGTTCTAACCGAATGGGGCCGGACCCATTTCCAGAATGGCAGGTTCTGTAGCCTCTCCTTGGCAAAGCCTCAAGTGTGGACAGGGTGACCCCAGCCTAGGCAAAGAAAGGCTTTAGGACTCCCCCAGGCAGCTTCTCTGAGAGGGGCTCTCTGGCTCTCCCAGTAAGGGGATACACACAGCCTATTTGGGGGACAATGCAATTCTCCCATACTGCCCCCTGCACAATCCCAGGCTTTGTAACTCCCCCCTTTTTCCCAACCCCGTGCCACCCCTCAGCCTCCCCACCCGCCCCCAGCCAATCCTCTCTCCTGAGAGACTCACTGATCCCAGAGAGTCCCTCTACCCACCCCCTTGCCTCTCTGGTCTGCCAGGTGACCCCCCGCCCCCCAACACACACACACTCTTATCCCACTCCCACTCCGGGGTGGTAAGAAAGGGGACGGAGAAGGGAGGGGGCTTTCCTCACAGGCAGGCGAGCAAAGACTCCTAAAATGGCCACAGCAAGCTTGCTGGTATCTCAAGGACAGCGGAGAGGGCTGTGTGCAGAAGCTAGGGGGCTCACTGCATGGCGGCTGGTGAAGGAACTGGGGGTGGGGCTAGGGGACTGAAGCTGGGGAAGCTGCGGTTATGTTCACTCACCATTCCCGATCCGCCCCTTATCCACTGCATGGTGCTAATGAAGTCCGGCTTCTCGTCAAGGCCCTGGAGGCTGTCGCGGGTTGTTTCAGGCAGGCTGGGCTGGCAGCGCTGGAGCAAGCGAAAGCCCCAGCGCCCCCTCCCCCTCGTTTCCTTCACAGCCCTACAGCCCAATCCCCTCTTCTCTGGACCTCCCCTTCATTCAGGTTTTTCCATCCCTGCAGTAGGCTCTGCCTCTCTGCCCCACAGCTCCCGAGGTGCTTGGCCTGGGGAGATGTGGGAGGGGGGGTTCCCACCGACCGCCTTTGTCCCTTGCCAAGGCTTGAGATCTGGGAGGCAGGGATGCAGGGAGATGATGTGGGTGAATAACCTCCGCACAGGAGAAGGCAGCTGCCACCTCTGCCTGCCTCCGGCTGTGCTGGAGTTAGATGCTGTTTATTGTGGGGCTCCCCAATTGTGTCGAGTCAGCGAAAAGTCTTTTCCAAAGTTGCCAGAGGTGTTCGGCCAGGCTTTGAAATAATACGATCCTGCCCCCGTGAAGCCATGCCAACACTCTCCTGCTTTATCACTTTCACTTCTCAGAACAACCTTGTGGAGGCAGGCATTGGTATATCCATATTACAGATAAATAAGTGGAGGTTTAGATGATGGAAGAGACCTACCTAAGGTCACATAAAAAAGATAGTCTCAACTTTACCCTCTGCAGCTTTCCATGCTTCTTTTTGCTATAGTTCATACAAACACACACACACACACACCCTCATGATTCTTCCTGACACCCTCAGGAATATAAAAGGTAGCTTGTTGATGGATGAATTTTCCATTTGCTTATTTTGCTGAGAATAAGTCAAATGAACATCAGCAAAACAGGCAAACGGAGAAACCACCCACCTCTTCAACCCAGACTGGCCCCTCTGCATCTGCTGGGAGTTGATGCTGTTGGTCACATTCATACCTATTATTATTGCATATAGTCTTACAATAACTTTGTGAGGAAGACATTACAGTCAGTGTTAATTAATTAGTCCCTTATTATAGACATGAACATTGAAGACTAGAGAGTGAAAGATATTTGCCCATGGTAGCACAACCAAAGAAGGCAAGAATCCAAGGCTCCTGACCCACAGGGAGGTTCAAGCAAGAAAGGGATTACAAAAAGCAGAGACTGGGGTTACAGCAAGAAGGAATTAAAATATGACATCAGAAAGAAGTGCCTGAAGGCGGTTGGTATGAAGACATCACTGGCATGCCCCACACACTACTTTACTGTCCTCTCCTTTCGAGCAAATGCTCCCCTCTTCATCCAAGGCATTGTTTTGGCCAAACAGAGCTGGCCTAATATCAAAATAACTGCCTTAATGAGTATTCAGTCCTGGGAGGGGTATAAGCAGAAGCTGAATTGTCCTTTGGCAAGGGATTCCTGAATCAAATGGGAACTTAGCCCGGGTGACCTTTCAACTTCCTTTCAAGTCTGATGGTTCAGTATTCAGAGATTCTACAATGTCTCCTCACTGTCTCATCTAGGGACCTTCATTCAGACTGAGGCTCTTGAATGCACCTCCATGGCCAACCAGCCCATTCAACTCTCACGACTCTATAAAAATCTCTTTAAGACCTGACACTAGGCACACAGCCTCTGGAAAGCTTTTCTGAAATACTCTAAGACCTGATTTTATCACCTTTCATCTAACTTCTATAGTTCCACCTTTAGTTTTCTCAATTGAAAATAATCTTTTACTCACTGATTGTTATAGGCTGAACTGTGCACCCCGCCCCCAAATTTGTATGTTGAAGTGCAAACCCCAGTGCCTCAGAATGTGACTGTATTTGGAGACAGAGTCTTTAAAGAGGTAGTTAAGTAAAAACAAGGTCATTGTATAGGCCCTACTCCAATATGTCTGGTGTCCTTACATGAAGAGGAAATTTGGACATGGAGGCCTTGGAAAAGACTACTTTGATCTTGGACTTTCCAGCCTTTGGAGTTGTAAGAAAGTACATTTATGTTATTTAAGCCACCCAGACTGCAGTACTTCATTATGGTAGCCCTGGCAAATTAATACACTAGTTATGTGTACATTTTTCTATTTAATGTCACTTAAGTGGAAATATAAGTTTTTTTGTTTTTTTGTTTTTTTGTGTTTTTTTTTTTTTTTTTTTTTTTTAAGCAGAGGCAATGAATTACTAACCTTGCTATGTCCTACAGTAGTGACTGGCATATAGGAGATATCCAATAAAATTTGGATTTTTTTTAATGGATACATTCAGTCAACAATATTATTGAGGGGATATTTGTATACATATAGCTGATTCATTCATTGTACAGCATAAACTAACACAACATTGTAAAGCAACTGTACTCCAATAAAAAAATAAATAAAAAGACAAAACATAAAAAATATTATTGAGCTTCCTTGTTCCAGGCATTGGGATAGCTATTCAAAATACAAGACAAAGTTCCTCATGGACTTTGTAATCTACTTGAAGTGGAGAAAAGATAAACAACAAAAAAGTAAACAAACAAGGTAATGAAAGGTTGTGACACATGCTTTGAAGGAGATACACCAATTTGTGTGATAGTGAGAAGCCTTGGGATTATAGAAGTTGCCTATATCAATAATGACCCAGTCAGGAAAATACAAACCACTCTAGATATTTCTTCTGAATGGTTTAATACAGAGAACAAATCACACTGTCAAAACAAAGAAGCCAAATAGGGGATGGTGGGGCAAGCCAACATGTAGCAACCATAGAAAGCTATTACTAGTTTTCTACCCATCTAGAGCTAGATGGGTAATGGGAAAAGGTAACATTGTCAGAACCCAGAAACTGGTATTAAATTGAAGCTAAAAGCATGGGGTGGTTGGCCTGATGGTGCAGGTGCCATGAATAGAGGAATTGTCCCCAGAAACTAGAGTCACTGAGGAGACTCTGAAGCAGGAGGTAAAGGAA
This sequence comes from Bos indicus, assembly GCF_029378745.1. Classification (NCBI taxonomy): domain Eukaryota; kingdom Metazoa; phylum Chordata; class Mammalia; order Artiodactyla; family Bovidae; genus Bos; species Bos indicus. The sequence goes on along the minus strand of NC_091789.1, from coordinate 104,291,248 downwards.
TACTCTTCTTCCTGTTCACCAGTCTCCCACAGGCGTCTTCCTTTGGACAAAACAAGTGAGATAGCAAGGGAATATGAGAAATTTAGTTTGCAGGAGAAGAGGGAAGAACTGATCTGAGGGCAAATATTTCAGTGTTAATGTATGACATATGTGGAAGAACAGATGTTGATCCCGTAGGCATCAGTTCAGTTCAGTCACTCAGTCATGTCCAACTCTTTGCGACCCCATGAACTGCAGCACGCCAGGCCTCCCTGTCCATCACCAACTCCCGGAGTTCACTCAGACTCACGTCCGTCGAGTCAGTGATGCCATCCAGCCATCTCATCCTCTGTCATCCCCTTCTCCTCCTGCCCCCAATCCCTCCCAGCATCAGAGTCTTTTCCAATAAGTCAACTCTTCACATGAGGTGGCCAAAGTATTGGAGTTTCAGCTTTAGCATCATTCCTTCCAAAGAAATCCCAGGGCTGATCTCCTTCAGAATGGACTGGTTGGATCTCCTTGCAGTCCAAGGGACTCTCAAGAGTCTTCTCCAACACCACAGTTCAAAAGCATCAATTCTTTGGCGCTCAGCCTTCTTCACAGTCCAACTCTCACATCCATACATGACCACAGGAAAAACCATAGCCTTGACTAGACGGACCTTTGTTGGCAAAGTAATGTCTCTGCTTTTGAATATGCTATCTAGGTTGGTCATAACTTTCCTTCCAAGGAGTAAGCGTCTTTTAATTTCATGGCTGCAATCACTATCTGCAGTGATTTTGGAGCCCAAAAAAATAAAGTCTGACACTGTTTCCACTGTTTCTCCATCTATTTCCCATGAAGTGATGGGACCGGATGCCATGATCTTCGTTTTCTGAATATTGAGCTTTAAGCCAACTTTTCCACTCTCCTCTTTCACTTTCATCAAGAGGCTTTTTAGTTCCTCTTCACTTTATGCCATAAGTGTGGTGTCATCTGCATATCTGAGATTATTGATATTTCTCCTGGCAATCTTGATTCCAGCTTGTGCTTCTTCCAGTCCAGCGTTTTTCATGATGTACTCTGCATATAAGTTAAATAAGCAGGGTGACAATATACAGCCTTGACGTACTCCTTTCCCTATTTGGGCATAGACACTACCAAATCCAGTATGTCTGGAGTGCTATTTGCCTAAAACCTATGAGCAGCTATAGGTGATACAATGAGGTGGCACTAGTGGTAAAGAACCTGCCTGCCAATGCAGGAGACATTTAAGAGACACGGGTTAAATTCCTAGGTCAGGAAGATCCCTTGGAGAAAGGAATGGAAACCCACTCCAGTATTCTTGCCTAGAGAATCCTATGGTCAGAGAAGCCTGGGGTCACAAAGAGTTGGATGCAACTGAAGCAACTTAGCAGGTACCCAATGTAGAAGGTTAGAGTATAAGCTCTGAGGCCAGAACTGCTTGAATTTAATTATTGACTTTGGTAATTACTCAGCCAGATATTTCATGTTCTGCATCTCGATAGTTTTCTTATCTGTGAAATAAGGGTAATAATATTGTCTACTTCACTAGATTGTTTTGAACATTTGATAAATTTGTCCATGGAAAGAAAGTACTTAGCGCAAACCCTGGCAGCCAGTAAGTATTCAGAAAAGGTCTGTGCCCCAGACCTCGCCTTTGAAGTCCTGTGATCTCCCAGAAGCCTATTTGGTAATTAGCCGGGCAGCAGCTCTCAGTGGACAAGTGCCAAATGCTCTTTTCAGCCATGAGCAGCATGAGGAGAGAGACAATCATAGGTATGTCCCCAGCTACATTCTCTTTATTTGAGTCCATCGTGATTCAAGGAACTCAGAGGCAGGCTTCTGAGGGCAGAGCTACCAGCGCAAATTAGTCACTATCTAATGTGGCTGTGGCTTTGTGCAGAATAAGGAACTGAATTCGCTACAGTTGGGTAACCTGGTTCAAGTGCCCAGCTTCTCTGCATCACATTTTTCAATTATCCAATGAATAAACTAATCGTCATTTATGTAATAGTCTTCAGTTCAGTTCAGTCACTCAGTCGTGTCTGACTCTTTGTGACTCCATGGACTGCAGCACGCCAAGCCTCCCTGTCCATCACCAACTCCCAGAGTTTTTTTTCCACTGTTTCCCTATCTATTTGCCATGAAGTGATGGGACCAGATGCCACGATCTTAGTTTTCTGAATGTTGAGCTCTAAGCCAACTTTTTCACTCTCCTCTTTCAGTTTCATCAAGAGGCTCTTTAGTTCTTCTTTGCTTTCTGTCATAAGGGTGGTGTCATCTGCATATCTGAAGTTATTGATATTTATCCTGGAAATCTTGATTCCAGCTTGTGCTTCATCCAAATTGTAATAATCTTAAACAATCACTTATGCATATATATCAAAGTTGGCAATGATCTCCAAGATTATCTTCTTCAACATTCTCATTTTAGAGATGATAACATGTTCAGTTCAGTTGCTCAGTAGTGTCCATCTCTTTGCGACCCCATGGACTGCAGCAGGGCAAGAATCCCTGTTGATTACCAGCTCCTGGATCTTGCTCACATTCATGCCCATTGAGTCAGTGATGCCATCAAACCATTGCATCCTATGTCTTCCCCTTCTCCTCTGCCTTCAATCTTTCCCAGTATCAGGGTGTTTGCCAGTGAGTCAGTTCTTCGCATCAGGTGGCCAAAGAATTGGAGTTTCAGCTTCAGCATCAGTCCTTCCAATGAATATTCAGGACTGATTTCCTTTAGAGTGGACTGGTTGGATCTCCTTGCAGTCCAAGTGATTCTCAAGAGTCTTCTCCAACACCACAGTTCAAAAGCACTAATTCTTCAGTGTTCAGGTTTTGTTATGGTCCAACTGACATCTATACATGTCTTTGGAAAAACCATAGCTTTGACTAAATGGAACTTGTGGGTAAAATAACGAACTGTCTAGGTTGGTCATAGCTTTTCTTCCAAGGAGCAAGCATCTTTTAATTTCATGCTGCAGTCACCATCTGCAGTGAACTTGGAGCCCAAGAAAATAGTGTCTTACTGTTTTGATTGTTTCCCCGTCTATTTGCCAGGAAGGGATGGGACCAGATGCCATGATATTCATTTTTTTGATTGTTGAGTCTTAAGCCAGCTTTTTCACTCTCCTATTTCACTTTCATCAAGAGGTTCCTTGGTTCCTCTTCACTTTTTACCATAAGGGTGGTGTCATCTGCATATCTGAAGTTATTGATATTTCTCTCAGAAATCTTGATTCCAGCTTGTGCTTCATCCAGCCCAGCATTTTGCATGATGTACATTCCATATAAGTTAAATAAGCAGGGTGACAATATACAGCCTTGACATACTCCTTTGACAATTTTGAATCAATCCATTGTTTCATGTCTGGTTCTAACTCTTGCTTTATGACCTGCATACAGATTTCTCAGGAGGCAGGTAAGGTCATCTGGTATTCCCATCTTGTTAAGAATTTCCCACAGTTTGTTGTGATACACACACACAAAGGCTCTGGCATTGTCAATAAAGCAGAAATAGATGTTCTTCTGGAAATCTCTTGCTTTTTCTCTGATCCAATGCATGTTGGCAATTTGATCTCTTGTTCATCTGTCTCTTCTAAATCCAGCTTGAACATCTGGACGTTCTCTGTTGATGTACTGTCTAAGCCTCATTTGGAGAATATTGAGCCTTATTTTGCTAGCATGTGAGATGAGTGCAACTGTGTGGTAGTTTGAACATTCTTTGGCATTGCCTTTCTTTGGGATTGGAATAAAAACTGATTTTTCCAGTCCTGGGCAACTGCTGAGTTTTCCAAATTTACTGGCATATTGACAACACTTTTACAGCATAATCTTTTAGGATTTGAAATAGCTCAGCTGGAATTCCATCACTTCCACTAGCTTTGTTCGTAGTGATGCTTCCTAAGGCCCACTTGACTTCAGACTCCAGGATAGCTGGCTCTAGGTGAATGATCATACCATCATAGTTATCTGAGTCATTAAGATCTTTTTTGTATAGTTCTTCTGTATATTCTTGCCACCTCTTCTTAATATCTTCTGCTTCTATTAGGTCCATACCATTTCTGTGCTTTATTGTGCCCATCTTTGCATGAAATGTTCCCTTGGTATCTCTAATTTTCTTGAAGAGATCTCCAGTCTTTCCCATTCTGTTGTTTTCCTCTGTTTCTTTGCATTGATCACTGAGGAAGACTTTCTTAACTCTCCTTGCTATTCTTTGGAACTCTGCCTTCAGATGGATTTATCTTTCCTTTTCTCCTTTGCCTTTCACTTCTTTTCCCATCTATTTGTAAGGTCTCCTCAGACAACCATTTTGCCTTTTTGCATTTCTTTTTCTTGGCGATGGTTTGATCATCACCTCCTGTACAATGTCATGAACTTCTGTCCATAGTTCTTCAGGCACTCTGTCTTTCAGATCTAATCCCTTGACTCTATTTGTCACTTCCACTGTATAATCATAAGGGATTTCATTTAGGTCATAACTGAATGGTCTAGTGATTTTTTCCTACATTCTTCAATTTAAGTCTGAATTTTGCAATAAGGAGTTCATGATATGAGCCACAGTCAGCTCCCAGTCTTGTTTTTGCTGACTGTATAGAGCTTCTCCATCTTCAGCCGCAAAGAATATAATCAGTCTGATTTTGATATTGCTCATCTGGTGATGTCCATGTGTAGGGTCATCCTTAGTGTTGTTGGAAGAGGGTGTTTACTATGACCAGTGCATTCTCTTCACAAAATTCTGTTAGCATTTGCCCTGTTTCAATTTGTACTCCAAGGCCAAACTTGCCTGTTACTCCAGGTATCTCTTGACTTCCTACTTCTGCATTCCAGTCCCCTATGATAAAAAGGAATTCTTTTTTTTTTTTTTTTGGTGTTATTTCTAGAAAGACTTCACAGAACTGTTTAACCTCAGCTTCTTTGGCATTAGTGGTTGAGGCATAGACTTGGATTACTGTGATATGGAATGGTTGGCCTTGGAAACAGATCATTCTGTCATTTTTGAGATTGCACCCAAGTACTGCATTTTGGACTCTTCTGTTGACTATCAGGGCTACTCCATTTCTTCTAAGAGATTGTTACCCACTGCAGTAGATATAATGGTCATCTGAATTAAATTTGCCCATTCTGGTCCATTTTAGCTCACTGATTCCTAAAATGTCAATGCTCACTCTTGCCATCAGCTATTTGAGCATTTCCAATTTACCTTGATTCACAGACCTAAAATTCCAGGTTCTTATGTACTATTGTTCTTTACAGCATTGGACTTTAGTTCCGTCCCCAGTCACATCACAACTGGGCATTGTTTTCACTTTGGTTCCATCTCTTCATTCTTTCTGGAGTTATTTCTTCACTCTTCTCCAGGAGCATACCGGGCACCTACCAACCTGGGGAGCTCATCTTCAGTGTCATATCTTTTTGCCTTTTCATACTGTTCAGGGGATTCTCAAAGCAAGAATACAAAAGTGATTTGCCATTCCCACCTCCAGTGTACCACCTTTTGTCAGAACTCTCCACCATGACCCGTCTGTCTTGGGTGGCTCTAGATGGCTCATATGGCCCATAGTTTCATTGAGTTAGACAATGCTGTGGTCTGTGTGATCTGTTTGGTTATTTTTCTGTGACTGACAATCAAATGTAGCCTCCAAGAATAAATGTAATTCCCAGAGTCACAGAGTAAGTTAATGCCTGAACTGGAATGAGACTAAGACCTTTGATTCTTGACAGAGAGTGGAATGTGGCAGTGAAAAAAGATAAAAGTTAAATGTACACAACTACTATGATGCTAGTATTGAGAGTCCAATGCTCAAATCCACCTTATAACCTCTGACGTCTTGACAAAATATTATTTACGTATATCATTTATCTATTCTTGTTTATTCATTTGTAAATTCAATAAATATGGCTGCCTATGTGGCAGGCATAGTATGTTAACCACTGATTATATAACAATGAACAAAACAGACACCATTGGTGCCTTCATTTCTATCCAATAAACAAGTAAATGAGGTAAATAAATATGTTAATACAGAAGGTGACAAATGCTATGAGAGAAATAAAGTGAAAGAATCAAGAGTCACTGTGAGGGAAGACAGAATTTAGATTAAAAAGGTTTCTCCAAGGAGATGACATTTCAGTTGAGGACTATAGCCTGAATGTGAGCCAACCATGTAAAGAGGTAGGGGGAAAGTATTCTAGGCATAGAAAACAGAAAGTCCAAAAGATTCGACTTTCCAGGTGGCATTAGGGGTAAAGAACCCACCTGCCATTGCAGGAGACACAAGGACATGCGGGTTCAATTCCTGAGTTGGGAAGATCCCCTGGAAGAGGGCATGACAATCCACTGCAGTATTCTTACCTGGAAAATCCCATGGACAGAGAAACATGACAGACTACACAGTCCATAGTGTTGCAAAGAGTCAAACATGATTGAAGCGACTTTGCATGCATGCGCACAGAGAGCCCCAGGAATTAGAAGCCCAGTGAGGCTGAAACATAGAAAGAAAGTAGGAGAGTGTAGGAGACATATTTGACAGAAACATTTCATATAAAACCTTTATTTTGAGAACAACAGGGAGAGAATGGAACCCTACTCCAGTACTCTTGCCTGGAAAATCCCATGGATGGAGGAGCCTGGTAGGCTGCAGTCCATGGGGTCGCACAGAGTCGGACATGACTGAAGCGACTTAGCAGCAGCAGCAGCAGCAGCAAGCAAGAGAATGAGTCGATCTGATTTACATTTGTATTGTAAAAGACCACTTAGGTTGTTAAATGATAAACAAATTGATAGAGAGACAATAGGTTGAAGCTGTTGTAGTCATCCAGGAAAAAGATGATGTATCTTGTGATGGAAAGGCAGTGAAGATGATAAATAGAGGTAAAAATATTTGAGATATATTTTAGAAGTAGAAACAACAGAACTTGGTGATGGGTTGTATGTAGAGTATGAGGCAAAGAGAGGAGAAATTAAGGATGCCTTTAGGTTTCTGGCTTGAACAACTGGGTAGATGGTTGCACCATTTGCTGATATGAAGAGACTAGAATAAACAGATTTGAGGAGGGGAGGAAATCAAGACTTCCATTTTTGATGTATTAAGTGTGAGCTATACTTGAGTCATATTGTTAGAAGAGATGTCAGAAAGACAATGGGATATACAGGCCTAGACCTCAGGAGCAAATATCTGCTGGGAAATATACATTTTGGAGTCATCCTCAGGTAGACAGGATGAGATTATCTAGAGAGAGAATGTAGGTAGGAAAGGGTCCTGGACCCTTAAGAATTAGACTAATGTTGAGAGGGAGGGGTCAAAAATGGAGACTGAGAAGTAGTGGTCAGTACAGTAGAAAGAAAACCAGAAGAAATCTTATTCACATAAAAAAGTTCTGAGAAATGACACTGAGAACTTGAATGGATGATGATATTAATAGAGATATGACCATTGTATTGGTAAGACAGTCATAGCCATTGGTCTTAAGAAGAGTAGCTTCATTAGCACAAAGGTAACAGAAGTCATCCTGGAATGAGCTGAGGACTGAATGAGGGGGAAAAGAGTTAATGAAGGTAAAGAAGTTGGAAGAGCATAGATATCTCTTTGAAAAGTTTTGCGCTGAAGGGAATAGGAAATAGGGTAATATTTGAAATGGTATGTGTGATCAAGTTGTTCTTTTTTAAAATTTAAATGAGAGTTTAAGAGCATGCTTATATGATGATGAGGGTGAGAAGGAAAGGTTGATGACATAGGACCTTGCTACTTGAAGCATGGTCCACAGACCAACAGCCTTATCATCACCTGGACACTTATTATAAACATAGACCTCAGGCCCCATCCCAGACCCACTGAATCACTATCTGCATTTAACTAGAAATCCAGGTGATTTGCATGTATTTTAAATTCTCAGAGGCACTGGTTCAGCAGAAGGGATACTTGCAGGAGCAAAGGCCTCAAGAAGGTGATAGGGAAAGGTCCAGAGCATAAGACATGTTACTTGCTCTTGGCAGGAACAGAGCTACTTCTTATACTCTAGCAAGAAGGAAGAAAAAAAATGCACAAGGGTGCAAGTGCTTCTGAGCAAGTATGTAATAGTCCTCTAAGAGCAATGGTTCTCAGTCTCAGTTACACACTGGAATCATGAGAGGAGATTTAAACAGGAAGTGTTGAGTGTCCAGCTGAGACTTGTGGTAAAGCAAAATTAGTCAGCTCAACCGTGGGACTTTTTATTCAGTTTCCCTTGCTGTTCAAGCACAGGTACAGAAAGGATAGGTGGTTGGTTAAATCTGGGGTAGATTTGCCAGGAAAACACAATAGGAAAAGAAATGGGAAATAGAGCTGAAAATGCTTTCAAGGAATTGATAATAATAACAGACCAGGTAACCTAAGTTGGACAGAAAAGAAAAGACATGAGAAGGGATGATGAGTATGGGTTAGGTTAATGACATTATATATCTTGATGATGTGGAAGAATTGCTGGAGTAGACGCACCAGTGTAAGTGGGCTGGAAGAATAGGAAAATGATCAGAGGGGAAATGCCTGATATTGAGATTCTGGAGGCAATTCATTGAGATATTTGCTATAACAAGACCAAAGATTACCACAGGAGTTTTCTGACTGAGGAGATGAAAGTGAGGCCAGGGTTGAATAAGCCAACTACAGGAATATTGAGGTTAGACAGACCAGAGAAAGATGAAAACAAGTGATGCTACAGGAGCTAAAGTCTTCAATGAGTGAGGAAGAATATCCAGAAAGATACTCTACCAGCTAACAATTATGCTTAAAGCACCTACTATGTGCCAAGTTTTGTTCTAAGTACTAGGGATACAGAAGTGAAAAACACATATTAGATCTCTATTCTCAGGGAGCTTATATTATAATGAAGAGATTTAGATATTAAACTCCCAAAACAATAAGTTAATATTAGGTACTGAATACTTATTATGAAAATAATAAACAGTTCAGTTCAGTTCAGTCACTTAGTCGTGTCTGACTCTTTGCGACCCCATGAAACACAGCACGCCAGGCCTCACCGTCCATCACCAACTTCCGGACCCCACCCAAACCCATGTCCATTGAGTCGGTGATGCCATCCAACCATCTCATCCTCTGTCGTCCCCTTCTCCTCCTACCCTCAATCTTTCCCAGCATCAGGGTCTTTTCAAATGAGTCAGCTCTTCGCATCAGGTGGCCAAAGTATTGGAGTTTCAGCTTCAATATCAGTCCTTCCAATTAACTCCCAGGACTGATCTCCTTTAGGATGGACTGGTTGGATCTCCTCGCAGTCCAAGGGACTCTCAAGAGTCTTCTCCAAAGCTTCAAAAGCATCAGTTCTTCGGCGCTCAGCTTTCTTCACAGTCCAACACTCACATCCACACATGATCACTGGAAAAACCATAGCCTTGACTAGATGGATCTTTGTTGGTAAAGTAATGTCTCTGCTGTTGAATATGCTATCTAGGTTGGTCATAACTTTCTTTCCAACGAGTAAGCGTCTTTTAATTTCATGGATGCAATCACCATCTGCAGTGATTTTGGAGCCCAGAAAAATAAAGTCAGCCACTGTTTCCACTGTTTTCCCATCTATTTCCCATGAAGTGATGGGACGAGATGCCATGATCTTCGTTTTCTGAATGTTAAGCTTTAAGCCAACTTTTTCACTCTCCTCTTTCACTTTCATCAAGAGGCTTTTTAGTTCCTCTTAACTTTCTGCCATAAGGATGGTGTCATCTGCATATCTGAGGTTATTGATATTTCTCCCAGCAATCTTGATTCCAGCTTGTGCTTCCTCCAGCCCAGCTTTTCTCATGATGTACTCTGCATATAAGTTAAATAAGCAGGGTGACTAGATACAGCCTTGACATACTCCTTTTCCTATTTGGAACTAGTCTGTTGTTTCATGTCCAGTTATAACTGTTGCTTCCTGACCTGCATACATGTTTCTCAAGAGGCAGATCAAGTGGTCTGGTATTCCCATCTCTTTCAGAATTTTCAGCAGTTTATTGTGATCCACACAGTCAAAGGCTTTGGCATAGTCAATAAATCAGAAATAGATGTTTTTCTGGAACTCTCTTCCTTTTTTGATGATCCAGTGGATGTTGGCAATTTGATCTCTGGTTCCTTTGCCTTTTCTAAAACCAGCTTGAACATCTGGAAGTTCATGGTTCACATATTGCTGAAGCCTAGCTTGGAGAATTTTAAGCATTACCAGTGTGTGAGATCAGTGTAATTGTGTGGTAGTTTGAGCATTCTTTGGCATTGCCTTTCTTTGGGATTGGAATGAAAACTGACCTTTTCCAGTCCTGTGGCCACTGATGAGTTTTCCAAATTTGCTGGCATATTGAGTGCCACACTTTCACAGCATCATCTTTAAGGATTTGAAATAGCTCAACTGGAGTTCCATCACCTCCACTAGCTTTGTTCATAGAGATGCTTCCTAAGCCCCACTTGACTTCGCATTCCAGGATGTCTGGCTCTTGGTGAGTGATCACACCATTGTGATTATCTGGGTTGTGAAGATCTTTTTTGTACAGTTCTTCTGTGTATTCTTGCCTACTTCACATTCCAGCATGTCTGGCTCTAGGTCAGTTATCACATCATCGTGATTATCTGGGTCATGAAGATCTTTTTTGTACAGTTCTTCTGTGTATTCTTGCCTACTCTTCTTAATATCTTCTGCTTCTGTTAGGTCCATACCATTTCTGTCCTTTATTGAGCCCATCTTTGCATGAAATGTTCCCTTGGTATCTCTAATTTTCTTGAAGTGATCTCTAGTCTTTCCCATTCTGTTGTTTTCCTCTATTTCTTTGCATTGCTCACTGAAGAAGGCTTTCTTATCTCTCCTTGATATTCTTTGGAACTCTGCATTCAGATGTTTGTATCTTTCCTTTTCTCCTTTGCTTTTTGCTTCTCTTCTTTTCACAGCTATTTGTAAGGCCTCCTCAGACAGCTATTTTGCTTTTTTGCATTTCTTTTTCTTGGGGATGGTCTTGATTGCAGTCTCCTGTACAGTGTCATGAACCTCTGTCCATAGTTCATCAGGCACTCTATCACATCTAGTCCCTTAAATCTAGTTCTCATTTCCACTGTATAGTCATAAGGGATTTGATTTAGGTAATACCTGAATAAACAGGGTGATATAATAAAATGTAACTGAGAAAGGAAAACATTATTTTAGCTAGGTGGCCAAAGAAGGCCTCTCTGAGGAGATGACATCGGAGTTGACACCACAATGATAAGAAACCAGCTGGAACTTCCCTAGTGGTCCAGTGGTTAAAAATATGCCTTGCAATGCAGGGGACATGGATTTGATCCCTGGTCAGAGAACTAATATTCCACATGCCACAGAGCAACTAAGCCTGCATGCTGCAACTACTGAGCCCATGTGCTCCAAAGCCCACACCCCACAACTAGAGAGCCCACATGCTGCAACTATTGAAGTCCTCACACTCTGGAACTTGCATGTCACAACTACTGAGACTGGGTGCCACAACTAAAGAGAGTCCATGCACCACAAGGAAAGATCACATGACATAATGAAGATCCTGTGTGCTGCAACTAAGATCAGACACAGCAAAATAAATTAATTAGTTAATTTAAAAAATGAGCTGGGGGAAGAACATTCCAAACAACAGGAACAACAAAAGCAAAGGCTCAGAACTGGAAATTAGACTGATATGTGTGAGGGGCAGAAAAAGATCAACATGGCAGAATGTAGTAAAACGCAAGACAGTGGTGGGAGATAATGTCAGAGAAGCAGGCAGGACCAGAATATCAGGAGAGGAAAGTAAAAAAGAAAGGAGAGTTGGTGCCAGATGCAGATGACTTGTGCTTCCAAGGAGTTGAGAGTTTTGAAGGCAGGAGAGGAAGAAGTGCTAAACACGATAGATGTCATCCCAAATAAGCAAAAACAGGGAAGAATTTAAAGCAAGATGTTAGTGCAATAGGAAAAGTGTGTATAGGTATATATCTAAATATATAGACTTAATATACATTGGCTTAGACTTTGAGAAGAAAAATCCAACTAGATGAATTTTTAAGGTCATCTATCCCTTTGCTGCTACTCAAAGTCTGGAGCTCAGACCAGTGACATCAGCATCACCTGGGAGTTTATTAGAAATGCAGACTCCCAGGTCCACCCCAGACGTACTGACTTAACACCAGTATTTTTACTAAATTCCTAGTGATTCACATGCACATTAAAGTGTAGAAAGCCCATCTCTAGACCAAACTCATGCCACTAGGTTGGAGTCATTGAGGTAATTTTCCTTGCTAAAAAAAGGGTAGGAAACATCTTCATGTATATATAGATGCATAATTAATAGTCAGAGATGTTGAGATCAGCTAAGGTTCCTGATTTGGGGAAGAAGGTTTGCTGAACATGTGTACTCCCGTTTCTTCTGAGGGAACATCAGCTAAGATAGTCACTTGTCTAGGAACACAATTCCTCACCCTTAAGCTCCCCAAGCAGCTCAATGATCTTGCAGATCCAAGCCAGAGTAGAGATCCAATGGATCATGAGACACTTGAAATAAGCTCTTAATGTAGCTTCAAGCAGCCCAAGGAAGAGCAGGAAGGAAATAGTCACACTTGTCTTTCTTCAGGCCTCAGCAGGCAGAGCTGAGGCTAGAGCTGCTACAGAAATCACTTCCCTGAAATGTAAGGGTCCTTGGCCCAACTGCCTTCCCCCAAGGCAACTTTAGCTTGATCACAGCCACAAGTCAGATGAAAAGCCTATTCCTTCCTCTGTGGTAGAGATCCATTAGTTACTCTTCTCCTGTAAGCTCTCCATAGGGTCTTTACTCTTAAATTTAGATAAATAAAATAATTTCACATTCATTTCAGTCAAACCCTTTTCCTAGCACTCACCTCTTTCCTCCTTCTCTCCCTCTTCTCTTTCTCCCATATGCTATGCCTTTCAGCCTCAAACAACTTCTTCTTTATCTAAGAGATTTTCTTTCCTATTCAAAAATACACTATTCATTTTTAGTTACAAAGATAGGAGCTGAAATAACTGCATGAACTACTAGCTTCAGTTGGGTGAACAGAAAAAATCCCCATCTGGGCAGAGGTATTGCCTGTGTATCTGCTCAAAGATTCTCTGGCAAAACAAACTCACATGTTGATGTCCAACCTTATGAAGTGATGAGTTTCCCATTATTGAAGGCAACAAAGTAGAGTCTGGAAGAACACCTGCCAGAGATGCTGTAGAATGAATCTTCCATTGATGGAAGGGTGTGTTAGAGAACCGTGCAAAGAAGTCAGTGAGCCAAGATGAAAAAAACACTGAACTGGGAGTCAGATGACTGCTGAGTTGCTGTGTGACCTTGGACAAGCCATTCAGATTTTTACCTGTCAAATGTTGTTGTTAGAGTCTTTTAATGCTTTTTGATCTGTGGTTTTACAAAGTGTAGAGAATGTCCTTCAGAGGCCACTTCTTTTTCTGGGGGACATGAAGGAGGCTGAGTAGGAGGAGCTCTGGGCCCCACTTCAACCAAGTAATTCTCCTTTCATCTGCTTAATGCATTAAATTTCTAGCTAAGATTCTGGTTAAACAAAGCATCCCTGCTGCTAAAAATAAACCAAGACTACATCAAAGGCTGAAAATGGAAAGTCTGGCCAACAGCCCACCAGTGCTTTAAGTTTGGGGATGCTCAACAAATATATATGGATATATATTTTTAATTGGGATATTTCATATAAAATATGAAGTTCCAGCTTCTCTAGAAACATCAGAAGGTCTGGCAGCCTAGGGCTGGTATTCCCACCATACAGCCATCAGCTTAGCTAAGTGGCAGCTTCCTTCTTTAGAGCCAATGTGCCTGACTACTGGCCCCTATCTAGCCTCTGCGGACATCTGAGTGGTGATTCCTGCTTTCTAGGGCTCTCTGACCCTCTGCTTCTTTACCTCTTCATAGTTCCAGGGGGGCTTCCCAGGTGGGGCTAGTGGTAAAGAACCCACCTGCTAATGCAGGAGTTGTGGGTTTGATCCCTGTGTCAGGAAAATCCCCTGGAGGAGGGCATGCCAACCCACTCTAGAATTCTTGCCTAGAGAATCCCATGGACAGAGGAGCCTAGTTGGCTATAGTGCATAGAGTTGCAAAGAGTCAGACATGACTGAAGTGACTTAGCATGCAGACACAGTTTCAGACAAACTCAGAATGGGATGATTTAGGAATGATTTTGTCTGTATAGGGATGTAGTCCATGAAGAGCAATGACTTTAAAATTTTAATATTCACGGATGTTCTGAATGAATATTCTGACTCAGTTTGGTCTGGCATGGAACCTAAGGTTCTGCATTTCTAATAGATTATCAGGTGATACAGATACTACTGACCCATGGCCCACACTTACAGAAGTGAGAGGCCAATAGAAAAAGTAAAGAAGAAGCAAGAGCCATGGGCTCCAGTCCCAGTTCTCATTGAGAGCTTCTCTGAGAAAACTACTAAATCTTCTGCTAACCATTCCCCAGGCCTGGGGATGGTAAGAGTGGGATGGTCAGAGGACAAGAAGAGACTCTTCCAGCCAGAGGCATGCTTGGCCAGGAAAAGCATTGCAAAGAAAACCAGCAAGGTGTCCATTTAACAGAAGGTACGTTTCCTTCAAGAACACTTGCCCCCCCACCCCTGACTCCCATCAACCTGGATGACTTGAGTCACCTCTCAGTTTCCAAATTCTGACTCCTGAACTTCAAGGACATTTTTTTTTCCTGGTGAAGGTGCTGAGGACAGTCAAGGGAGAGGGGAGAAAAAAAGGAGGGAGAAGTGGGAGAAAAAGAAGAGGAAATGAAGAGAATAAGTAGAAAAATAAGGTAATAAGGAGGAGAGGTAAAAGGATGAAGTGATGGAGGGAGAAAAAGGAGGGTAAAGAAGTTAGAGGAGGAAGCAGTGGTAGATGAGGAAGGGGAAAAGGGAAAGAAGAAGAGGGAGGAGGAGGTGGGAGGAAAGGAAAGGAGGAAGAATCGGAAAGAGGTGAGCTTAAGAGGTCAAGGCTAAGACTTTTCCTAAAGGCTCCCTCCTTGCTACATTCCATCCTCATCTGACCACTCCTCACAGCAGAATATCTTCACAGCAGGATCCAGAGTCGGACACGACTGAGCAACTGAACTGAACTGAACTGAAGGTCCCTTTCAATGATCTTCGGAAATGCTATGGCAACAGGACAAGGTGACTGCATTCAGCCTAGCCTCCTAGCTTACCTATGATGCAATGTTTCCTCTTCCTCACCAGTTGCATAGCGGGAGACACCCATCCACACCCATGCTTCCTCTTCCTGGTATAGGTGGATTAACAGAATTCATCAGGCTTCTGTGGAAGTCCAGAGGTGAGGGGTAAACCAGGAAGGAAGAGAGAAGGCATCACCTATACATATACATACAATTAGTTGCCAAGTCCTGTTGGCTCTGCCCCTATGGCATTTTTTCTTTATCCCCTCCTTCCCATACTTATAACAGTTGCTTCAAGCCAAGCCTTTATTTCTCTTCTGACCATCACATCAACTGCTGAAGTGCCAATATACCTCCATTTTTGCTGCCGTCCAATCCATTCTCACTCTACTTCCAGAGTTAGAGCCCTAAAGCATTATTTGATCTTCCTCTCATGAAACATTTTTTAATGAATCCTCATGGCTTACAGAACGAAGCTCAAACTATTTAAAAAGATATTAACAAGTCTCTATAACCTGGCCCTAGATCTTCTAAATACTCTTTAGTCTCTCTGAGTATCTACAGTTTCCAGCTCACATGCTTTTAAAATAATATCATGTGATATACAAGCAGCTCATGCAGTTCAATTCCAGAAAAATAAACGACCCAATCAAAAAATGGGTCAAAGAACTAAACAGACATTTCTCCAAAGAAGACATACATATGGCTAACAAATGCATGAAAAGAGGCTCAACATCACTCATGATCAGAGAAATGCAAATCAAAATCACAATGAGGTACCATCTCATGCCAGTCAGAATCAGTTCAGTTCAGTCGCTCAGTCTTGTCCAACTCTTTGCAACCCCATGAACTGCAGCACGCCAGGCCTCCCTGTCCATCACCAACTCCCGGAGTTCACTCAGACTCATGTCCATTGAGTCAGTGATGCCATCCAGCCATCTCATCCTCTGTCGTCCCCTTTTCCTCCTGCCCCCAATCCCTCCCAGCATCAGAGACTTTTCCAATGAGTCAACTCTTCACATGAGGTGGTCAAAGTACTGGAGTTTCAGCTTCAGCATCATTCCTTCCAAAGAAATCCCAGGGCTGATCTCCTTCAGAATGGACTGGTTGGATCTCCTTGCAGTCCAAGGTACTCTCAAGAGTCTTCTCCAACACCACAGTTCAAAAGCGTCAATTCTTCAGCATTCAGCTTTCTTCACAGTCCAACTCTCACATCCATACATAACCACTGGAAAAACCATAGCCTTGACTAGATGGACCTTTGTTGGCAAAGTAATGTCTCTGCTTTTCTATATGCTATCTAGGTTGGTCATAACTTTTCTTCCAAGGAGTAAACATCTTTTAATTTCATGGCTGCAGTCACCATCTCACATGCTAGTAAAGTAATGCTCCAAATTCTCCAAGCCAGGCTTCAGCATGAACTGTGAACTTCCAGATGTTCAAGCTGGTTTTAGAAAAGGCAGAGGAACCAGAGATCAAATTGCCAACATCCGCTGGATCATCAAAAAAGCAAGAGAGTTCCAGAAAAACATCTATTTCTGCTTTATTGACTATGCCAAAGCCTTTGACTGTGTGGATCACAATAAACTGTGGAAAATTCTGAAAGAGATGGGAATACCAGACCACCTGACCTCCCAGTCAGAATGGCTGCTATCAAAAGTCTATAAACAATAAATGCTGGACAGGATGCAGAGAAACAGGAACCCTCTTACACTGTTCTTGGGAATGCAAACTAGTACAGCCACTATGGAGAACAGTGTGGAGATTCCTTAAAAAACTGGAAATACAACTGCCATATGACCCAGCAGTTCCACTGCTGGGCATACACACTGAGGAAAACAGAAATGAAAGAGACAGATGTACCCCAATGTTCATCGCAGCACTGTTTATAATAGCCAGGACATGGAAGCAACCTAGATATCCATCAGCAGACGAATGGATAAGAAAGCTGTGGTACATATACACAATGGAATATTACTCAGCCATTAAAAAGAATACATTTGAATCAGTTCTAATGAGGTGGATGAAACTGGAGCCTATTATACAGAGTGAAGTAAGCCAGAAAGAAAAACACCTATACAGTACACTAACATATAATACAGTATATGTTATATATATAGCATATATATAGAATTTAGAAAGATGGTAATGATAACCCTGTATGGGAGACAGCAAAAGAGACACAGATGTATAGAACAGTCTTTTGGACTCTGTGGGAGAGGGCAAAGGTGGGATGATTTGGAAGAATGGCATTGAAACATGTATAATATCACATGTGAAACGAATCGCCAGTCCAGGTTCAATGCATGATATAGGATGCTTAGGGCTGGTACACTGGAATGACACAGGGGGATGGTATGCAGAAGGAGGTGGGAGGGGGGTTCAGGATGGGGAACACGTGCACACCCGTGGCGGATTCATGTTGATGTATGGCAAAACCAATACAATATTGTAAAGTAATTAGCTTCCAATTAAAATAAATAAATTTATATTAAAAAAAAGAAAGAGATACGTGTACCCCAATGTTCATCACAGCACTGTTTACAATAGCTTGGACATGGAGGCAACCTAGATGCCCACTGGCAGACAAATGGATAAGAAAGCTGTGGTGCATATATACAATGGAATATTACTCAGCTATTAAAAAGAATGAGTTTGAATCCATTCTAATGAGGTGGATGAAACTGTTATACAGAGTGAAGTAAGTCAGAAAGAAAAACACCAGTACAGTATATTAATGCATATATATGGAATTTAAAAAGATGGTAATGATGACCCTATATGTAAAACAGCAAAAGAGACACGGATTTAAAGAATAGACTTTTGGACTCTGTGGGAGAACGCCAGGGTAGGATGATTTGAGAGAATGCATTGAAACATGTATATTACCATATGTGAAATAGATCGCCAGCTCAGGTTCAATACATGAGACAGGGTGCTCAGGGCTGGTGCACAGGGATGACCCTGAGGGATGGGGAGGGAGGCAGGAGGGTGGTTCAGGATGGGGAACACATGTGCACCTGTGGCTGATTCATGTCAATATATGGCAAAAACCACTACAATATTGTAAAGTAATTGGCCTCCAATTCAAATTAATTAATTAATTTTAAAAATATCATTTGAGAAATGTTTCCCTTACTTCTGCTTGTCTAAGTCCTAGCCATCCTTCCAGGCATGGTTCAAAAGTCATCTCTTCTAGGAAGCTTCAACCCAAATTGAAATCCATCTCTTTTTTTCTGTATGCTCACGACATTTTACTGGCAACCTTATGTCACTTGTTACTGCTTGCTATATGTAGTTAGATGTTTATGAGCTTGTCTGCCCCATATAATTTTGCTTCCCCACAGCCTCTGGCAGAGCACTTAGTGTTCAGAGGCTTAGAAAATGTTTGTTTAATGAATTTATGTTCAGAGAAGGCATTTTAAAAAGGGCTCCACATGATCAATATAGTGAAAATGAGTATACTACCCAAAGCAATTTATAGATTCAATGCAATCCCTATCAAGCTACCAACAGTATTCTTCACAGAGCTAGAACAAATAATTTCACAATTTGTATGGAAATACAAAAAACCTCGAATAGCCAAAGCGATCTTGAGAAAGAAAAATGGAACTGGAGGAATCAACCTACCTGACTTCAGGCTCTACTACAAAGCCACAGTTATCAAGACAGTATGGTACTGGCACAAAGACAGGAATATAGATCAATGGAACAAAATAGAAAGCCCAGAGATAAATCCATGCACATATGGACACCTTATCTTTGACAAAGGAGGGAAGAATATACAATGGATTAAAGACAATCTCTTTAACAAGTGGTGCTGGGAAATCTGGTCAACCACTTGTAAAAGAATGAAACTAGAACACTTTCTAACACCATATACAAAAATAAACTCAAAATGGATTAAAGATCTCAACGTAAGACCAGAAACTATAAAACTCCTAGAGGAGAACATAGGCAAAACACTCTCTGACATACATCACAGCAGGATCCTCTATGACCCACCTCCCAGAATATGGGAAATAAAAGCAAAAATAAACAAATGGAACCTAATTAAACTTAAAAGCTTCTGCACATCAAAGGAAACTATTAGCAAGGTGAAAAGACAGCCTTCAGAATGGGAGAAAATAATAGCAAATGAAGCAACCGACAAACAACTAATCTCAAAAATATACAAGCAACTCCTACAGCTCAACTCCAGAAAAATAAATGACCCAATCAAAAAATGGGCCAAAGATCTAAATAGACACTTCTCCAAAGAAGACATATAGATGGCTAACAAACACATGAAAAGATGCTCAACATCACTCATTATCAGAGAAATGCAAATCAAAACCACTATGAGGTACCATTTCACACCAGTCAGAATGGCTGCAATCCAAAAGTCTACAAATAATAAATGCTGCAGAGGGTGTGGAGAAAAGGGAACCCTCTTACACTGTTGGTGGGAATGCAAACTAGTACAGCCACTATGGAGAACAGTGTGGAGATTCCTTAAAAAACTGGAAATAGAACTGCCTTATGATCCAGCAATCCCACTGCTGGGCATACACACTGAGGAACCCAGAAGGGAAAGAGACACGTGTACCCCAATGTTCATCACAGCACTGTTTATAATAGCCAGGACATGGAAGCAACCTAGATGTCCATCAGCAGATGAATGGATAAGAAAGCAGTGGTACATATACACAATGGAGTATTACTCAGCCATTAAAAAGAACACATTTGAATCAGTTCTAATGAGGTGGATGAAACTGGAGCCTATTATACAGAGTGAAGTAAGCCAGAAGGAAAAACACCAATACAGTATACTAATGTATATATATGGAATTTAGAAAGACGGTAACGATAACCCTGTATACAAGACAGCAAAAGAGACACTGATGTATAGAACAGTCTTATGGACTCTGTGGGAGAGGGAGAGGGTGGGAAGATTTGGGAGAATGGCATTGAAACATGTAAAATATCATGTATGAAGTGCGATGCCAGTCCAGGTTCAATGCACAATACTGGATGCTTGGGGCTGGTGCACTGGGACCACCCAGAGGGATGGTATGGGGAGGGAGGAGGGAGGAGGTTTCAGGATGGGGAACACATGTATATCTGTGGTGGATTCATTTTGATATTTGGCAAAACTAATACAATTATGTAAAGTTTAAAAATAAAATAAAATTAATTAAAAAAAAAAAAAAAAGGGCTCCACGTGGATTCAGAGAGGGTATTTCTGAAAAGGGTACAGTGACTCATGTAGGGTTCACCTTTTACTGGAGGCTTTAAGGCATACTAGGGGTGTCTCCATCTCCGCCTCCACAACTAATGCTCCTCTTGATTCTTCACATTCCAGTATTATAATAACCCCCTTTTGGAACTGGAGACATTTTTGAGGTCTCTGAGAAATGAAAGTAACCTTGAAAGGGGGCACCCAGCCTAAAGCACTGATTTTCAAAGGGTAGACTGCAAGCCTTCAATGAATGTCCACTAATGTGGACCCATTTGGGTAATAAAACCAATTAGGTGTGTCCTGATTAGCTTTGTTTTTTTAACTGAAGAGAAAGTTTCAGGCTACATGGCAAATAATAAATAATGCCTAACTACATGGCAAATAATAAATTGTTTGAAAAGTTCGTTTCTATTTTGTATGTTAGTTGTGATGTTGAACATATAGTTTTTAATGTGGGTTCCAGTCAAAAGAGTTTAAAATATGTTTTCCTAAGCCAACATTGGCTGAGAGCAAGATAAAGTAACATAAGCTATTTACTTTATCTCTCTGGATCCCAGTTTCTTCATCAGAAGAACAAGAATACTAATAGTATCTATATCAAAAAGTTGCTGTGAAGAGTAAACAAGTGAATACACATAAAGTCTTTAGCACAGTTTCTGGCACATGTTAACCCTGATGATCGTGATTAACTGTGGGATGGAGGTAGGGGGTAGGGTTGAAAAGATTGCAGTAAGGATCTCTAAGGATGGTAAAAGACCTTGACAGATCTGTTGTTGACCACATGAAGTGACACTCATACATAGTGGGTCCAAATATGATACAAACTATATGTAGCTACACACACACACACACATACTTGTACATCCAATAGCCCCACACAAACTATAGTCCCTACAAGTAATGAATCATGTCTGTCACTTTGCTCCGGTGAGGAATCTGAGCCTGTCACAAAATAAAGTGTTTGGGGTCTAATATTCAGGATGGCCAGGAAGAAAAGAGGGCCTAGGATAGGGGGACAGTTGTGTTAGGAGCAATGAAAATATCCTAGTCTCCAAAGCACAGAGCATACATTGAAAGAGCCTCATGAAACCCTGGGAGTCAGACAAATGAAATACAGGCAGGCATAAGACCACTTGCTTATTTTCCATCAATCTTTCTTTCCTTTTGGGGTGTGATTCTTCTGTGAGCCTGCTGCTTTGTCTTCTCAGGATGGGTGCTGCTGCTAAGTCACTTCAGTCATGTCTGACTCTGTGCAACCCCATAGACAGCAGCCCACCAGGCTCTCCCGTCCCTGGGATTCTCCAGGCAAGAACACTCGAGTGGGTTGCCATTGCCTTCTCTGTCTCAGGATGATTAGGTCTATCTTATATTCTTGGGGAGATGTAAAGAGATATAAGTAGGCAGTGGCAGGGAAGAATTCTTGTCATTTATTTTTATTCAAAGAATATTTATTGAGCACCTTCTATGTGCTAGGCACTTTCTGTATCTGGTACTGGGGATATTTTGGTGAATGAAGCTGTCAAAAAATCTTTGATTTCATAGAACTTATGTTCTAGCAGAAAGAGGCAGATAACAAGGAAAAATAAATAAATAAAATTTATGGTATGTCAAATGGTTAAAAACGCTGTTAGGTGAAAAGGCAGAGAAGATGGGGGTAACAAACATGCAATTTTTAAAAGGATAGTCAGTGACAATATCACTAAGAAGACATGTGAACTAGATCTGATTGAAGTGAGAAAGCAATGTAGACATCTGAGGTCAGAGTGTTCCAGGTGAAAGGAATAGCAAGCAAGGCCTGAGACTGGAATATGCCTGGTGATTTGGAATAAGATAGGGAATGGCAGTATAACTGGAATGGAGTAAGCAATAAGAGACAATGGTGGGAAATGAGGTCATGGAGGTAATAGGCATGAGCATGTAGGGTCTAATAGATTATCATGAGGATTAGGCTTTTACTCTAAGTAAGTGAGGTGGGAGAAAAATGAAGAATGGTGAGCCAAGAAGTAATATGTGACATGATTTGTCTTAAGTTTTAACAAGCTCACTCTGGCTGCTGTGTAAAGAATTGACTCTAGGGGGTTAAAGGAGGAAACAGAGAGGACAAAAAGAAGAATAATGCAGTAACAGTGAGAGATGATAGTGGTTTAGACTAGAGTGGTAGCATGAGAGAAATAATCAATTCCACATGAATTTTGAAGGTAGAACCAACTGGATTTCCTGATGAATTGGATGTGGGATGTGAGAGAAAATGAGTTATCAAGGATTTTGATCTGAGCATCTAGAAGAAAGTATTTGGGAGTTACTATTTACTGAAGCAGAGAAGATTGCAAGAGAACCAGATATGGGGTTTTATATCAAGAAATCAGTTTGGGACATATTAAGTTTGAAATGCCTATTAGATATCCAAGTGAAAATATTAAATTGGCAGCTAGATGTGTCCAGGCAGGCCAGGCCAGAGATATAAGCTTGGAGTCATTAATGTATAAATGTTATTTAAAGTTATGAGGCTAGATGAGGAATTCACCAAAGAAGCTAATATAAATGGAGAAGAGAAAAGGTCCAAAGACTGAGCCCTGGAGCCTTCTAACATTTAGAGACTGGGAAAATGAGGAGAAAGGAGCAGAGGAGTCTGAGAAGGAGCAGTCAGTGAGGAAGGAGTGAGACCAGAAGAGCATCCTGGAAACCAAGGAAGACAGAATTTCAATGATGAAGGAATAGTCAGCTTTGTCAAGTACAGTTGAGAGGGGTTCTTTTACGGGTTAGTAAGAGGGTTAGCCCATGGAAAGCTGACATAACAGTGGTATGTGTTTTTAGGGAAGGGGAAGTGTTTGCTCCCTAGATAACAGCTTCTTGAGTGGTCTATATAGAGGCAGTGTGGCATAAAGATTCTGGTTCAAGAGGCACATGGACCTGGGCTGGACTGGCCAGCAATTCTGTGTGCTTGGTGTGTCATGTGAGACACTTAATACAGAGAGCAGAGCAGCTGTAGTTGTGAACCACATTGGAAACACTGGACTACCAGAAATAGATGTATAAGGAGCAGCTACCCATAGGGTACAATTATAAGCACACTAGGGAGCAGTCTGGAGAAGGCAATGGCACCCCACTCCAGTACTCTTGCCTGGAAAATCCCATGGATAGAGGAGCCTGGTAGGCTGCAGTCCATGGGGTCGCTAAGAGTCAGACACGACTGAGCGACTTCACTTTCACCTTTCACTTTCATGCACTGGAGAAGGAAATGGCAACCCACTCCAGTGTTCTTGCCTGTAGGATCCCAGGGACGGGGGAGCCTGGTGGGCTGCCATCTATGGGGTCGCACAGAGTCGGACACGACTGAAGCAACTTAGCAGCAGCAGCAGCAGAGAGTAGTTAGAAGCACACTCTCCAAACATCCTCCCATTCCAAGATCAGATTCTAGCCTTTCTTGTTTATTCAATCAACACTATGTGTGAAACACTGCTCTAAAGTGTGAAAGTGAAAGTCTCTCAGTTGTGTCCGAATCTTTGCAACCCCATGGACTATACATTCCATGGAATTCTCCAGGCCAGAATACTGGAGTGGGTAGACTTTCCCTTCTCCAGAGACACTGTTCTAAGCACTTACAAATAATAACTCAGTGAATCTCCACAACAGCCCTGTGAGGTAAGTTGTATAATTATCCCATTTTTACAGATGAAAAAACTGAGGCAAGGGAGAGTCTAAGTGACTAGTTCAATTGTACACAGTTACTAAGAGGCAGATCCAGAATTTTAAATCTGCTGTCTGCAGTGTAAATGTTCTTAACCGTTTCAAACAGGCATTAGCAGATGTGGGCCAAATCCTGCACACATGCTATGCTGTTTTTGTGTATTCTTGCACATCTTGAAAGAATTGTTCAAAAAAAGGAAAATCATGCAACAGAGACCTAATATGGTCCACAAAGTTTAAAATATTTACTATAAGGCCCTTTACAGAAAGATGTTACCCTTCCCTGCTCCATACTATAAAAGCGGAAGAAAATACCTCTAATTAGTTTGTGGGTATATCAAATGACATAATATATAGAAAGCAGATGTAGGTGCTCAAAAATAGAAGTTTTTCTTTTTTTTTTCTTTTTTTTAAATAGCAGTTTTTCTTGATTAATTTTATATCCTTCTGCTATTAGCTGTCTGCTTCTTTCACTCTTCCCCAGAAGAATTCTTGTTAGATTTGATTCATTCCAGTACTCCCCATCTTCCCCACCAACCTTTGCTGAAATGTTACAAGAAATAATTGAGCTAGATGGAAATATCAACCATTTATTAGTTAATGTCACCACTGACAGAACACATTAGAAAATTTAAGTTCAGTAGGACTTTCAGTGGTATTAAATTCCTAAATGAATTGGATGAAGCAAGTAGGTTCTATTTAAGAAAGTTTTGACAACAAATGGTAAATAAGTGACTAAATAATATTTCCAGAGATAGAAAATCAATATATGATGGGTTATGTCTCCTAAAAAACAAAATTTTGAATAAATATCTAGAAAACTTTAAATAAAGTCATCTTTCATTTGACTATTACATATAAGGAAAAATTATAGAACATCAGAGCTCAAAGACTCCATAGAAATTCTCTAGTCAAACACTTTCAGAATAAAGATGGGGACTCTGAAGCCCATAGATAGGAAGATACTTACACATGGTCACACAGCACATCTGGAACTAGCATCCTGTTCTCCAAATGTAGTGCTTTTTTCATTAAACCAGTGGTTGAAAACTAGTATCTTGGGGCTAGAATCTGTTTAGTTTGTATCACAAAATTTTAAGAAAATTTGATCCAACATTTAAAAAAAAAACAATATTGCACAAAAATCTGGATTTCCAAATTCCACTGAACTAAATTATAAGATCTGGCAAAATAGGTTCACTTCTCCAAATGACCAGGGTCCAATGGGGCTAAATAGTGGCTGCCTCCTTTAGAAAGGGTTTTGCCATGTTCCTCACCACTTTCAAATGAATTCACTCTGTAATACCGCTCATGTAACTTATCAACTAAACTCCTAGAGGCATTTATGATTTACCTCTCCCTCCTTAAATTTCACAGCATTCTTCCAAACAAGGGATAGACAGTCCCATCCTAGGGCTTCCTGGAGAAAGATATGCTGAGGAGGCAGAGTCATGGACTCTCAGAGGCTTGTTTCTCATTCTTAAGAGTTGTTTTAGGGAAACTAGTTGCTTAACAAAAACCCATTTCCCTTCTTCTTGAGTATGAATGTATCAGGAGTCCTTTGCTACTAAGATTGCCAAATAGGAGGTCAGTGGAAGTTCTTGGGGGGAGCTTTCAGGAAAGCTCCTTAAAACGATGGCAGGTAGCATATGCCATTTTTGTCCTTCCCACTGTTTGTAATACAGATGTGACAGCTTGAGTTCTAGTAGCTAACTTGTGACCTTAAGGATGAAAACCATGTGCTAAGGATGATAGACTCACCATACCAGCCCTGAACAGCCTACCTCTATCTAGATCATTTTTACATGATAGAAAAATAATTGTCTATGTTATTTTAGCTACTGTTATATTTCATTTCTGTTACCAGCAGCTGAATGTAATTCCTAATACATAAGACAAGCATTAGATTGGCTTTGAGGTAGTAAAGATGAATGCTGGAGAGAAAATTATAATTAGGTCTAACCCAAATAACTACCCTATAATTCTAAAATACCTTAAAAAAAATCTTTCTCTTGGTCCCTTCCTTGTCCCAGGCATTTTATTTCTTTATCATAAATGATACTGTATCTTTCTGCCTCTAATCAATTATTCATATCTGCTCTCCATTAAATAAATGCCTACTTACTTGATTCAGTTCAACAGTCATGTGAGCCTGGGAGTGTGCTAGGCACTGGGGTATATACAATTGAATGAGACTCCATCCCAATCTGGTTGGGACATCTGCACCATTGCTGATTAGGTAAATAGGTAAGAGTGTTAAACTCTGGAGTTAGATCCCATGGGTTCAAATTCTAACTCTATTACTTCTTAGTTGTGGGACCTTGGGCAATCTAATTTACCTCTGCATGCTTCAGTCTCCTTGTCTGTAAACTGGAAATAGTAATACTCTCTGTTTAAGAGGGTCGTTGTGAAGATTAAGTGAGGCTAATAGGAATCAGTGAAGTAAAATGGACTGGAATGGGTGAATTTAACTCAGATGACCATTATATATACTACTGTGGGTAGGAATCCTTAGAAGAAATGAAGTAGCCATCATGGTCAACAAAAGTGTCTGAAATGCAGTATTTGGATGCAATCTCAAAAACAACAGAATGATCTCTGTTCATTTCCAAGGCAAGCCATTCAATATCACAGTAATCCAAGTCTATGCCCCAACCAGTAATGCTGAAGAAGCTGAAGTTGAACAGTTCTATGAAGACTTACAAGACTTTTAGAACTAACACCCAAAAAAGATGCCCTTTTCATTATAGGGCACTGGAATGCAAAAGTAGGAAGTCAAGAAACACCTGGGGTAACAGGCAAATTTGGCCTTGTAATATGGAATGAAGCAGGGCAAAGGCTAATAGAGTTTTGCCAAGAGAACGCACTGGTCATAGCAAACACCCTCTTTCAACAACACAAGAGAAGACTCTACACATGGACATCACCAGATGGTCAACACCAAAATCAGATTGATTATATTCTTTGCAGCCAAAGATGGAGAAGCTTTATACAGTCAGCAAAAGCAAGACCAGGAGCTGACTGTGGCTCAGATCATGAATTCCTTATTGCCAAATTCACACTTAAATTGAAGAAAGTAGGGAAAACCACTAGACCATAAAGGTATGACCTAAATCAAATCCCTTATGATTATACAGTGGAAGTGAGAAATAGATTTAAGGGACTAGATCCTCTGTCCATAGTTCATCAGGGAGAGTGCCTGATGAACTATGGACAGAGGTTTGTGACATTGTACAGGAGACAGGGATCAAGACCATCCCCATGGAAAAGAATGCAAAAAAGCAAAATGGCTGTCTGGGGAGGTCTTACAAATAGCTGTGAAAAGAAGAGAAGCGAAAAGCAAAGGAGAAAAGGAAAGATATAAGTATCTGAATGCAAAGTTCCAAAGAATAGCAAGGAGAGCTAAGAAAGCCTTCCTCAGCGATCAACGCAAAGAAATAGAGGAAAACAACAGAATGGGAAAGACTAGAGATCTTTTCAAGAAAATTAGAGATACCAAGGGAACATTTCATGCGAAGATGGGCTTGATAAAGGACAAAAATGGTATGGACTGAACAGAAGCAGAAGATATTAAGAAGAGGTGGAAAGAACACATGGAACTGTGCAAAAAAGATCTTCATGACGCAGATAATCACGATGGTGTGATCACTCACCTAGAGCCAGAGATCCTGGAATGTGAAGTCAAGTGGGCCTTAGAGAGCATCACTACGAACAAAGCTAGTGGCGGTGATGGAATTCCAGTTGAGCTCTTTCAAATCCTGAAAGATTATGCTGTGAAAGTGTTGCACTCAATATGCCAGCAAATTTGGAAAACTCAGCAGTGGCCACAGGACTGGAAAGGGTGAGTTTTCATTACAATCCCAAAGAAAGGCAATGTCAAAGAATGCTCAAAGTACCACACAGTTGCACTCATCTCACACGCTAGTAAAGCAACGCTCCAAATTCTCCAAGCCAGGCTTCAGCAATACGTGAACCGTGAACTTCCAGATGTTCAAGCTGGTTTTAGAAAAGGCAGAGGAACCAGAGATCAAATTGCCAACATCCGCTGGATCATCGAAAAAGCAAGAGAGTTCCAGAAAAACATCTACTTCTGCTTTATTGACTATGCCAAAGCCTTTGACTGTGTGGATCACAATAAACTGTGGAAAGCTCTGAAAAATTTCTCTTGAGAAATCTGTATGCAGGTCAGGAAGCAACAGTTAGAATTGGATATGGAACAACAGACTGGTTCCAAATAGGAAAAGGAGTACGTCAAGGCTGTATCTAGTCACCCTGCTTATTTAACTTATATGCAGAGTACATCATGAGAAACGCTGGACTGGAAGAAACACAAGCTGGAATCAAGATTGCCGGGAGAAATATCAATAACCTCGGATATGCAGATGAGACCACCCTAATGGCAGAAAGTGAAGAGGAACTAAAAAGCCTCTTGATGAAAGTGAAAGAGGAGAGTAGAAAAGTTGGCTTAAAGCTCAACATTCAGAAAACTAAGATCATGGCATCTGGTCCCATCACTTCATGGGAATGAGATGGGGAAACAGTGGAAACAGTGTCAGAGTTTATTTTTTGGGGCTCCAAAATCACTGCAGATGGTGATTGCAAGCCATGAATGTAAAAGACACTTACTCCTTGGAAGGAAAGTTGTGACCAACCTAGATGGCATAATCAAAAGCAGAGACATTACTTTGCCAACAAAGGTGTGTCTAGTCAAGGCTATGGTTTTTCCGGTGGTCATTTATGGATGTGAGAGTTGGACTGTGAAGAAAGCTGAGCGCTGAAGAATTGATGCTTTTGAACTGTGGTGTTGGAGAAGACTCTTGAGCGTCCCTTGAACTACAAGGAGATCCAACCAGTCCATCCTAAAGGAGATCAGTCCTGGGTGTTCATTGGAAGGACTGATGCTGAAGCTGAAACTCCAGTACTTTTGCCACCTCATGTGAAGAGTTGACTAATTGGAAAAGACTCTGATGCTGGGAGGGATTGGGGGCACGAGGAGAAGGGGACAACAGAGGATCAGATGGCTGGATGGCGTCACCGACTCGATGGACATGAGTTTGAGTGAACTCCAGGAGTTGGTGATCGACAGGGTGGCCTGGCATGCTGCAATTCATGGGGTTGCAAAGAGTCAGACATGACTGAGCGCCTGAACTGAACTGAACTAAACTAAATACATGTACAGCACTTAGAATAGTGACTGATTCATGAGAAGAAAATGGCAACCCACTCCAGTACTATTGCCTGGAAAATCCTGTGGATGGAAGAGCCTGATAGACTACAGTCCATGGGGTCACAAAGAGTCAGACAGGACTGAGCGACTTCACTCACTCACTCACTCATGGTGTGGTAAGCAGACTAATTGTGTCCCAAAGATATCTAGTGGGACAGGACTGAGTGACTTCACTCCCTCTCAATCCTAGATTACAGAACAAAAGAGAGGACAAAGGTTACAGGACAAAGGAGCATTAAGATAGAAGATGGAATTAAGGTTGCTAATGACAACTAAAAATGTTGCTCACCATCTAGTTCTACAATAATTATGTCACTAGCCACTATAATCACTGACCTTTAGCATACCCTGAAAACAGTTCAGGTTGGATATCAGGAATTAGGCACTCTGTATTCTGGGAAACTGGAAGAATAGACCTTCTTATTGGTAGATGTTTTCAGAACATTTTTTTTTTCCATGAACCCAAGCTCTTGCATCTTCCCATGCTTATAAAAGCACACTAAAACCATTAACTAAGACATCTATTTTTCATGACTAACAGCAAACTTCTACCAAGTTGTGTGCTTGGTTGCAGGTACTCCTGTCACCAAAATCACATATATGTTGATCTCCCCTCTTACTTCTTTGGAGCAGTTTCTCAAGGCTGTCTCCTCTGCTACAGTCCCCAATAAGTTCTCAAATAAAACTGAAACTCACAGCTCTCATATTGTGTCCTTTTTTTTCTTTTTTTTTTTTCAGTCAACACTTATCAGACACTTTGAAATAGGGGGATTATCCTGGATTATTCTTAAATGTGGAAGCAGGAGGCAGAAGAGTAGGTGTCAGAATGATGTGATGTGATGTGAAAAAGACTTGATCAGCCAGTGCTGGCTTTGAAGAAGGACTGTAGCCTTAAGCTAAAGAGTGTCAACAGTGTCTGGAAGCTGGAAAAAGCAAGAAATGCATTCTCTCCTAAAGTCTCCCAAAAGGAATACATTATCACTGACACCATAATTTTAACTAGTGAGACCTATTTCGGACTTTTGCTTTCCATAACGTTAAGAAAATTAATGTTGTTTGTGTTAAGCCATCAAGTGTGTGGTAATTTGTGCAGTAGCAATAGGAAATGAATACACATGGTAAGTGCCCTATAAATGATAAATACAAAATGAAATAACTCTTAATCCAAGTTCATATTTGCTAAAAAAGCAAAGACATTTTTCATTTGATCCCTGGAACCTATCCCTATTTTAGCGTTGGGGAAACTGAGTGAAAAATATGTAAGCAGTGAATTAGTGGTAAGGTACTTTCCCCTTACTTGCTACCAGCTGCTACTGCATGACTAGTTTATGACTAGTCTTTTCAGCTCCAACAGTGGCAATTTTGCAGACAGACTCCCACATCTGCTGTAACTGAAGTGTGGAAATTCGTTGCTAAGCCATGTAATTTGTTGCTAGGCTTCCTTCCCCCTCTCAGGCCCCAGCACATTTCAGCAACTGGAAGTTAATAATCTGCCAGCAAATTAAATTTGGTGAAAAGATCAGACAGCATGTTAATTGGGAACCAGGTGATCCAAGTTCATCTTGGAGGACTGTGTGACCCTCTACCCAGTACATCCCCAGTGTCAGTTGCTGCTTCCCCACCAGATGCATGAACTCCTGGACCTCTGTGAATCTAAAGGAGGCCACATTCATTTATTTGAGCTGCTAATGAACATCTTCATCTTTTGCCTGCTTTTCTCTGCCTCAAATGCCCTAAGCTCATGTTTTCCAGAGTGTTGTAGTTAAGGGGTGATTATGCATGGTGGAAGTCTTACTGCATAGGGCACATATTCTCACTCCTGGATGTATATGAGAACTGTCCAGGAGCTTTCCAAAGATATAATGCTGAAGTCCTACCCCAGAGATTCTGATTTAATTGGTCTGGGTGGGGTGAGTATTTAAAAAAATGAATATTAAATGTGAGTGTTAAAAAAAAAAAAAAAACAAAACCTACACAGGTGATTTTCATAGCCAACCAAGACTGAGAGCCAGTGGAGTAGTGATTCAGACCTGGAGTTCAAAGACCAGCTCTGCTACTCACTATTTGTGCAACTCTGGGCATGTTGTCTGACCCCTTTGGGCTATGGCTTCCCCATCTGTCAAACATGAAAGACAATCCCTATAGCATAACACTGTCACAAAGTATTAAACGAATTAGCACATGTAAAGCACTTAGAACAGAATTTATAAGCAATTAGTGTCAGAGTGAAACAAAATTATTGATCTGCAGCACTTAGAACTGTTTCTACCATGCAGTAAGTATTCAACAAATGCCAGCTGTTATTACATCAACAAGAACTTTAATAGATGCTTATTTTAAACGTGTATTTCAGAACAGATAACAAAAATCAATTTATAATACCAGTATAAAGCTCTTTTTTAGTATCAAACTTTAAAAAAAAAATGGGTTACTTTAAAGTAAAATAATAAGTAAAGTTATCACTGAAAAAGGCAAAACTTCTGCAGTTTAAGAAACATTGCTCTATCCTCTTTCATGGCCCTTCCTTCTACTAACTTGTTATACCCAATCCTACCTCTTCTTCCAAGCCCAGTATAACATACACGCCACCTTTGTCAGAAAGTCTCCCCTGATCTCCACATCTGGAAATATTTGCCTCCTGCTCTGAATTCCCACAGCTTCTTTCTCTTATATGCATCTCAAACATATCCGACAAAAAACTCTGAATTTTCACTAATTCCCTTCCCTTGCCCCCATTTTCCCCATTTCATTAACCAGCAATGCCACCAATCACATAATTGATGGGGCCAAAAAACTAGTGGCAATATTTTGACTTTTCATTTTCCCTCACACCCCTAACCAGTCTGTCAGCAAAGCTCATCAGTTTTACCTTCTAAATAATAATATTTCCAGACTCTGATCACTTCGTCAAAACCAACACTCTCTCCCACCTGGATGTTGCAGCAGTCTTGTTCACTGGGCTCCCAGCTCCCTTAGGCCCTGGAGACCATTCTCCTCCTAGAAACCAGAGAGCCATTTAAATCATGTTACTGCCCATCTCAAACACCTCCAGTGACTTCTGACATAAAATCCAAACAAGGCCTCCAAAGCCCTGCAGGAGTTAGTACCAATCTCTCAGAAGCCATTCACCTATGGCTCTTCCCTCCTTCCCAGATGTAGCCACTGGGCCTCCTAGAGGGGATTTATCCAAAAACCAAAGGGGAAAAATGAAAGGAATTTGCTTGGATTTACATTTCAGAAAAAAATTACTCTGGCTGAAGTGTGGAGAGTAGATCTAGAGGGACCATGAAGGTGAACACATTGAGGAGGTATTGTTGCCATAGCCTTGGGTAGAGGAAAGACTGAAGTTCAAATGCCACCTTCAACACTTAGCTAGTTTTATGACTTTGGGCCCCCACTCTTGACACTCCTGGCACAGATCTAAGTGTTTTGTTTGTAGTAGTAACTCATATAATCCTTTCTAATTATTTCCTTTTCTCAAATTGGGGATTAAAAAATAGTCCCTGATTTTCAGGATTATTTTGAAGATTAAATAAATTTGTTTGTAATTGGTCTTGTTGTTAGAGAAAACACTGACTAAAACCACCTGCCCTAGGAAGGCAAGATAGTAGCCACTTGCATAGATTATTTTACAAAAGGAGGTCTTGGCAAGGAATGTGGAACTAACAAACTTCCACCAACCAGAAGAATTCAGGAAAAGTCAAAAGCAGAGAGGAGAATCGAGTCTATACGTCCTACCAACCTCTCAGAATCCTTGCTGGAATCCATCTTGGCTGAGTGATGCACACACCACCAGGAAGGACCTTAAGTCAGAGTGTTTGGCTAGAGACAATCCAGAATCTAACCCAATTACCATAAAACCTGAGACTGTGACCCCAATGGCAGGGAAGTTCTAGTTTCCCTTACCCTGCTGCTCCCTGCCAGGGCGTCCCTTCCCAACAGTCTCTTGCTTTGTCAGCACATGTGTCTCCTCGGACAATTAATTTCCAAGTGCTAGATAAGAATACTAAAAGTCCTACTCTTGGGCCCTGGAAGGGATCTATCTCCCTTTCTGCAAAGCTGTCACAGTGCTTGACACACAGTCAGCATTCAACAAATGTTAATTACTATATTTAACGACCCAGGATTTAGCCTCAGGAAAGAATATAAGTGAATGTATTTGGGGAGTAATGTATGATGGATGAGTACAAAGGACTCTGGAGCCAGACTGCTTGGGTTGTAAATCCTTTCTCTACCATTTGTTATTCTTAGAACATTGGATATAATATATAACCTCTTTGTGCCTCAATTTATCTCATGTGTAAAATGGGGATGACAATGATTGCATCTGTTGTGAGGATTAGATGAGCTAATATGTGTAAATTATTTAGAACAGTCCTTGGTCCACAGTCTTGCCTGGAAAATCCCATGGACAGAGGAGCCTGATAGGCTGTAGTCCATGGGGTCGCAAAGAGTCGGACACGACTGAGCAACTTCACTTTGGTCCACAGTAAGTAATCTAATAAAGTCAATAAGCATTAAACTTAATAAATGTTAGCTATTATCACTATTGTTGCTGCCTGAAGCATTTCTACCCAATTCTATTGAGTCAGTGTTTTATTTGCAGCAGCAGCAGCAGCAGCATGCTTATAGATTCAAGACTCTTATGGACTCAACTCATTCATTTACCCATGATGTTTTGGTTTTGTGGAGAAGGAAATGAGTGTATGTTTTTGCATTTTTAAAAATTTGCCACTATTTGGCCAATGGGAGAGCTTTTCAGGGTAGATTAATTGTCATTAAACAACACTACCCAACACAACTCTGAAAGACTCTAAAGGCATGCAGTATAGTGATTATATGTATACATTCCACAATCAAACTATCTGGGATGAAATCCCAGAATTGCCACATATTAGCTATTAGCCTAGGACAAGTGATTTTGTACATCAGTGTCATCCTTGTACCACAGGGATGATGATGATGCCAGTATTTACTAAGGTTGTTGTGAGAATTAATTCATGTAAATTTTGTAAATAGCATTGGGCATGGAGTGTTGCTTATCATTATTAAAAGCACTTAGCCCAAAGTAGATACTCAATACATGATCATTATTGTTAGTATTACTGTTATTATAATTCATAGGTATATATTACTTTATAATTTTTACTCATTTTGACATTTATGATCACATTTTAGTTTTACCATTGTCCTGTCAGGGAAAGGATTATCAATCCCAGGTGACAGATGAGGAAATTGACCTGACTGGACTCTATTCACATTCCTGATATTTTACATGGCCATTTTTTGATTTTGCATGGAAATTCCAAAACTCTAACATAAGATTAAAAGTTACTTATCATAATATTAGTTTTCTAATTTTTAAATAAATTTTTAAATTAGTCAAATATCTATAACTCCTTTAATAGGACTGACTGAATAAAATTACCTTTGACATTATTAAATATTAGCTATAACCTAGCTACATGTAAGTGTTAAGTTATAACAGTCAAAAGTAACAAGTGGCTGTGAAATATTTCACTGTCTGGAAAATTAAAGTTGTGTGTAAGAGAGAGACCACCTAATGTCAATCAAAATAGAGGTTGGTGCAACCCTCCACAATTAATCTCAGCTATCTAAGTCATTAGATGAAGGTCACCAATCATATCTACACCTTAATTTCAACAATTTGCATTAATTACAGTTATACCCAAAACTCTGCTTAAACATGCCCTAGACATTATACCACTCCCTGAAAATACACTGCATTCTTTATTACTTTTCTTATTAAAATGCTATCTCATTCATTTGGTTCCTGACTTTAGGATCTCTACAGGGTAAGCATTATTGTATTGCACATAAGAGGAAAGAGAGCCCCTTCCCCCAAAGGGGAAGTGACTAGAGCAAGACATTAGCTTATAGCTTAGATAGCACTTCTATGAGCTAGGCAAAATTCTAGTAGCTTTACCTGAAGAAAGTTACCGAATCCTCATACATAACAATCCTGTAAGGTAAGTATTATCCTCCACAATTTATACACAGAGATACTGAGGTCCAGAAAAATTAACCATGTTGCCCAAGATCACACTGCTTGGAAGTAACAGAAACAGGTTTCAAACAAAAGCAGTTTGATTTCAGAGCCAACACACTCTTTACTGCTATGTTTCACTGCAAGGTGAAAGCCAGAAATCTTGACATGGGAAGAAAAAAAAAGTCAGTCTTATATGGAGGCCATATCAGTAGTATAGCAACAGACAATAAGCCCAGGCTGAGGGTAGCAAATGTACTGTCCTTTAACGACCCTCCACAGAGGGGCAAAAGATCTGGGAAATCGTGCCTGATTCTGTTCCACTGAAATAAAAGCTGGGGAAATTGGTGCAGTCAGGGCTCTTGTTGGCTTTCAGGGTGGGAAAAGGTGTTACAAGTCCAGAGGGAAGGGAGTCAGGGGATAATGGACCTGAATTCAAGCTACAGAATCATCACTATTTGTTGCCCTTCCAGTTACCTGGACTTTCCCAGCCTCTATATTTCATTGGCTTGACTGTAGCTTCAATTGGCTTCTATAAACTCTACCTCAGAACAATGATAAGATCTTTCATGTAATTTGCCAAGATTAATGCTGGATTCCTCCCCTGAGAACGACTTGCTGAAATTCCGGTTAATTTATACACACAGACACACACACACAGACACACACACACAGACACACCCCATAGAACTGAAGCTCTGTCACCCACTTCCAATCTCAAAGAATAGAGACCTCTTACTCTTCACCCAGTCAAAGCTTCCCTAGTCTGTGACAGTTTTACTCCTAAACTGTCAGTGTCCCCACACATAACAAAGCCCAAAGACCTTGGCCTGGCCTGTAATGGCCTTTCCACCTCTTTATTCTTCCATTCATTTTAAAGGTCAAGTTTAAATGCCACTTCCTCTACCTTCTTCTGATCTTGGATGTTCATCAGTACAGTATCTATTCCATTCTGAATAGGGCTGGAGCTAAATGGAAGAGTGGAAAGACAGGACAGGAAGGTAGGCACCATTTTCACTACTCTAAAACATCTAAGTTCTCCATTTTGCCAAGTCAAGTTTAACCTGGAACATTCATTTGGTACAAGCTCTGTGCCTAGCACCTTTTAAGAATTCTTTCATTTACCCCTCCCTACAGCTCTAAGAAGTGAGGACTATCATTTGTAACTATCCCTCTAAGTAGAATGCCAGTTCTACAAGGTCAAGATTTCTGTCTGTTATATTCACTGCTATATCCCAAGTACCTAAAACAGTGCCTGGATAGCATGTGTTCAATATATATTTGTGAATAACAGGCACCATCTTCTGAGTGAGGAAACTAAAAAAAAACTAAGGCTTAAGTTTTCTGATTTGGAGAATTTAAATGATTTGCCCATGGTCACAAGAATCAAGGGGTAGAATCAAGACTGGAATGAAAACAGACTAGCCTGGGGCCCACACTCTTACCCATTACCTAAGAAGTGAAGAGCTATTGCAGTCCATATAATCACATCATTCATTTATTCAATAAACTACTTTTCTCTCTGTAGCCAGTAGCAACACACATTTTATCATTTGTTTATGTCATTCACACCCTGGGGCCCATGTTTTTAAGCTGTGGGCAATTCCTTTCCCTTGGCATTTGCTACAGTGGTGCTCTTAGGTATTCTAGGCCTCAGATTCTACTTATTTGCATCTCACTATTTGCCCCCTCTAGTCCTTTGGAGAGCTCATTTCCAGTGATGCATCGTTCCATCCTTGGACTCTTGCAAGGAGAAAAGATGGCAAAGATACCTTCTAATTTTAAGCTTGAGCCCCTCCTTGGTACCTTATGACCTTGTGTAAGACAGTTCACCTTTGTGATGTCTTCATGCTCATCTCCACTGCTGAGAAGTGGGCAGATGAAAAGTCTTTGTGTCCAAGTTTAGCAACAGAGGATGTAAAAATGATTATTTTATATACCCAGTAACAGCTGTGTGTGTGTGTGTGTGTGTGTGTATTTCATTTCAAAGAGAAGTCAAAAGAAGATTCAAATGAAGTTTAGAATAGGGGTAGGCTAGAAAGTTATCCCTCAATGAATGCTTCTGGGATGTCTGACACAGTAAGTTTTAGATGATAAGCCTCCTTGCCATTAAGGTCACCACATGTTTTTTTATGCCTGCATAAATCGGGTTTTGACCTGTATATTTGGCCTTGTTGCTCTCTGAGCCTCCCCTATCCTACTGCTGAGCAGCTGCTGCTAGGTGGGGGGAGCTCATCCAATCCCTCTTTGTCCCG
Source organism: Bos indicus (assembly GCF_029378745.1). Classification (NCBI taxonomy): domain Eukaryota; kingdom Metazoa; phylum Chordata; class Mammalia; order Artiodactyla; family Bovidae; genus Bos; species Bos indicus. The sequence goes on along the minus strand of NC_091789.1, from coordinate 104,253,720 downwards.
GGCTTCCCTATCAGCTCACTGGAAGGTGCTTGCTGAGGAGGTTGGTTGGTGAGCTCTAAGCAGCTGATATTCCTAGTCAATAAACTGACCCAATTTAGAAGATTTTTTTAAACCTGAGAGGGCTGGGTTTTATGCGGCAATATACAGCAGTGCACAGAGAGACCAGGGCAGCAAGGTTCAAGGTTTTTTAAATCATTCAACAAATTGGGCACCTGCTGTGAGCCAGACATGTAGAATACCATGATGAGGAAGCCTCAGATCTTGCCTTAACACAATTACATTGTATTAGTGTGTGTGTGGATGGTAATAATGGAGATAAAACATTATACAGCTCTGAGACAGGGTAGAATATGTTAAGTGCTTTTGGAGAATTATAAATAGAGCCCAGAAACTGTATGGGCATACAGCTAAAATTTAAATTGGTGAATGTAAGGGGAGGGCATTAAATGGAGCAGGTTCAACACAGGAAAGGCTCAGAAATGGGAAAGCAACTGCTGCTGGTGAATGGAGCCACTGGAAGAACTATGCTTAAAGACAGACTCATACGCCAAGGAGGATGGACCCGAGGGGAGGTGAGATGAGAAGTAGGGAGAACAGCTAGGAGGTTGTGGGGTGAAAAGCAATGCTGCTGCTACTGCTAAGTCGCTTCAGTCATGATACCAGCCTTCAATTAGGACAAAGGAGAAGCAAGACAAGACATAATTAAGATATCATAAAACTAGAATCTTCAAGGCCTGACAAATGATTATAATGGGAGGGGAAGAAAGAGGGAGGAGTCAGAGAAGACTGAGGTTTAACAGCTACATGACTAGGAGAATGGTAGAGCTAATACCAGCAATCACTCAGAAGGAGAGCCAAGTTTAAGTGAGATCCTAGTGGTGGTAGCAGGGAAAGCATCTGGATTGAGCTGGAAATGCCTAAGGGACATATAGATGGACTAGTCCATCAGGCAGTTGACATACAGATCTGAATATCAGTAGGAGTAGTAGTACTGATGGTCTTTGGGGGAATTCATCAGACGATCGGTGTCATCGGTTGAATTGTACCTCCCCTCAAATTGATACATTGAAGTCTTAAACCACAATGCCTAAGAATATGCACTTATTTGGAAACAGGGTCACTGTCAATCAGTCAGTTCCATCACTCAGTCGTGTCCAACTCTTTGTGACCCCGTGGATGTAGCACGCCAGGCTTACCTGTCCATCACCAGCTCCCAGAGCCTACTCAAACTCATGTCCATTGCATCAGTGATGCCATCCATCCATCTCAACCTCTGTCATCCCCTTCTCCTCCCACCTTCAATCTTTCCCAGCATCGGGGTCTTTTCCAATGAGTCAGTTCTTCGCATCAGATGGCCAAAGTATTGGAGTTGCAGCTTCACCATCAGTCCTTCCAATGAATATTAAGGACTGATTTCCTTTAGGATGAACTGGTTGGATCTCCTTGCAGTCCAAGGACTCTCAAGAGTCTTCTCCAATACCACAGTTCAAAAGCATTGATTCTTCAGCACTCAGCTTTCTCTATAGTCCCACTCTCACATCCATACATGACTACTGGAAAAACCATAGCCTTAACTAGATGGACTTTGTTGGTAAAGTAATGTCTCTGCTTTTTAATATGCTGTCTAGGTTTGTCATAACTTTTCTTCCAAGGAGCAAGTGTCTTTTAATTTCATGGGTCACTGTACATTTAATTAATTAATATTAGGTCATACTGTAACAGGGTTGGCCTATACACCAGTATGACTGGTGCCCTTATATAAAACAGAAATTTAGATTTACACACACACAGGTAGAATACCATGTAAAGATGAAAGCTAAGATTAGAATAATACAGCAAAACCCAAGGAATGCCAAATATTTCCAGCAAACAACCAAAAGATATGAATAAGGCATGAAATAGATTTTCCCTCATAGCCCTCAGAAGGAACCAACCTTGTTGATACTTTGATTTAGAACTTCTAGGTTCCAGAAATGTGAGACAAATTTCTGTTGTTTAAGCCACCAAGTTGTGATGCTTTTTTTATGGCAGCCCTAGAAAACTAGGCAACTAGGAATTAAATTCCTAGGAGTGGCTGTACATGTGTGCTCACTCATTTCATTTGTGTCTGACTCTTTGCGACCCTATGGACTGTAGCCCCCCAGGCTCCTCTGTCCATAGGATTCTCCAGGCAAGAGTGCTGGAGTGGGTTACCATTCCCTTCTCCAAGGGATATTCCTGACCCAAGGATCAAACTCATGTCTCCTGTGGCTCCTGCATTACAGGCAGATTCTTTACCACTGAGCCACCAGAAAAGGTAGGAGACTAGCAAAAGCATGGCTCTCCATGAAGTGCTGTTTTGTCCCAATTAAATATCTTGAAGCATTTATTAGTTTCTCAGGAAACAAAATTAATAAAAGGTTGCATAGTAAAAGGACATGCACTCATCTTCTGGGAGAACACCAAAATCACACCTAGCTGCTGAACAATGATCAAAAGGAGAATGTTGGAACCCATCAAAAAAAGATACCCCATATCTAAGGGCAAAGGAGAAGCCACAGCAGGACAGTAGGAGGAGTGGTGCAATCATGTTTAAAATCAAACCTCATGCCTTCCAGAGACACTTGGAGGGTATGAACAAAACCTTGTGCACACCAGAACCCACGGAAAGGAGTAGTGACCCCCACAAGAGACTGAGTCAGACCTGCCTGCGATTATTTGAGGGTTTCCTATGGAGGCATGAGCCAGCAGCAGCCTGCCATGGGAACAGGGGGTCTGGCAGCAGAAGTCCTGGGAGGTGCGGCATGTTGCATAAGTCCTCTTGGAAGAGGTTGCCATTATCCCAACTATAGAGCTGCCAGATGGGTAATACACAAACTGGAAAACAATTATACCAAAAAACTTCTTGCATTGTTGTGAAAGTTCAGGCTCCACAACAGACTTCCCAAACTGGGTATCCAACAAAGGGATGGGAATCCCCAGGAAATGTGATTTTGAAGGTCATCAGGATTTGATTACAGAATTTCCACAGGACTGGGAAAACAGAGACTCTTGGAGGGCACCCTTGTGTACACCAGGACCCAGGAAAAGGAGCATTGACCCCACAGGACACCGAGCCAGATTTACCTGTAAGTGAGAATCTCTGGCAGAGGTGAAGGTCAAAAGTGGCCTGCTGTGGGGTCAGGGACAATAACAGCCACAGTCCTGGAAAGCCCAGCATGCTGACATAAGTCCTTTTGGAGGAGGTCACCATTACCCCTTCTATAGTTTGGCCTTAGGCCAAAGTACAGGGAAGGAACATAGCCCCACCCATCAACAGAAAATTGGATTAAAGATTTACAGAGCATGGCCTTACCAACCAGAGCAAGACTCAACTTTCCCCACATCTAGTCCCTACCATCAGGAAACTTCCACAAGCCTCTTATCCTCATCCTTCAGAAGACAGACAGAATGAAAACCATAATCACAGAAAACTGACCAAAATGACCACATGGATCACAGTCTTGTATAACTTAATGAAACCATGAGCCACGCCATATAAGGCCACCCAAGACAGATGGTTGTCATGGTGAAGAGTTATGACAAAATGTGGTCCACTGGTGAAGGGGATGGCAAACTCTGGGAGATAATGAAGGACAGGGAAGCCCGACTGCTGTAAATCATGGAGTCGAAAAGAGTTGGACACGTCTGAACGACTAAACAACAACAAGGAAATTCTGAGGAAAGAACAGATTGGGCATAAGGACTGTGAATGCCCAGGGTCAAGGGAAACAAGGTCTGACCAAAAAATGGCTCAGCTCAGTAAGGCTTTTCTTTGATACCGTTTATCTCTTGGGTTGCATTTGCCCCACTAGCTGCTGATAAATTCTCAAGTGCCCCTAGCCCCTTTTAAAAAGAATTCTGAAAGGCAGACATATTAATTATAAGGTTCTGGAACTCAGTGATAACATGTTGGATATCGACTATGTGTCGAGTGTTTTACACTTTGAATTTTCATGGCAGTCCTGTTTTCCTTATTTCACAGATAAGGAAACTGAGGCTCTGAGAAATGACCTGCCAAAGGCTACAGAGCTTGTAAGTGGAAAAAGTGGAAGGAGACTCTAGGCCTTTACTATCCTAAAACCCTGACTTTTCACTCACTTTGAGGAAAGAAAATGGATTTCTTGACTGATACAGACTGTGATCAGTTGTGTGATAGCTGCCTGTAGCACTTAATGAGGAAGGCTGCATTAAGGCTCATTGGGAAAGAGGGGTCATAACTGATTATTGCTGTCTGGTTTGGACATAGACTGAGCATGGGTGACATATTTACCATCCTGTACTATACCATACAATCACCATTGGGTAAGGGAAATAGGAAAAAGGATTCTTATTCCTTGTATTACTTATAAATGTGCTTTGTCATTCCTAGTATGGTCACTTTGCTATTGAGAAAATTAAATATAGGAAATTAGTATATAACATTACATATTTTCAGAATTTCCTGAGTGAACATTTACCAACACACACTTGTGGCATGATGCAACTTGAAATTGCTTTTCCAGTAGAAAGCCCTCACCTCCCATCTCCCCTCACCATATGGAGGCCTGATAGATCTTAATAACCATGCAGTAAGCAGTGCAATGATTGAGAAATTTACATATAAAGCATGAAAGATGGCAATGCATGTGTGCATGTTTGTATGTGTATGTGTGTGTGTGTGTATGTGTGTGACTCAGATGTTCAAAAAAAATCAGGCCTTGGGAACTAAAACGAACTGTTGAGTTCTGCCCCAAGCCACAGGTGTGAGGCCTTGTACCAAGGTCACAGAAGTGGAGCCCAGAACCAAGAAGAAAGGTAATTGGGCCCCTTTGTAACCATTGCCTGGAGAAGGCAATGGCACCCCACTCCGGTACTCTTGCCTGGAAAATCCCATTGATGGAGGAGCCTGGAAGGCTGCAGTCCATGAGGTCGCTGAGGGTCGGACACGACTGAGCGACTTCACTTTCACTTTTCACTTTCATGCATAGGAGAAGGAAATGGCAACCCACTCCAGTGTTCTTGCCTGGAGAATCCCAGGGATGGGGGAGCCTGGTGGGCTGCCGTCTATGGAGTCGCACAGAGTCAGACACGACTGAAGTGACTTAGCAGCAGCAGCAGTAACCATTGCCAAAAGCCCCTAATCATCACTAACAAGCTTCCTGACTCCAAATTAGGCAAAGATGCCCACTCCCGTAAACACCCTATAGCACACCAACCAATCACCTAATGTCAACCTTCCAGAAAGGATTTTCTTTATCTTGAGGCTATAAAAATTGGCTATTAACTTTTGGAAACTGTTGATTCTCCCTGGTCTGCGAAGAGGTCGGCCCACTGTGTTCTCAGTGCCCAAGTTATCTCTGCTCTTTGTTCTTAATAATCTCCCTTTCTTCTGAAATGCTCTGTGTCTGGAAATATTTTTCCAACTCATGGTTGGACTGCCTCAACATTTGGTGGCCCATTTGGGGACTCTCGGGGGCCCTACCCCATTCTTCTTTCTTCTTTCTTTTCCTTTTCCTCGAACCCTCTGCCAACAGGCAAGTGGCTGTGGAATCAACTGAGGAACTCTGGTCAGAGTTGCTCTCTGGTGTGTTACAAAGGTCCCATTGCCCACTGTGCCCCAGGAGCTGCCACCCAAACAGGTGAGGGTTCTCCTTTCTTCTTTTTCCTGCTTCTCCCTTAAGGTGAGGACCAGGCCAATTAAAAGTGTGCAGGCATGGGTCAGACAGTTAAAGGCCATTAGGGCACCTGCCACTTTAAGATTCCTGTGACAAGATGAGGTCACAGAACAGACAGGCTATCAGAGTATCTGCCCCCAGCAAGACAATGTCCATGTGACTTCAGGCACATACTGGTTCAGGCAAAACACTAAGCCCATTCCCCAGACCTTCCCAGCAGTATTATAAGGTGGATTCCACAGCCTGTCTTTTCTGTCTCTTTCACTTTTCCTCCCTTGGTTTGGATGAATTCACAGGAGCCTTAGGACTAGCCTCGGAATCATCCCAAAGAATGCCTTCCATGTTTCAGGGAGTCATCAAAAACTGGGTCACAATTGGATCCAGGAAACTCTTTTCTATTATTTTTGGTCTTAGGCTACTGACCAGTGCATTTGTACACAGTTTGTGCCTAGGCTTGGGCCTAGCTGCACAGTTTTGTACCACTCTCTGTCACATGCTCAGGGGTCCCCTCTCACTGTCAGACACAGTCATTGGGATCGTTGGCCATTTGTGCCATTAGCTACAAAATACCTTGTGACACATGGAGGGTTCAATGGGACAGCTGGGACAGCTGGGACACCTTCTGTGGCTGGTGAACTCTCGTTACTCCCATTGTAAGAATGGGCTTGAGTACATGTTGAGAACCTCCCTCACACTCACCTCTAGGCTATGTTTTCAGGAATTGGAAAAATTCTGACCCTGAAAATCTTAAAGAGACTCAGATTCTTTTGCAACAAAACTTGGAGTCAGTACAAATTGGGGAATGAAGAAAAATGGCTTCTTAATGGCACACTAAATTATAGCATAATCCTCCAACTTGATCTCTTTTATCATTCCTTACACTCAAATCTTTATGGCACTCAGTCAGAATCTAGACCTAAGGGATTCATGCTGTATATCTATTTCTGTTCATGCCCTATCCTCTCATTCCCTCCCATCTCTCCCTTCATCAGATCTCCCAGCCCAGGACTTTCTCCCATAAGAAAGTACTCCCCTTCTAACTCCTCATATTTCTCAGAGCTGGGGTGGAGGGGGGGTGGGAGGCGAGGAGGGGATGAGAAAAAACCAAGCTTTCCCTACTCCTGCAAGTTCCCTTAATCCTTCAGAGTCTTCTGATCAAATGAAGACCCCACCTCCCCAAAGGAACAATCCCTGCTAGGACAACATCTTCAGTCTGCCCCTGTCAGCAGAACCAATTTGAGCACTGTTCGATCTATACTTTAGCTATGATACTATGGCTATAAAAAAGGAGAGATGGAATTTTTGACAAAGGATGGCTATGATATTCTTTAAACCCTGGAGAAACCTGGTTAAATGAAATCTTTTTGAAATTGCAAAACCGGTTCTTTTTGCATGTGCAATTAGAAAAAGTGGACTTGTTAAAATACTTTTTTTTTTTTAGAACTCCAAGGAGAGATAAGAAAGCCTTCCTCAGAGAGCAATGCAAAGAAATAGAGGAAAACAACAGAATGGGAAAGACTAGAGATCTCTTCAAGAAAATTAGAGATACCAAGGGAACATTTCATGTGAAGATGGGCTTGATAAAGGACAGAAATGGTATGGACCTAACAGAAGCAGAAGATATTAAGAAGAGGTAGCAAGAATACACAGAAAAACTGTACAAAAAAGATCTTCATGACCCAGATAATCACAATGGTGTGATCACTCACCTAGAGCCAGACATGCTGGAATGTGAAGTCAAGTGGGCCTTAGAAAGCATCACTACCAACAAAGCAAATGGAGGTGATGGAATTCCAGTTGAGCTCTTTCAAATCCTGAAAGATGATGCTGTGAAAGTGCTGCACTCAATATGCCATCAAATTTGGAAAACTCAGCAGTGGCCACAGGATGGGAACAATCAGTTTTCATTACAATCCCAAAGAAAGGCAATGCCAAAGAATGCTCAAACTACTGCACAATTGCACTCATCTCAAATGCTAGTCAGAGAAGGCAAGGGCAACCCACTCCAGTACTCTTGCCTGGAAAATCCCATGGAAGGAGGAGCCTGGTGGGCTGCAGTCCATGGGGTCACTGAGAGTCGGACACTACTGAGCGACTTCATTTTCACTTTTCAGTTTCATGCATTGGAGAAGGAAATGGCAACCTACTCCAGTTTTCTTGCCTGGAAAATCCCAGGGATGGGGTAGCCTGGTGGGCTGCTGTCTATGGGGTCGCACAGAGTCAGACACAACTGAAGCGACTTAGCAGTAGCAGCAGCACACGCTAGTAAAGTAATGCTCCAAATTCTCCAAGCCAGGCTTCAGCAATACCTGAACAGTGAACTTCCAGATGTTCAAGCTAGTTTTAGAAAAGGCAGAGGAACCAAAGATCAAATTGCCAGCATCCGCTGGATCATAGAAAAAGCAAGAGAGTTCCAGAAAAACATCTATTTCTGCTTTATTGACTATGCCAAAGCCTTTGACTGTGTGGATCACAATAAACTGTGGAAAATTCTGAAAGAGATGGGAATACCAGACCACCTGACCTGCCTCTTGAGAAACCTATATGCAGGTCAAGAAGCAACAGTTAGAACTGGATATGGAACAACAGACTGGTTCCAAATAGGAAAAGGAGTACGTCAAGGCTGTATCTAGTCACCCTGCTTATTTAACTTATATGCAGAGTACATCATGAGAAACACTGGACTGGAAGAAACACAAGCTGGAATCAAGATTGCTGGGAGAAATATCAATAACCTCAGATATGCAGATGACACCACCCTTATGGCAGAAAGTGAAGAGGAACTAAAACGTCTCTTGATGAAAGTGAAAGAGGAGAGTGGAAAAGTTGGCTTAAAGCTCAACATTCAGAAAACTAAGATCATGGCATCTGGTCCCATCACTTCATGGGAAATAGATGGGGAAACAGTGGAAACAGTGTCAGACTTTATTTGGGGGGGGCTCCAAAATAACTACAGATGGTGATTGCAGCCATGAAATTAAAAGACGCTTACTCCTTGGAAGGAAAGTTATGACGAACCTAGATGACATATTCAAAAGCAGAGACATTACTTTGCCAACAAAGGTCCGTCTAGTCAAGGCTATGGTTTTTTTCAGTAGTCATGTATGGATGTGAGAGTTGGGCTGTGAAGAAGGCTGAGCGCCAAAGAATTGATGCTTTTGAACTGTGGTGTTGGAGAAGACTCTTGAGAGTCCCTTGGACTGCAAAAGATCCAACCAGTCCATTCTAAAGGAGATCAGTCCTGGTTGTTCATTGGAAGGACTGATGCTGAAGCTGAAACTCCAGTACTTTGGCCACCTCATGCGAAGAGTTGACTCATTGGAAAAGACTCTGATGCTGGGAGGGATGGGGGCAGGAGAAGGGGACGACAGAGGATGAGATGGCTGGATGGCATCACTGGCTCGATGGACATGAGTTTGTGTGAACTCCGGGAGTTGGTGATGGACAGGGAGGCCTGGCGTGCTGCAGTTCATGGGGTCGCAAAGAGTTGGACACAACTGAGAGACTGAACTGAACTGAACTGAACCCTGGTATAACAGAAACATGCCTAGGCAAAAGCCTGTAGTTAACTCTTTTCATGTTATTGAAATAGACAACCCACTTTGCCTCAGATATTAGCCTTGGGCAAATTAGTAGAACTTCAAGCCAAGGAAAAGAAAAGGGCAAAGAGACCTTTTAAATCTTAAAGCAGAAAACTGTGAGATCTCTGTCTGTCTGGATATATATGTATGTCTTTGTCTCTGGATAATATTGCTCAGGTTAATTTGTAAATGAGCTCTAATTTAATTGGCCTAAAGAAAAGTAAGTGATTGCAAGTCAAACAACTCCAAATTCAAGAAAAATTAAAGTAAATGAATTTCAGGTTCACGTGAACTGGGAAATATTCACTATTAATGTTTGTTTGTGAATCTAATTAACATAGACATATCTTAAGAATTCATTATGAAGAAACTTTAAAGGAAAGAAAGTGCAAATGAGACAAAAACTTTGTTTACCAATCTATAGCATATTAATATAAATGACAGTTCATGGTTTCTGAAGGAAAGTAGGATGTATGTTTTCAGTAAAAAAGGTATAAGGAATGAAATTACATTTTATTAAGGGAAAAAGAAGTAAATGTGCCTTACAGATGGCAGTTCTATGAATGGGCAAATAAAGTGATGAATACAGAAAGTGCAAAAAAGGTTTGTGGGACGTGAAACCCAAGAAGAGAGTTCTGTGCATGGTACAAGTTTCTTAGGATATTAAACTGCCTTTGAAACCTTTTATTATTACTTTGACTAAGTGAATAACTATTGTTTCACAGTGACTATAAGCTGGTACTAGACTAGAATTTGGTTTTCTCTCCCTGTTAAAAGAATAATGTTTTCTTGGAATGCAGCTTTTGATAACAGACTATGTAAATTTCTTTGCCTTTTAGTGATTTATATTTGTTTTTAAAACTTACTGTTACTGTGATAAAATAAATATTATTTCACAATGATCTATGAAGACTATGGCATGTATAGACAAAGATCACTCTGCATCTACAAATATTAACCCCTCACTTCAGACTTTTACTCTGATGTCCTTGAAACATGGCAACAGCCTACTCATAAGTCAGGCAGAGCAGGCAATGGCAACCCACTCCAGTGTTCTTGCCTGGAGAGTCCTGTGGACAGAGGAGCCTGGTGGGCTGCTGTCTGTGGGGTCGCATAGAGTTGGACATGACTGAAGCGACTTAGCATGCATGTATGCATTGGAGAAGGAAATGACGACCCACTCCAGTATTCTTGCCTGGAGAATCCCAGGGATGGAGGAGCCTGGTGAGCTGCTGCCTATGGGGTCACACAGAGTCAGACACAACTGAAGAGACTTAGCAGCAGCAGCAGCAGCAAGTCAGAGGATTTAAAATGGATAAACAATGACTATAAATCAAACAGCCCAAGCTATGGGAAATCCAAGAAGGTTACTTGGCTTTTCCTGGCTCCCTGACAAACCTCATTTTTTTTTTTTTTGATGGGATAAAGCCTTTCCTGGCTTTTTCTCTCACCTTAGAGAAAAAAATGGTTTAAAATGTGTCTTCCACTTGGGTATACATTCTAAAATCCCTAGCAATTAAGGCACCTACTTCACTGAACAAATCATACAAACCTTAACAAAAACTTCACAAACTTCTAAAAACTATCACTGTCACTATCATCCTCAATCATCAGGCAAGGCCAATAGGACAAAAATTAATAATGAGGGATGAAATAAACTGCTACATATGATTATAATTTTCATGACTTTTGGTCTGACATATTTACTGGCTTCTAATCTTTGTTTTCAGATATAAAGAAGGTCTTCTCAAGCTACTTATGGTTCAAAACAATTTGGTGATTTATACCTGTGGGTAAAATTAAAGCATTTTTCTTTTCTCTCTGCCTTGTCCCTCCAGAAATTTGAGACACCTTGGTTCTGAAAAGCCTTATCAGATAAATAAAAAGACTGTCTCCTAACATATAGAGAAATATCAAATTACTTTGGGAACCTCTAGAGGAAAAAATCCTCACCTAAGCAAAATTTGATGGCAGGCCTATGCATCTATAGTCAATGGACCAAACTTATTTTTAAAAACAAATTTGTCTTGACTGTGTTTAATAAAAATGGGTGTAACTTCAAAAAACTTATGCTTCACTGTATGTTTAATTCTAGTTTTGTTAATTAGGGCCTATCTTTGCCAAGACTCACTCCCCAGTAGTTCCTTGTGGTTATACTATACTGTTATAAGATTTAGTTGAGTTAATAAGAGGATATTCTAAGTTTGTTTCTGAAGCCTAACTTCATAATCAATCTTTGGATAAGAATCAGATGCTCTATGATCTACAACCAGGAGATTAACAACAGCCTATAGTTATTTAACAGACTAAGTCAGACGATCTGGGATATACTGCCTCTGCTGCTGTTGCTAAGTCACTTCAGACGTGTCCAACTCTGTGCGACCCCATAGACGGCAGCCCACCAGGCCCCGCCATCCGTGGGATTCTCCAGGAAAGAACACTGGAGTGGGTTGCCATTTCCTCCTCCAATGCATGAAAGTGAAAAGTGAAAGTGAAGTCGCTCAGTCGTGTCCGGGATTGAACCACTTGGTTAAACATCAAGCATCTATGAATAATACCATCCCCACTGACTGAGCAGTAGATGAAGTGGGAGGTGTGTATCTGGCAATCTCTCTTAAGGATATATCATTAAGATATCACATGTAAGCAATGACAATGTGGAGATGTCATAAGACCTATACAAATAAAAATCCTCTAGAACATAAAGAAGGAAATGGTTGATTCCAATTGAGGAGTCAAGAAAATCTTCAGGGAAGAGGTAGCATTTGAGTTGGACTTAGAAGCATGGTAGAATTCAAGAAACAGAGAAAAGAGACAATAGGGAATGGTTAGTTCAGGCAGAAGAAATGTCAAAATCAAAGCCTAAACTATGTGCCAGATATTGTTTTAAGTGCCTAACGTATGCCTAACTCTCACAACAATATAATATATACTTTTACACTTGAGTAAACAGACCTGAGAAGTTAATTTAAGGTCACAGAGCCAGGAAGTAGCCAAACTGGATAGTTGATTAAGCATGCAGTCCATACTCTGATCATAATGTTCTACAGTTTCTCTAACATGAGCAGTGCTCTCTCTTGTGAAGATTAAGGACTAGATGATGATGATGAGAGGGATGAGAGATGAGGCATAGAGATAGCTAAGTAGAATCATCAGCCTAGGATATAATGGAGGTCTGAACCATAATACTAAGTATTTGAGTTATTTTTTTATGGCTTGGAGGTGTTTGTCCTTTCTGAAAAGGAAAGGAAAAGAAAATGAGTTTATGCTTCATTAGGAAGGATTTGAGTTAACTTTAAGAAAAGAATGCCCAGTAGTGAAGGTTGTTAAAAAAGGGAAACAGAACTGGAGGGAAGGAAATTGGGGGAATATCTTAGGAAAGGTAGGGGATGAAGATGACCTCCTAAGGTCTGTCAAAGAATTTCCAGATCACCTAAGCTCAATTAATAGCCCTTTTCGTCCTTGAAACATGATAGAAATCTAAGATTGACATAAATCAATAGATAAACCAGTCTTTGCAATCAGAATCTGAACTTACCAATCAATCACTAGGTAATCTCCAGGCAGAAAGGGTGTTTTTAGGAAGGCTGAGAATGCTCTTCTTCCCTTCTATCAATACAAAGAGCAGAAGCTCCAAAGGCCAACCTCTTCCTTCAGGGTGATTTCCCAGAATTCTCACTCCATATTTTCTCTTACCTCCTATCTTCTCTTTCTTCTAGACTCCACTGGCAGTGAGCCCAGGATGCTTCTCCTAGTAGACAAGGCCCTCCCCTCACACTTTCAGTTCCACCAATTCATACATATACCCCTCCTGTTTTAAGCCAAATGATTCCTTTCCTTTCCCATCTTGTAGGAGCCACTTTGCCCCACCCTATTTGAAATTTTCCTAAACAAGTGAGGACACTCACCCCTGCCTTTTATTCCAAATAAGGCTTTTCTAAACTTTGCTTTAGGAATACTGGGCTAAAGCTGGAGCCAGAGACCCCTAGGACTCTAAGGAGAAATTCTGCTTGAAACAGAAAAAGTAGCCAGTTCTTCCTACTGGTCTTCCTGACCTGTTCATTAAATACTTCCTCCAAGGACCTAGTAGGATGTAGTATAGGGCAAAGAGTACTGGCTAGGGAGTCAGAAGATCTGGCCTTGATAGATTTCCCAGCTCTGGTTAGCATTGCCCTTGTCTGAATCTGCATCTCCCGTCTGTAAAGAAATAAGACAATAATATCAAAATAGAGAGCCACTGACCATTAAATGCTTCTGAATGGGATGACATTTAACTGCTTGTGAAACAATCTTGCCAAAAAATGAATCTGAATCTGATCAAGGCCTCCAGATGTCTCTTATTTGCAGGAAATAGAATAGTGGGGAACATTGAAGTCTACCACAAAGATGTGGTCAGTGAAACACAGACAAGGTAGTAGAAAGCACTATAGGACAAATTAAGCAGTTCATGTTTGTTCAATAAATACACTGAGAGAAAGAGAAGGAGGGGTGGAGAGAAAGAGAAAGAGAATCTAAATTCAACAGAGACTTAAGGGACATGTTAGTCATTTTTAATATATGTATCTTATTAGGATCTGTATGGGAATACAGCTGTTTAAAAATAACTTTTGTGAGACAGCAAGGAAATTGGACATTGATTGAATACTAGATGCTAGTAAGGAATTATTCTTAGTATATTTCTAGGTTTGATAATGGTATTAGTTATAATGTTTAGAATCCTTGTAATTTAGAGAGATATGATGTCCAAGATTTGCATCAAAATAATAAAGAAAATTTTAATGAAGGATTAGATGGAGGAATAGATAAATTACTAATTGCAGAAGCCATATAATGGGTATGGGGGGTCATTATATTGTTTTCTTTACTTTTATAGATGTTTCAAAGTTCTTATAATAAATGAAAATGTTTAAAAAGGGGAAATATAGATTAGTGCAATCATTTTAAGGAGGCTTGGTACTGCAGTAGTAAAGAATCCACCTGTCAATGCAGGAGACATAGGCGACATGGGTTGAATCCCTGGGTCAGGAAGATTTCCTGGAGAAGGAAATGGCAACCTGCTCCAGTATTCTTACCCGGAGAATCTCATGGACAGAGCAGCCTAGTGGGCTACAATTCATGGGGTCGCAAAGAGTCAGATATGACTGAGTGACTGAACAGAGCAGAGAGAGTTCTGAGGGCACACCTTGGAGACTACTGTTAGGTGAAATAATGCATGTATCAAGGTGGGGGGATTTAAAACCCTTCCATGCTTTAAGCTCAGCAATGCTATTTTGGTATATTTTCTGTATACCTTAACACTCTATGGTAACCCAGGCCTACTTGAGTTTGGCTTAAGGATAGACCAAACCACTTACACTTTAGACTGAGGGAGATCTACTTTTGAACACATACAAAAGCAGAGAAATAGTACAAAGAGTGGATTTCCCAGCCCCTAGCCCTAGACTGTTTCATGGCTTGGGAGCCCCCGACATTCTTGTGACTTGAATAATTTTTCTCTAGGACTTTTACCCTAGTACTAGGAACAGACTATAGTGTAAGATATATCATTTTTTTTAGTTTTCCTCAGAGAGCTGTTCCTCCTTGCCAGGCCTTCCTCTATACCCCACTAAATAAGGTACACCACACCTCCAACCCAAATGACTTATACCACAGAGGCCTATATCCTCCACCTCCCAGCCCTGGTAGTTGCCCAGGTCCAATCATCACAGTGGTATTTACAATGTTTTTCACATGTACTAAAATAAAAAGCCTTAATTTCTAGGAATAAGAGAGCTGGAAAAACTTTGGGGAACTTCAGGGGTCACAGTTTTATACAAGGCCTTCCCTGACTGGGTAACAAAGGACTGGGAGACTTGAAGTGCACTCTTCTGTGAACTCCACCAAATAAATATACCACAAGCAATCATATTGTTAAACATGGGTCTCTTGGCCACAAGGGTACAGCTGTGGCTCCTAAGCTGGGAGAACTTTTAGGAGACTGGGTGGGGCAGAAAGTCTCTCAGAGAGTGGGACTCTATTAGAGTATCTCTCTCATTTGTCAACTTCACAGTCTTCTCCCATCCTATTACAGCCATAAATCAGAAATGGAAACAGCTCTGAGAATTCTATAATTCCTAAAGGAGCAGCTTCAGTCATTTTCTGGTTCCTGAGAGTCAGGAAATCAGAAAGGAGACAGGATGCTGGGTGATTCCAGTCCACAAACTGTCTCTGAACTATACCCCAACTTTCTGAAGAACAAATCCTTGCCTACGGTGAATTATGTGGCTTTCATCCCTGCTTCCAACCCTAGATCTGGGCTCAGATATAAGTCTTCTATAAAATTCAACAAGCATGGTGCCATCTTTAGAACAAAAAGTTTTCACCTTTTCCCCTAATTTAGTTTTGCTGAATGTCTAGTTAGTAGGTATATCTCCCTACTCATTGCTATCCCAGTCCCTTCTTATTCCCAGGACTAGATGCTTTCCAAACAGATTGGGTTGGAAGAGCCTGACAGGGCAACACCCCAGTGTGTCAGGATCTAATCAGATGAGAGGTTCTGCTTTTCAGTGCTTGGGACTCTTTTTCAAGCCTTCTCCTATCTCGTCTGGTAGAGGCAAAAGAGTACTAATTATGTAAATCCAGCCCACCTCCAAGTGTCAGATACTCAGGCTCCTGGACAGAAGGAATGTCTTTTGCCAGCTTCCCTCCTTCCTGGGACCCATGCAGCTGCTGGGATTTTCTGGATACAGAGTTCACTTTCTGGGTAAATAAAATCCACAAATAATCTAAAACCTTCAGCTACTACCGTATTATTGGAACCCTCCCTCCAACTAAACTTTTTTGGTTATGGAAATTTTCAAACACATACATGCACACAAATAGAGTCATATAATGAATCCCTATGTATCTATCACTCAGCTTCAATAGTTAGCAAACCAGTCACTCTTATTTTATCCAAATCCTTCCCACACACAAACATTCTTTCCAGAATATTGTAAAGCAAAATCCAAATATACCATCATATCATTTTATTCATAAATAATTCAGACTATATTTTTAATATATATTTTTATATAATCAGAGATGAATGAAGGATACAGAAGGCTCCTTTACAGGTTCAGCAGTTTTGCTTTCACCTCTGCCTCTGATATTCACTCTAATTTTGGAAAAGTTTCTTTCTGTAGACCTAAATTTTTTCATCTGTATAATGGTGTAGGAGAGGTAGAGTGATGTGTATGTGTTAGGAATAGCGGTGCACCAAACTAGTGTTTTTCAAGCTTTAAAGTACACATGACCTCCCTGTTAAAATGGAAATTTTGACTTAGTAGGTCTGAAGTGGAGTCTGGGGTTCTATATTTCTAACAAATTCCCAGGTCCATTGAGTAACAAGGTTGAATTATCTCAGGGACCTCCCAGTTCTGCAATCACACAAGTCGAAAATTCCTGATAATTTTATCTATTTCTCTATCCCCAGATGGGAGGCATGCTTTAATATACCCCAGACAAAGTCCCCCAGTTTTAAAATCTTCAAGGGAAGGTTTGTGTACACCCCTGATCATTAGTTTCAAGCAGTGATATCCTGAAATCAGCTAGTACTAGCTTTCAAGAACTGATTGTCAAATTCTGAGGATCTTTGCAAGTTGTTAAACATAGCCATCATTTAAAATTAAATTAATATCCATTTTCATAGCAGCATTATGCACAATAGCTAAGAGGTGGAAGCAACCCAAGTATTTATGGATGAATGAATAGATAAACAAACTTTGCTATATTCATACAATGGAATATTATTAAGTCTTTAAAAAGGGAAATACATTCTACATATGCTATAACATGTCTGTAAGGACATTGTGCCAAGTAAAATGTGCTTCCCAGGTGGTCCAGTGGTAAAGAATCTGCCTGCAGGAGACACGAGAAATGCGAGTTTGATCCCTGGGTAAAGACGATCCCCTGGAATAGGAAATGGCAGCCTGCTCTGGTAATCTTGCCTGGAAAAATTCCATGGACAGAGGAGCCTTGTGGGGCTACAGTCAATGGGGTTGCAAAGAGTCAGACACGACTGAGCACACACACATGCCAAGTAAAATAAAGCAGTCACAAAAAGATAAACACTGCATGTAAGATTTTACCTACATTGGTATCCAAAGTAATCAAATTTGAAACAAAAAGTTAAATGGTGGTTGCTAGTGACTGGGAGAGGAGGAAATAGAAAGTTGGATAATCAGACTAAAGTTTCAGTTTTTCAAGATGAAAAAGTCCTGAAGATCTGTTTCACAACAATGTGAATATACTTAATCCTGTGTTTTTTATCATGATTAAAAATGAAAAATAAAATGTATCTAAATTATATAAACCTAGAATTAAATAAATTATATTATAAACAAGGTAATAAGTACTCAAAAGTCATCACTTCTAAGAATTTTTTTTACCATATTTCACAATTTATGTATAATATTACTGCTACATTATACACATATATAATATATAATATATGCATCATGGAAATACTACATAATATACGCTTCTGCACATCTCTTCCTAAATTTGCATTTAATGACATGGAGTTGGTAGTCTGAAATCAGTGAATGCTACAAATTAGGTCTCACTCGTCCTACCCTCTATCGCAGTGGAGGGCTGGTTGTTAAACATCTACCAGCAGACCACTGGTTCTAGGGCCTAGCAAACCTTTAATATCAGTAATTTCTTCCACTAGAACTATCCCCAAATACCTACTTTTGCATTTCAATATTTCTTTTCCAGTATGGAGGAAGACATCAAGTCTCAGGTAAAGAATTGCACTAAATGAGCCTCCCAGCTACTGTACAGACAGGAAGTATGGAAGAAGTTTCAGTTCAGTTCAGTTCAGTCACTCAGTCATGTCTGACTCTTTGTGACCCCATGGACTGCAGCATACCAGGTCTCCATGTCCAGTGCCAACTCCTGGAGTTTACTCAAACTCATGTCCATTGAGTTGGTAATGCCATCCAACCATCTCATCCTCTGTCATCCCCTTCTCCCACTGCCTTCGATCTTTCCCAGTATCAGGGTCTTTTCAAATGAGTCAGTTCTTCACAGCAGGTGGCCAGAGTATTGGAGCTTCAGCTTTAGCATCAGTCCTTTCAATGGATATTCATGACTGATTTCCTTTAGGATGGACTGATTGGATCTCCTTGCAGTCCAAGGGACTCTCAAGAGTCTTCTCCAACACCACAGTTCCAAAAGCATCAATTCTTCAGCACTCAGCTTTCTTTACAGTCCAACTCTCACATCCATATATGACTACTAGAAAAACCTTAGCTTTGACTAGATGTACCTTTGTTGGCAAAGTAATGTCTCTACTTTTTAATATGCTGTCTAGGTTGGTCATAACTTTTCTTCCAAGGAGTAAGTGTCTTTTAATTTCATGGCTGCAGTCACCATCTGCAGTGATTTTGGAGTCAAAAATGAATAAATAAAGTTTGCCACTGTTTCCATTGTTCCCATCTATTTGCCATGAAGTGATGGGATCAGATGCCATGATCTTCGTTTTCTGAATGTTGAGCTTTAAGCCAACTTTTTCACTCTCCTCTTTCACTTTCATCATGAGGCTCTTTAGTTCTTTGCTTTCTGCCATAAGGGTGGTGTCATCTGCATATCTGAGGTTATTGATATTTCTCCTGGCAATCTTGATTTCAGCTTGTGCTTCATCCAGCCCAGTGATTCTCATGATTCACTCTGCATATAAGTTAAATAAGCAGGGTGACAATATACAGCCTTGACATACTCCTTTTCCTATTTGGAACCAGTCTGTTGTTCCATGTCCAGTTCTAACTGTTGCTTCCTGATCTGCATACAGATTTCTCAAGAGGCAGGTCAGGTGGTCTGGTATTCCCATCTCTTTCAGAATTTTCCACAGTTTGCTGTGATCCACACAGTCAAAGGCTTTGGCATAGTCAATAAACCAGAAGCAGATGTTTTTCTAGAACTCTTGCTTTTTCGATGATCCAACAGATGTTGGCAATTTGATCTCTGGTTTCTCTTCTTTTTCTAAATCGAGCTTGAACATCTGGAATTTTACAGATCAAATTTTACAGAGAATTTTGAGCATTTTAGTAAGGTAACTAGTTTGTGAGATGAGTGCAATTGTGCAGTAGTTTGAGCATTATTTGGCATTACCTTTCTTTAGGATTGGGATGAAAATTGACATTTTCCAGTCCTGTGGCCACTGCTGAGTTTTCCAAATTTGCTGGCATATCAAGTATGGCACTTTCACAGCATCATCTTTTAGGATTTGAAATAGCTCAACTGGAATTCCATCACTTCCACTAGCTTTGTTCATAGTGAGCCTTTTCTGGCTCTAGGTGAGTGATCACACCATCGTGATTATCTGGGTTGGGAAGATCTTTTTTGTATAGTTCTTCTGTGTATTCTTGGCACCTCTTCTCAATATCTTCTGCTTCTGTTAGGTGCATACCATTTCTGTACTTTATTGTGCCCAACTTTGCATGAAATATTCCCTTGGTATCTCTAATTTTCTTGATCTCTAGTCTTTCCCATTCTATTGTTTTCCTCTATTTCCTTGCATTGATCACTGAGGAAGGCTTTCTTATCTCTCCTTGCTATTCTTTGGAACTCTGCATTCAAATGGGTATATATTTCCCTTTCTCCTTTGCCTTTTACTTCTCTTCTATTCACAACTATTTTTAAGGCCTCCTCAGACAACCATTTTGCCTTTTTGCACTTATTTTCCTTGGGGATGGTCCTGATCCCTGCCTGCTGTACAATGTCACGAACATCTGTCCATAGTTCTTCAGGCACTCTATCAGGTGTAATCCCTTAAATCTGTCACTTCTACTGTATAATTGTAAGGGATTTGATTTAGGTCACACCTGAATGGTCTATTGGTTTTCCCTACTTTCTTCAATTTAAGTCTGAATTTGGCAATAAGGAGTTCATGGTCTGTGCCACAGTCTGCTCCCGGTATTGTTTTTGCTGACTGTTTAGAACTTCATTGTTGTCTGCAAAAAATATAATCAATCTGATTTTGGTATTGGCCATCTGGTGATGTCCATGTGTAGAGTCTTCTCTTGGGTTGTTTGTTCAGAACAACTCATTATGCAATAAATATTAATTATGGAGTATCTTTGTGAGCTAGACTATGAAATACTTGTTAAGAATTTAGATAATCCAGGCATGATATGATTTACCTCTGACCAATAATATGGAATTGGCCAAAATTTTTGAAACCATTTTCTGCAAAGGCGGTTTTATCTTTGCTTACAAAAAAGTGTACTGGGTCAAGAGACTAGGGCTAATTAGGGGGTTTAATGGAACAATGGGACATTAAGCAAATGATTTCACCTCTCTGTGCCTCAGTTTCCTCATGTGAAACATGAAGGTAGCAGTATAACTATCACTGTGATAGCTGATGCTACATATGCTCTTGTATGTGCCAGGCACTGTTCTAAATTCTTTACATATATTCCCTCATTTAATCCTCACAACAATGCTAGGAAGTAATTTCTATTCATTTTCCTGATGGGGAAACTGAGGCACAGACAGAGGAAATAGTGGGCCCAAGGTTGGATGAATCAATAACTGGAATAAAGATTGCCGGGAGAAATATCAACAACCTCAGATATGCAGATGATACCACTCTTATGGCAGAAAGTGAAGAACTAAAGAGTCTCTTGATGAAAGTGAAAGAGGAGAGTGAAAAAGCTAGATTAAAATTCAACATTCAAAAAATGAAGTTCATGGCATCTGGTCCCATCACTTCATGGCAAATAGATGGGTAAACAATGGAAACGGTGGCAGACTTTATTTATTTATTTTTGACTCCAAAATCACTGCAGATGGTGACTGCAGCCATGAAATTAAAAGATGCTTGTTCCTTGGAAGAAAAGCTACGACAAACCTAGATAGCATATTAAAAAGCAGACAATACTTTGCCAACAAAGGTCTGTCAAGTCAAAGCTATGGTTTCTCCAGTAGTCATGTACAGATGTGGGAGAGCTGGACAATAAAAAAGGCTGAGCACTGAATAATTGATACCTTTGAGCTTTGGTGCTGGAGATCACCATGGTGCTGTTATATCTTTGCTGGATATAACAGCAAAGAGATCAAGCCAATCAATCCTAAAGGAAATCAGTCCTTAAAATTCATTGGGAGGACTGATGCTGAAGATAAAGTTCCAATACTTTGGCCACCTGATGGGAAGAACTGACACTGGAAAAGACCTTGATGCTAGGAAAGATTGAAGGCAGGAGGAGAAGAGGACAATACAGGATGAAATGGTTGGATGGCATCACAGACTCAATAGACATGAGTTTGAGCAAATTCCGGAAAATGGAGAAGGACAGGGAAGCCTGGCATCTGCAGTCCATGGGGTCGCAAACAGTCCAACATAACTGAGCAACTGAACAGCAGGTAAAGCAACAGCAAGGTTACAACAGTCAGTAAGTGAATGGCGTTTACTAGATGACCTCCTAGTTCAGAGCCATTCAATTCTATTCTGTAAAAGCCATTTCCAGTTTGGAGCTGGGAGCCCTGCTTAGGCCTCAAGGCCATACCTGAGAGAGTCAATTCTTAGGTATGTTGATAAGAAGTCCGGGGTGCCTGAGGAGGAGAAAGGGATCTGGGGCTTTCAAGGAGGGGATAGGAGTCTGAGGTTCTCAAGGAGGAGATAAGTACAAATATTTTTTCTACATTCCTTAGTCTCAGTCGCATAAAGTGTGTGTTTTTTTTTTCCCTTAAAGCCCAGAACTGATCATTACACAACAAAAAAACCCATCTTACACTCTGTACTAAGGATTATATAACAACAAAGTATCCTGCTTGAGGACATGTTTCTCCTATTTAAGAACCTGCTGACTAATCCTTTTATCTTAAAATATATATTAAAGGAATGGGTCTGGTTTGGTTAAGTTCATTTCATTTCTATCGTTTAGTCATGTCTGACTCTTTGCAACCCCATGGACTGCAGCACACCATGCTTCCCTGTCCATCACCAACTCTCAGAGCTTGCTCAAACTCATGTCCATCGACACAGCAATGCCATCCAATGATCTCATCCTTTGTTGTCACTTTCTCCTCCTGCTTTCAGTTTTTCCCAGCATCAGGGTCTTTTCCAGTGAGTCAGTTCTTCGCATCAGGTGGCCAAAATATTGGAGTTTCAGCTTTAGCATCAGACCTTCCAATGAATAGTCATGACTGATTTCCTCTAGCATTGACTGGTTGGATCTCCTTGCAGTCTAAGGGACTCTCAAGAGTCTTCTCCAACACTACAGTTCAAAAGCATCAATTCTTCATTTCTCAGCTTTCTTTATGGTTCAACTCTCATATCCATACCTGAATACTAGAAAAGCCATAGCTTTGACTAGACGGACCTTTGTTGGCAAAGTGATGTCTGTGCTTTTTAATATGCTGTCTGGATTTGTCTTAGCTTTTCTTCCAAGGAGCAAGCATCTTTTAATTTCATGGCTGCAGTCACCATCTGGAGTGATTTTGGAGCCCAAGAAAATAAAGTCTGCCACTGTTTCCATTGTTTCCCCATCTATTTGCCATGAAGTGATGGGACTAGATGCCATTATCTTAGTTTTTTTTAATGTTGAGTTTAAGCCAGCTTTTTCACTCTCCTCTTTCACTTTCATCAAAAGGCTCTTTAATTCTTCTTCACTTTCTCCCATAAGGGTGGTGAAATCTGCATATCTGTGGTTATTGATATTTCTCCCGGCATTCTTGATTCCTGCTTGTACTTCATCGAGCCCGGCATCTCACATGATGTACTCTGCATATAAGTTAAATAAACAGGGTGATGATATACAGCCTTGACATACTCCTTCCCCAATTTGGAATCAGTACATTGTTCCATGTCTGCTTCTAACTGTTGCTTCCTGACCTGCACACAGGTTTCTCAGGAGGCAGGTCAGGTGGTCTGGTATTCTCATCTCTTTAAGAATTTTCCACAGTTTGTTGTGATCCACACAGTCAAAGGCTTTGACATAGTCAATAAAGCAGAAGTAGATATTTTGCTTTTTCTATGATCCAACGGATGTTGGCAATTTGATCTCTGGTTTCTCTTTCTTTTCTAAATCCAGCTTGAACATCTGGAAGCCCTTGGTTCATATACTGTTGAAGTCTCATTTGGATAATTTTGAGTATTACTTTGCTAATGTGTGAGATGAGTGCAATTGTGTGGTAGTTTGAACATTTTTGGCATTGCCTTTCTTTGAAATTGGAATGTAAACTGACCTTTTCCAGTCCTGTGATCACTGGTGAGTTTTCCAAATTTGCTGGCATATTGAGTGCAGCAGTTTCACAGCATCATCTTTTAGGATTTGAAATAGTTCAACTGGAATTCCATCATCTCCATTAGCTTTGTTCATATTGATGCTTCTTAAGGGCCACTTGACTTTGGACTCCAGGATGCCTGGCTGTAGGTAAGTGATCACACCATCGTGGTTATCTGAGTCATGAAGATCTTTTTTGTATAGTTCTGTGTGTTCTTGCCACCTCTTCTTCACATATTCTGCTTCTGTTAAATGCATACCATTTCTGTACTTTATTGTGTCCGTATTTGCATGAAATATTCCCTTGGTATCTCTAATTTTCTTGAAGTGCTCTCTAGTATTTCTCATTCTATTATTTTCCTCTATTTCTTTGCATTTATCACTGAGGAAGGCTTTCTTATCTCTCTTTGCTATTCTTTGGAACTCTGCATTCAGATGGGTATATCTTTCCTTTTCTCCTTCGCCTTCCATTTCTCTCTTTTTTTTCAGCTATTTGTAAGGCCTCCTCAGACAACCATTTTGCTTTTTTGCATTTCTTTTTCATGGGGATGGTCTTGATCACTGGTAAGACCTTTCTATTGTTAGTTCTAATCCCCTTATCTTAAAATGTAGAATGTGGAAGTGGGTCTGGTAAGACCTTTACAACCTTGAGACATTCTTTTGATTTACTGTAATAACCAACTGAAGAAGTATATAGATCCCTTGCTAAGACTAGTGAGGGGGCACTCTCCATCCCCATTCTGATGTCTATGTCAGAAACGATCTCTGTCCTTTTTTATAGTGTAATAAACTCTTCTACACAAAAGCTCTTGAGTATCAACCCTGATCCCGAAGTGAAATCTTCCAAAATCACGAATCTGACATTGTTCATGTAAGCTATCATACTCTTCTGTTTAAACCTGAGTCAGAAGGCAGGACCTCAGAGATCTGAGAAGCAGTAAGGGTAGAATTGAATCTCCTGGAACCTGGGAAATGCAGCCAGGGTCCCTCTGTCCAATTTACAGCAAGGAATCCAGCGGGCATAACATTTGGTGGTAAGTCTCCCTCCATATAGTTATAGTTTAGGAACAAAAAAATAAAGGCAACCCAGGTTCTAGTAGACTGTATCAAATGTTTTATGTGAGATGCTTTAATGCTGATGTTTGAAGCTGAGTGGGTTTAGAGGACTTGTTCTATATTTTATCTTGGTATAAGTAATTTGTTCTCTGGGTTTAAGATATTTTTGTGCATTTTCCTTGGCCCTTGGAGGCCCCAAGGGACAAAGTGATAGGTGTGCCTAATCCAAATCTAAAGTGGATCCGCTTTTTTACTGAAGGAAAAAAAAAAAATGATACAAAATTGTTCGCCAGGACTGTTGGTGTTAGTTGGCTAATTGAGCTCCATCCTATTCTTCTCTATTGAGGATAGCTTCTTCATTTGATCTCTTGCTTTTTTGCCTCTGATCTGAAAGTTATTTCCAAGCATGCCACAGTAACCTAGAGAGCCACTCTAATGTTCATTTAAAAGCTGTTTTTCATTAGTTCTTCTGCTAAAATGACCCATGGAAAGTATTAGACCCACATGTAATAATAACAAAAATATCAAAATACAAAAGTTTAAAAATAGGCTTCTTCCTACAGTCACCATTGCCATTTCACCCAAGGTGAAACTGTCAGAAGCCAAAATATTAACCACCAATAGTGACTCCAGTATCTTCCATTCCAGAAAATAGGAAACTAGCAAGGACCTTGAAGGGTCATCTGGTTAAGCCTCCTGATTCCAGATTAGTGCGTATACAACAGATTAGCAGTCAAATCAATTATAGGAGTGGCTTCTGGGGGTATTGATGACCAATATGTTTTGACTTACAAATAGACTTATCTACTATCTTCCTAAAGCATGCCATGGGTTATGCTCATTCTCCTGGGGTGACTCCTTCATGTTTCAGATCTCCTTTGGTTCCCTGGTATATTGTGAGTACCATTTTATCTCCCAAGTTGATAATATCATTTGGAAAATGATTAATATGTGAAGAGCATCAAGCAGGGGCTGGTCCATATGGTGCTGAATAGCATGGAGATTTATTATTCTTCTGTATTTTAATTTTTAATTGACACCAAAGACAATGATGGAAACCTGATACCTATCCTTGGGAGCTTATAATTCTTCTTTTTATTATTTCTAATTCCAAGCTAAGGATCCCCACAAGGCATATTGAAACGTGTACCTGCAATAAGTGAGAGACCATCTGAAGGCTTTGGAATTGCACTTCTGGATCCTGAATTTCCTCATTGAGAGTAGTGTGCACAAAGGGTCTGGCAGGAAACAGGCATTTAATAAATGTATAAATTCTTCTCAGCAAATGATGATCCAGTAAAGTAGCACTATTAATTTCCCTTTTTCCTTTAACAGGGCTCCTCAATTCAATACCACTTCAAAGGCTAAGAAGTCTAGCCTGGTCTATCCTGCTCTTTATCTTTATTTTATTCTTTTCATTCCCAATCCTTCCTTCTTCCTCTTTCATTGCCCACAGTCTCCTTCTTAATGCTCTTCCCTTCCTCTCTAACAAGCACACTGAGTTCTGTTTGTGCACAGCCAGTGAGAAAACATGAATCAGCTGGATGGCGTATATCTTGCCAAGTGGATATGATGGATTGGAAGCCTCATTCCTACTGTGGTGTGTGATTATTATTTTGATTAAGTCTCTGGAGAAAACAGTGACAACTAAGACAGGGCCACCAACATATGCCTACCTCATAAATCTTTGCTGTAGGCCCAGTATTTGGCTTGACCTTCTCTAACACTTAAGCCATTCCCCAGCCCCTAGCTCAGAGAGTCAGAAAAATTGGCTCCTCATCTTACAGCACTCTATATTTGGGGAGAAGAAAAGGGAGGAGGGAAGAATCGAGCCTACAGCTAAAAGGTTTATGAAAACTGACTAGCTAGGAGATCATCTCTAGGCAGAAAACAATGATAAAAATAGTCACTTGTAGCTGAAATGAAGCTACACTCTGGTGGCTTCAAGTCATTTCATTCTTTCTTTGTCTAACACAAACAAGTTTCTGCTACAGTTAGCACTACACAGGCAGTTGGACAAAGATTGGGAAGTGCCAAGCCAGATCCTAATAGTGAGTGTGCATCAGGACTGCCAGCAGCAGCTGCTTTATTTCTGGGATTGATGGCAGAAACAGAGGAAGCAGCTGAATTCCTGGGACACAGTGAAAATACCTGGGCTCAGGTGGAGTTTGTTAGACTGTGTATTAGTTTGCTAGAGCTACTATACAAAGTATCACAAACCGAGTGGCTTAAACAACAGAAATTTATCTTCCCAGTTCTGGAGACTACAAGTCTGAAAACAAGGTGACAGCAGAGTTGGTTCCCTCTGAGGACTGTGAGGGAGAATCTGGTCTATGCCTCTCTCTTAATTTCTGGTAAACTATTTCTGGCAATATTTGATGTCTCTTGGCTTGTAGATCATGTCTTAATCTTTATGTGGCCTTGTCCCTGTGTACATATATGTGTGCAAATTTCCCCTTCTTATAATGATATCATATTGGATTAGGGGTCCACCTTACTACAGTATAGGCTTCCTTGGTGGGTCAGATAGTAAAGAATCTCCCTGTAATGCAGGAGACCCAAGTTTGATCCCTGGGTTGGGAAGACCTCCTGGAGAAGGAAATGGCAACCCACTATAGTATAGTTGCTTGGAGAATTACATGGACAGAGAAGCCTGGCAAGCTACAGTCCATAGGGTCACAAAGAGTTGGACATGACTGAGTGACCAACACTACTACAGTATGACTTCATCTTAACTAAGTACTTCTGCAATGATCTTATTTCCAAAAAAGGTTACATTCTAAGGTACTGGTGATAGGGACTCCAACATATGAATTTGAAGGGGACATAGTTAAACTCATACCAGTTCCAGGGACAGGAGAGGTAAAGCCTGGCATAGGCATAAAAAACACTATTGTTTTTGTTAATGATAAGAACAGGCAACATCATCTATTGAATTTGTGCTAGGTACTGGGCTGGATTCTCAGATGCCTTGTTTCATTATTTGCATCACAAATCTATACAGTAGGTACTTAACTATTATGCCCATGTTTCAGCATACAAAACTAAGGCCCTAGAAAGAAAAATGACTTGCTCCATAAAGGGAATTTGACTTGGCCCAAGTCATGGGTCCAGTAAATGGCAGAGTGACATTTGAACTCAGATCCATATGACACCAAGGTATCTCTGAAATGCTCTTTGCACTATGCTGTTGTTCAGTCACTCAGTTGTTTCCAACTCTTTGCGACCTCATGGACTACCTCATGGATAGTACAATAACGTCACTCTCTCTCAGAGTTTGTTCAAACTCATGTCCATTGAGTCAGTGATGCTATCCAACCATTTCATCCTCAGTCACCCCCTTCTCCTCCTGCCATCAATCTTTCCCAGCATTAAGGTCTTTCCCAATGTGTTGGCTCTTCGCATCAGGTGGTCAAAATATTGGAGCTTCAGCTTCACCATCATCCTTTCCAGTGAATATTGAGGGTTTATTTCCTTCAGGATTTACTTGTTTGATATCCTTGCTATCTAAGGGACTCTCAAGAGTCTTCTCCAGAACCACAGTTCAAAGGCATCAGTTCTTTGGCCCTCAACCTTCTTTGTGATCCAACTCTCACATCCCTACAAGACTACTGAAAAAAGCATAGTTTTGACTATACTTTGATAGCAAAGTGATATTCTGGTTTTTAATAGCCCATCTAGGTTTGTCACAGCTTTTCTTCCAAGGAGCAAGTATCTTTTAAATTCATGGCTGCAGTCACCATCCACAGTGATCCTGAAGCCCAAGAAAATAAAATCTGTCACTGTTTCCATTTTCCTCCCATCTATTTGCCATGAAGTGATGGGACCGGATGCCATGATCTTAGTTTTTTGAATGTTGAATTTTAAGCCAGCTTCTTCATCCTCCTCTTTTCACCTTCATCAAGAGGCTCCTTAGTTTCTCTTCACTTTCTGCCATTAAAGTGGTATCATCTGCATATCTGAGCTTGTTGATATTGATTCCAGCTCATGAGTCATCCAGCCCAGCATTTTGCATGATGTACTCTGCATATAAGTTATACTTTGCACCATACTCTTTTGCTAATTAGGATGCCCTCACTTGCCCCATTTCAGGACATGAAACCTGAAGAGAAATTCTGATTTTAGAACTGGTAGGATCTGTTTAAGGATCTTGGGTGGCTGAAGCATCTTCCTTGGAGAGCTTTAAGAGTAGGAGACCTCTCTGCCAGAATCTGTTGGTGTGATAAGAGGCTATCTAAAGGTAGAGATGTAGGTAAGATGATCTCCAGTAAATGGCAGGTGTATAAGTGGCAGGAGGAGAGGTTAGAAGAAAAGGATGTAGAGATGGTAGAGTTCTAAGGAACCAGTACAATCGGTGAGACATAATGGTGCATACTCATATAGCATTTATTATATACTAAGCATTGTTGAAGTACTTTATATATATTTACTCATTCAACCATCAAAATCACCCTATATGGTGGGGTCCATCTTTGTCCTTGGTTTATAAAAAGGAAATTAAGGCACAAAATTTTGAATAACTTGTCTAAAATTTCACAAAAAAATGCATATCAAGACTGAGATTTGAATATAAGCAGTTTGATTCCAGTCAACCCCAAGAAATTTGCTTTTCTCTGATTAAACAATTCACTCAGATCCACTACCCATACTGTGAAATGCATGTTATCCAGTGCAACTTATGTTAAGAAGCATTAAATTGCCTCCTTTAATCTTCACAAAAACCACATGAGGTATGACATCTGTTATTACATCAGTGCCATGGGATAGCAGAAGAAATCAAGGTTCGATTCACAAGCAGAGCTGAGATTCAAGCCTAGGTCTGGCTTACCTCAACACTATGCAACTATGTGTCTCACTGCCTTATGGTTTGCTGGGCTGATTGTTAAATCAATTCCTTCCAAGATAAGAAAGCTGATAAAAGATGTGATTGCTCTTAAGATGTATATGTATTTTAACAGAGATTCTTGGAAACACAAACCTTTCCCCAGAGTAAAGTTCCTCTTAGATATTTCATCACTTGCAGCAAGTTAGACTGCTTAATGGCACACATCTTTTACATGCAAGCACCAAGAACGCTTGAGATTCTGTGTGTACCAATGTATGAGATGGAGGAGATTTCTATATATATTGATATTAGTTCAAGAGATATTATAAATAAATTAAATGAGTATGCAAATTATATGCAAACACATTTAATAGCATTCTTTCAGGAAAGGGATGCCAGCAAGCCAATAAAGTGGGCAGTGTTTTCTGTTCCACTAATGGCTAAGCTGGGAAACTGTGTAGGACAAAGCTGGCCAAAATACCCTCTATAAGCAAATGGAGACGAGTTTGTTACCTTTGTTCCCAAGAATCTGTATAAATCACTACATAATTCCAAAGCCTAATGTTTTCCCTGTATGGTCACTGATTCTGTCCTAAAACTCAAGAACACCACGTGTTAGTGAAAAGAACCTTCTGTATAAGAAGAGCTAGGTTCTAGTTGAATTTCTGCTTTGGACCATGTATGTATCCTTGGGCAAGTTATTTGACTTCTCTGAGTATCACTTACCCCTGATTATAAAGAAAGGGATAAGATGTAATTATCTCTGAATTTCTTTCCATTTAAATATTCTGTTTAATTATTAAAATATCTTCAAATTCTTAGCCTTTGAGTCATTAATGGATTGGGTGAGAAAAGCATTATTTCTTAAAAGTCTATTAAAATGTACTTGTAGAAAAAAAAATAAATAAAATGTACTTGTAGGAAAAAACTACTGGAGAGCATTTGCAAGTAGATCTATTTAGACCTCACCTGCTTAAAGGTACAAGAAATACCAATACCTGCTTTGCAGATTTATATCGCACTTACTCAGCCAAGCCCATATCTCTCCCTCTCTGAGTAACTTAGGTTCAGGATCTAAGATAGACCCTAGGAGAATTTCTATAAAGAAGGCTTTGTGGAGTGCATTTTGACAGATGGTTGGAGGCACCAAATTCTTTCATTTTATTATTAATTTTTGTTGAAGTATAGTGGCTTTACAATGTTGTATTACTTTCTGCTCTACAGTGAAGTGAATCAGTTATACATATACATATCTCTCCTCTTTTTTTAGATTTCCTTCCCATTTAGGTCACCACAGAACACTAAGTAGAGTTCCCTGTGCTGTACAATAGGTTCTCATTATTTATCTATTTTATGCATAGTAGTCAATCCCAATCTCCCATTTCGTCTCATCCCTCTTCCTCCCTTGGCATCCATAAGTTTGCTTTCTATATTTGTATCTCTATTTCTGCTTTCCAAATAAGTTCATCTGTACTATTTTTCTAGATTGCACATATAAGTGATGTTATACAATATTTGTTTTTCTCTTTCTGACATACTTCACTCTGTATTTTCCATCTCTAGGTCTATCCACATCTTTGCAAATGGTGCTACTTTGTTCATTTTTATGGCTGAGCAATATTCCACTGTATATATTTACCATATCTACTTTATCCATTCTTCTGTTGATAGACATTTAGATTTCTTCTATATTCTGGCTAATGGAAATAGTGCTGAAATGAACATTGGGGTGCATGCATCTTTTTGAATTGTGATTTGTGTTAGGTATATAACCAGGAGTGGGATTTCTAGGTCATATGGTAGTTCTATATTTTTATGGTAGTTCTAGTTTTTTGAGGAACCTCTATACCATTCTCCATAATGGCTGTACAATTTACATTCCAATCAACAGGGTATCAGGGTTTCTGTGTCTGCACACCTTCTCCAGCATTTATTGTTTGTAGATTTTCTGATGATGGCCATTCTGACCTATGTGAGGTGATGCTTCGTTGAGGTTTCGATTTGCACTTCTCTAATAATTAGTGCTATTGAGCATCTTTACATGTGTTTTTTGGCCATCCGAATGTTTCCTTTGGAGAAGTGACTATTTAGATTTTCATCCTGTTTTTGATTGGGCTTCCCTGGTGGCTCAGAAGTTAAAGCGTCTGCCTGGAATGCGGGAGACACGGGTTTGATCCCTGGGTCAGGAAGATCCACTGGAGAAGAAAATGGCAACCCACTCCAATACTCTTGCCTGGAGAATTCCATGGAGGGAGGAGCTTGGTAGGCTATAGTCCATGAGGTCGCAAAGAGTGGGACATGACTGAGTGACTTCACTTTCACTTTCACTTTCCTTAATGTTTTGGATATTGAGCTGCATGAGCTATTCTCATATTTTGGAGATTAATTCCTTGTCAATTGTGTCATTTGCAAATATTTTATTCCATTCTGAGAGTTGTCTTATTGTTTTGTTTATGGGTTCCTTTGCTGTGCAAAAGCTTTTAAATTTAATTAGATCCCATTTGTTTATCTTTTAATTTTTATTACTCTATGAGGTGGGTCAAAGAGGATCTTGCTGCAATTTATGTCAAAGACTGTTCTATCCATGTTTTCCTCTAAGAGTTTTATAGTTTCTGACTTTACATTTAGGTGTTCAATCCATGTTGAGTTCATTTTTGTGTGTGGTGTTAGGAAGTGTTCTATTTTTATCCTTTTCATGTAGCTGTCCATTTCTCCTAACATCACTTATTGAAGATATTACCTTCTCTATTGTATACATATTCTTGCCTCCTTTGTCATAGATTAGGTGAGCATAGGTGTGTGAGTTCATTTTTGGGCTTTCTATGCTATTCCATTCATATTCCACTCATATTCCACTCAATATGCCAACAAATTTGGAAAACTCAGCAGTGGCCACAGGACTGGAAAAGGTCAGTTTTCATTCCAATCCCAAAGAAAGGCAATGCCAAAGAATGCTCAAACTACCGCACAATTGCACTCATCTCACATGCTAGTAAAGTAATGCTCAAAATTCTCCAAGCCAGGCTTCAGCAATATGTGAAACGTGAACTTCCAGATGTTCAAGCTGGTTTTAGAAAAGGCAGAGGAACCAGAGATCAAATTGCTAACATCCACTGGATCATAGAAAAAGCAAGAGAGTTCCAGAAAAACATCTATGCTTTATTGACTATGCCAAGGCCTTTGACTGTGTGGATCACAATAAACTGTGGAAAATTCTGAAAGAGATGGGAATACCAGACCACCTGATCTGCCTCTTGAGAAATCTGCATGCAGGTCAGGAAGCAACAGTTAGAACTGGACATGGAACAACAAACTGATTCCAAATAGGAAAAGGAGTCTGTCAAGGCTTTATATTTTCATCCTGTTTATTTAACTTATATGCAGAGTACATCATGAGAAACGCTGGGCTGGAAGAAGCACAAGCTGGAATCAAGATTGCCAGGAGAAATATCAATAACCTCAGATATACATGACACCACCCTTATGGCAGAAAGTGAAGAGGAACTAAAAAGCCTCTTGATGAAAGTTAAAGTGGAGAGTGAAAACGTTGGCTTAAAGCTCAATATTCAGAAAACAAAGATCATGGCATCTGGTCCCATCACTTCATGGGAAATAGATGGGGGAACAGTGGAAACAGTGGCTGACTTTATTTTTTTGGGCTCCAAAATCACTACAGATGGTGACTGCAGCCATGAAATTAAAAGATGCTTACTCCTTGGAAGTAAAGTTATGACCAACCTAGACAGCATATTCAAAAGCAGAGTTTGCCAACAAAGGTCCGTCTAGTCAAGGCTATGGTTTTTCCTGTGATCATGTATGGATGTGAGAGTTGGACTGTGAAGAAGGCTGAGTGCCAAAGAATTGATGCTTTTGAACTGTGGTGTTGGAGAAGACTCTTGAGAGTCCCTTGGACTGCAAGGAGATCCAACCAGTCCATTTTAAAGGAGATCAGTCCTGGGATTTCTTTGGAAGGAATGATGCTAAAGCTGAAACTCCAGTACTTTGGCCACCTCATGCAAAGAGTTGACTCATTGGAAAAGACTCTGATGCTGGGAGGGATTGGGGGCAGGAGGAGAAGGGGATGACAGAGCATGAGATGGCTGGATGACATCACTGACTCGATGGACGTGAGTCTGGGTGAACTCTGGGAGATGGTGATGGACAGGGAGGCCTGGTGTGCTGCGATTCATGGGGTCGCAAAGAGTCGGACATGACTGAGCAACTGAACTGAACTGAACTGATGCTATTCCATTGGCCTATATTTCTGTTTTTGTACCAGTACCATCTTATTTGATTACTGTAGCTTTCTAGTATAGTCTAAAGTCAGGTAGCCTGATTCCTCCAAGCACATTTTTCTTTCTCAAAAAGACTGCTTTGGCTTTTCAGAGTCTTTTGTGTTTCCATAAAAATTGCAAAATAATTTGTTATAATTCTGTGAGAAATTCCATAGGTAATTTGATAGGGATTTCAGTGAATTTGTAGATTTCTTTGGGTAGTACAGTAATTTTCAAAATATTGATTCTTCCAGTCCAAGAACGTGGTATATTTCTCCGTATATTTGTGTTGTCCTTGATTTCTGTCACCAATATATTACAGCTTTCTGAGTACAGGTCTTTTGGCTCCTTTATTCCTAAATATTTTATTTTTCCTGTGGTATTAAATGAAATTGTTTCCTTAATTTCTCTTTCTTAACTTTCTTTGTTAGTGTATATGAATGCAAGAGATTTATCTGTATTAATTTTGCATCCTGTAATTTATCAAATTCATTGATGAGCTCTACTAGTTTTCTAGGAGCATCTTTATGATTTTCTATATATAATATCATGTCATATGCAAACAGTGACAGTTTGACTTCTTCTTCCCCAATATGGATTCCTTTTATTTCTTTTTCTTCTCTGCTATCTGTGTCTAGGACTTCCAAAAGCGTGTTGAACAAAAGTGATATGAGTAACATCCTTATCTTGTTGCTGATCGTAGAGGAAATTCTTTCATCTTTTCAACACTGAGTATGTTATTAGCTGTAGGTTTGTCATATATGGCTTTTATTATGTTGTGGTAGGTTCTGTCTAAGACCACTTTTGGAGAGTTTTTAACATAAATGAGTGTTGAATTTTATTATAAGTTTTTCTGTATTTATTGATATGTTTATATGGTTTTTATTCTTTAATCTGTTAATATAGTGTATCACATAGATTGATTTTCATGACTTGAAGAATCCTTGCACCCCTGGGATAAATCCAAATTGATCAGGGTATATAATACCTTCAATATATTGTTGGATTTGGTTCACTATTTTGTTGAGGATTTTTGCATCTATATTTATTAGTGATATTGGCCTGTAACTTTTTTTGGTGTGGTATCTTTGCCTGGCTTTGGTATCAGGGTGACGATACCCTCATAAAATCAGTTTGGGAGTGGTCCTTTGTCTACTAGTTTTTGGAAGAGTTTGAGAAGGATATGTATTAGCTCTTCTCTAAATGTTTGATAGAATTTGCCTGTGAAGCCATCTGGTAGTGGACTTATGTTTGTTGGAAAATTATTAATCAGTTTCAGTTTCATTAATTGTGATTGGTCTGTTCACATTTTTTTTTTTCTTCTGGTTCAGTATTGGAAGATAGTATCTTTTAAAGAATTTGTCCATTTTTTTCCTAGTTGGCCATTTTATTGGCATATAGTTGCTTGTAGTATTCTCTTATGATCCTTTGTATTTGTGCTGTGACAGTTGTAACATACCTTCTTCATTTCTAATTTTACTGATTTGGTCCTCTCCTTTTTTCTCATGATGAGTCTGGCTAAAGTTTTTTTAGCTTTGTTTTTCTCAAAGAACTATTAGTTTCATTGATCTTTGCTATTGTTTTCTTCATTTTTATTTCACTTACTTCTGCTCTGATCTTTATGATTTCTTTTCTTCAACTAGTTTGGGTTTTGTTTGTTCTTTTCTCTCTAGTTGATTTAGGTGTCAAGTTAGGTTGTTTATTTGAGATTTTTCTCCTTTCTTGAGATGAGATTGTATTGCTATAAATTTCCCTCGTAGAGTTGCTTTTGCTGCATTTCATAGGTTTGGGGTCACCATGTTTTCATTGTCATTTATTTCTAGATATTTTAAAATTTCATCTTTGATTTCTTCAATGATCCATTGGTTATTTAGTAGCATACTGTTTAGCCTCCATGTGTTTGGGTTTTTTACAGCTTTTCCTATAATTGATTTTAAAATTCGTGGTTGGAAAAATGCTTAATATGATTTCAATTTTCTTAAATTTACAGAGGCTTGATTTCTGATCTGAGATAAGATCTATCCTGGAGAATGTTCCTAGTGCATTTGAGAAGAAAGTATATTTTGCTGCTTTCATTTGGGATGTCTTCTAAATATAAATTAATTCTATCTGGTATAATGTGTCATCTAAGGCTTTTGTTTTTTAAATTCTTTGTCTGGATGGTCTGTGCATTGGAGTAAGTGGGGTGTTAAAATGAAAGTGAAGTCACTCAGTCATGTCCAACTCTTTGTGACCCCATGGACTGTAGCCTACAAGGCTCCTCTGTCTATGGGATTTTCCAGACAATACTGGAGTGGGTTGCCATTTCTTTCTCCAGGGGATCTTCCCAGCCCAGGGATCAAACCCGGGTCTCCTTCATTGTAAGCAGACGTTTTTACCATCTGAACCACCAGGGAAGTCAGGGTGTTAAAGCCCCACTATTATGGTATTACCATTGATTTCCCCTCTTATGCCAGTTAGCATTTGTCTTAAGTATCAAGATGC
This sequence comes from Bos indicus, assembly GCF_029378745.1. NCBI lineage: Eukaryota > Metazoa > Chordata > Mammalia > Artiodactyla > Bovidae > Bos > Bos indicus. The sequence goes on along the minus strand of NC_091789.1, from coordinate 104,217,576 downwards.
TTCTGTGTTGGGTACATGCTGCTGCTGCTGCTAAGTTGCTTCAGTTGTGTCTGACTCTGTGCAACCCCATAGACAGGAGCCCACTAGGCTCCTCTGTCCCTGGGATTCTCCAGGCAAGAATACTGGAGTGAGTTGCCATTTCCTTCTCCAATGCATGAAAGTGAAAAGTGAAAAGTGAAAGTGAAGTTGCTCAGTCATGGCCGACTCTTAGCAACCCCATGGACTGCAGCCTACCAGGCTCCTCTGTCCATGGGATTTTCCAGGCAAGATTACTGGAGTGGGTTGCCATTGCCTTCTCCAGTGTTGGGTACATAAATATTCACAACTGTTTTATCTTCTCAGATTTATCCCTTGATCATTATCTAATGTCCTTCCTTATCTCTTGCAACAGTCTTTATTACAAAGTCTATTTTTTCTGATGTGACTATTTCTACTCCAGCTTTCTTTTGATTTCCATTGCATGGACTATGTTTTTTCATGCTCCCACTTTCAGTCTATATATTTCCCTAGGTCTGAAGTTGGTTTCTTGTAGAGAGCATATATATCTGTCTTGTTTTGGTATCCACTCAGCCACTCTATGTCTTTTGGTTGGAATATTTAGTCCATTCACATTTAAGGTCCAGAAGCAGAAGGTATTAAACGAGGTGGCAAGAATACATGGAAAAGTTGTACAAAAAAGGTCTTAATGACCTGGATAGCCACAATGGTGTGGTCACTCACATAGAGCCAGACATCTTGCAGTCTGAAGTCAAGTGGGCATTAGGAAGCATTACTACCAACAAAGCTAGTGGAGGTGGTGGAATTCCAGCTGAGCTATTTCAAATCCTAAAAGATGACGCTGTGAAAGTGCCACACTCAATATGCCAGCAAATTTGGAAAAATCAGCAGTGGCCACAGGACTGGAAAAGGACAGTTTTCATTCCAATGACAAAGAAGGGCAATGGCAAAAAATGTTCAAACACAATTGTTCTCATTTCACATGCTAGCAAGGTAATGCTCAACATCCTTCAAGCTAGACTTCAACAGTATCTGATCTGAGAAATTTCAGATGTAGAAGCTGTATTTAGAAAAGACAGAAGAACCAGAGATCAATTTATCAACATCCATTTGATCACAGAAAAAGCAAGGGAATTCCAGAAAAGCATCTGCTACATTACTACACTAAAGTCTTTGACTTTAGTTTATGACTTTGTTGTGAATCACAACAAACTGGAAAATTCTTAAAGAGATGGAAATACCAGACCACCTTACCTGCATCCTGAGAAATCTGTATGTAGGGCAAGAAACAACAGTTAGAACTGGACATGGAACAATGGACTGGTTTCAAATTGGGAAAGGAATATGTGAAAGCTTTATATCATTACTTTGCTTATTTAACTTATAGGCAGAGTTCAGTTCAGTTGCTTAGTTGTGTCCGACTCTTTGCGACCTCATGAACTGCAGCACGCCAAGCCTCCCTGTTCATCACCATCTCCCAGAGTTCACTCAAACTCACGTCCATCGAGTCAGTGATGCCATCCAGCCATCTCATCCTCTGTTGTCCCCTTTTCCTCCTGCCCTCAATCCCTCCCAGCATCAGAGTCTTTTCCAATGGGTCAACTCTTTGCATGAAGTGGCCAAAGTACTGGAGTTTCAGCTTTAGCATCATTCCTTCCAAAGAAATCCCAGGGCTGATCTCCTTTAAAATGGACTGGTTGGATCTCCTTGCAGTCCAAGGGATTCTCGAGAGTCTTCCCCAACACCACAGTTGAAAAGCACATGATGTGAAATACCAGACTGGATGAATCACAAGCTGTAATTAAGATTGCCAGGAAAAATATCAGTAACTTAAGATAAGCAGATGACATCACCTTAATGCAGAAAGTGAAGAGGAACTAACTAAAGAGCCCCATTGAGGAAGATGAAAGAGGAGAGTGAAAAACCTGGCTTAAAATTCAACATTCAAAAAATGAAAATCATGGCACCCTGTCCCATCACTTTATGGCAAATAGATGGGGAAAAAATGGAAACAATGACAAACTTTATTTTCATGGCCTCCAAATTCACTGTGTGTAGTGACTGTATACATGAAATTAAAAGACACTTGCTCCTTGGGAGAAAAGCTATGACAAACCTAGACAGTATTTTGAAAAACAGAGACATCACTTTGCCAACAATGGTCCATATAGTCAAGCTATGGTTTTTCCGGTAGTCATGTATGGATGTGAGAGTTGGATCATAAACAAGGCTGAGAGCCATAAAAATGATGCTTTTGAACTACGGTGCTGGAGAAGACTCTTGAGAGTTCCTTGGAAAGCAAGGAGATCAAACCAATCAATATTAAAGTAAATCAGCCATGAATATTCATTGGAAGGATTGACAGTGAAGCCAAAGTTCCAATACTTTGGCCACCTGATGCAAAGATCTAACTCATTGGAAAAGACTGATACTGGGAAAGATTGAAGGCAGGAGGAGAAGGGGGTGAGATGGTTGGATGGCATCACTGACTCAGTGGACATGAGTTGGAACAAACTCTGGGAGATGGTGAAGAACAGGAAAGCCTGGTGTGCTGCACTTTAGACAGTTCCCCTGCAGAGCAACCTGGAGCTTGAGCAGTGTAGACCACGAAAGCACACATGCCATGAGTGGGGGCAAACCCAGTGTGGCCCAGACACTGCGAGCACTCCCCACACATGCCAGTGATATTTGTTTGCAGTGTTCCTTCCTCCCCACAGCACAACTGAAAAAGTGAGCCTAAATAAGTGACCATCTCCACCCCCTTGTGCCAGAGTGGAAATTATACACTGAAGAGACTTGCAAACAGAAGAGGCCAAAATGAACAGAGGGAACTGCTTGGGAAGTGACAGGTGCAACAGGTTAAATCCTGTAGCTAGCACCAACTACATTAGAAGGGGCCTACAGACATCAAAAAGAAGTATAAGCTGGAACAAGGAACGATCTGAAACTGAACTGACCCCACAGTGTCTGCAACAGCTCCAGAGAAATTCCTAGATATATTTTACTATTATCATTTTTAAAATTTTTAATTTTAAGTCCTTTATTACTCTTTTAATTTTCATTTTTATAACCCACTATTACCTTGCAAAAAAAAAGACCCTATGTTTAAAGCAAATTTCATATATACTTTTTATAATTTCTGTGATTTTTTTAATATTGTATTTTTGAAGATCTGACCTCTACACTAGATTTTTAATCTTCGCCTTTTAGTCTTTGTTATCAATTTTGTACCTTTATGAATCTAATTTTCAGTACCCATTTTTACTTAGGAGTGTGATTACCGGCTTGATTGCCCTCTCCCCTTTTTGACTCTCCTTTTTCTCCCCCAGGTCACCTCTATCGCCTCCTTCCCCCTTCTCTTCTGTACCCAACTCTGTGAATCTCTTTGGATATTCTGGGCTGTGGAGAACACTTAGGGAAATGATCACTGACTAGATCTGCATCTCTCCTTTTGACTCCCCCTCTTCTCCTACTGGTCACCTCTATCTCCCTCCTCCCTCTTCTCTTCTCTATGTAACTCTGTGAACCTTTTTGGGTGTTCCAGGCTGTGGAGAGCACATAGGGAATTCATTACTAGCTAGATGGCTCTCTCCCCTTTTGACTCCCCCACTTCTGCTCCTGGTCACCTCTGTCCCTTAGTCCCTCTTCTCTTCTCTATGTAATTCTGTGAACCTCTCTGGGTGTCCCTCACTGTGGAGAAACTTTGCATCTTTAACCTAGATGTTTTATCATTGATGCTGTATAGATGGAGAGGTCTTGAGGCTACTGTAAGAATAAGACTGAAAACCAGAGGCAGGAGGGTTAAGTCCAAATCCTGAGAATACCAGGGAACTCCTGACTCCATGGAACGTTAATTGACAAGAGCCCACCCAAAAGCCTCCATACCTATACTGAAACCAAGCTCCACCCAAGGGCCAACAAGCTCCAGAGCAAGACATACCACGCAAATTCTCCAGCAACACAGGAACATAGCCCTGAGCTTCAATATGTAGGCTGCCCAAAGTTACTCCAAACCCACTGACATCTCATAACTCATTACTAGACACCTCATTGCACTCCAGAGAGAAGAAATCCAGCTCCACCCACCAAACACCGACACAAGCTTCCCTAACCAGGAAATCCTGACAACCCACCCACACAACCCTACCCACAGGGAGGAAACTCCACAATAAAGAGAACTCCACAAACTGCCAGAATATGGACAGTGAAAGTGAAGTCGCTCAGTCGTGTCCAACTCTTTGAGACCTCATGGACTGTAGCCTACCAGGCTCCTCCCTCCATGGGATTCTCCAGGCAAGAGTACTGGAGTGGGTTGCCATTTCCTTCCCCAGGGGATCTTCCCAACCCAGGGATTGAACCCAGGTCTCCCGCATTCCAGGCAGATACTTTAATCTCTGAGCCACCAGGGAAGCCCAGAATTTGGAAAGGTCACCCCAAACACAGCAATATAAACAAGATGAAGAGGCAGAGAAATACCCAGCAGGTAAAGGAATAGGATAAATGCCCACCATACCAAACAAAAGAGGAAGAGATACGGAATCTACCTGATAAAGAATTCCGAAAAATGATAGTGAAAATGATCCAAAGTCTTGAAAACAAAATGGAGTTACAGATAAATAGCCTGGAGACAAGGATTGAGAAGATGCAAGAAAGGTTTAATGAGGACCTAGAAGAAATAAAAAACAGTTACTATATAATGAATAATGCAATAAATGAGATCAAAAACACTCTGGAGGAAACCAACAGTAGAATAACAGAGGTAGAAGATAGGATAAGTGAGGTAGAAGATAGAATGGTAGAAATAAATGAAACAGAGAGGAAAAAATAAAAACGAATTAAAAGAACTGAGGACAATCTCAGAGACCTTTGGAACAATGTTAAACGCCCCAACATTCAAATCATAGGAGTCCCAGAAGAAGAAAAAGACAAAAAGAAAGACCATGAGAAAATACTTGAGGAGGTAATGGTTGAAAACTTCCCTAAAATGGGGAAGGAAGTAATCACCCAAGTTCAAGAAACCCAGAGAGTCCCAAACAGGATAAACCCAAGGTGAAACACCCCAAGACACATTTTAATCAAATTAATGAAGATCAAACACAAAGAACAAATATTAAAAGCAGCAAGGGAAAAGCAACAAATAACACACAAGGGCATTCCCATAAGAATAACAGCTGATCTTTCAATAGAAACTCTTCAGGCCAGAAGGGAATGGCTGGACATACTTAAAGTGATGAAAGAGAAAAACCTATAACCCAGATTACTGTACCCAGAAAGGATTTCATTCAAATGTGAGGTAGAAATCAAAAGCTTTACAGGCAAGCAAAAGCTGAGAGAATTCAGCATCACCAAACCAGTTCTCCAACAAATCCTAAAGGATCTTCTCTGCACAGGAAACACAGGAAAGGTGTATAAACTCGAACTCAAAACAACAATGTAATTGGCAACGGGATCGTACTTATCAATAATTACCTTAAATGTAATTGGGTTGAATGCCCCAACCAAAAGACAAAGGCTGGCTGAATGGATACAAAAACAAGACCCCTATATATGCTGTCTACAAGAGACCCACCTCAAAACAAGGGACACATACAGACTGAAAATGAAGGGCTGTAAAAAGATATTTCATGCAAATGGAGACCAAAAGAAAGCAGAAGTAGCAATATTCATATCAGATAAAATAGACTTTGAATGAAGGCCATGAAAAGAGAAAAAGAAGAATACTACATAATGATAAAAGGGTCAATCCAAGAAGAATATATAGCAATTATAAATATATATGTACCCATCATAGGAACACCACAATATGTAATGCTAACAAGTATGAGATGAGAAATTAACAGTAACATAATAATAGTGGGAGACTTTAATACCCCACTCACACCTATGGATAGATCAACTAAACAGAAAATTAACAAGGAAACACAGACTTTAAATGATACAATAGACCAGTTAGACCTAATTGATATCTACAGGACATTTCACCTCAAAACAATGAATTTCAATTTTTTCTCAAGTGTGCACAGAACATTTCTAGGATAGATTACATCCTAGGCCATAAATCTCATCTTGGTAAATTCAAATAAATGAAATCATTCCAAGCATCTTTTCTGATCACAATGTGGTAAGATTAGATGTCAACTACAGGAAAAAAAAATATTAAAAATACAAATATATGGATGCTAAACAACATGCTTCTGAATAACCAACAAATCACAGAAGAAATTAAAAAAGAAATCAAAATATGCATAGAAATGGATGAAAATGAAAACACAACAACTGAAAACCTATGGGACTCAGTAAAAGCAGTGCTAAGGGGAAGGTTAATAGCAATACAAGCTTACCTCATGAAACAGGAGAAAAATTAAATAAATAACCTAACTCTAAACCTAAAACAATTAGAAAAAGAAGAAATATATAACCCTAGGATTAGTAGAAAGAAAGAAATCATAAAAATTAGGGCAGAAATGAATGAAAAAGAAACAAAGGAGACCTTAGCAAAAAAAAAAAATAATAATAATAACAAAACTAAAAGCTGGTTCTTTGAGAAGGTAAATAAATAGACAAACCATTAGCCAGATTCATCAATAAAAAAAGGGAGAAGAATCAAATCAACAAAATTAGAAATGAAAATGGAGAAATCACAACAGACAACACAGAAATACAAAGGATCATAAGAAACTACTATCAGCAACCATATGCCAATAAAATAGAAAACTGGGAAGAAATGAACAAATTCTTAGAAAAGTATAACTTTCCAAAACTGAACCAGGAAGAAATAGAAAATCATAACAAACCCATCACAAGCATGGAAATCGAAACTGTAATCTGAAATCCTCCAGCAAATTAAAAGCTTTTGCACAACAAAGGAAACTGCAAGCAAGATAAAAAGACAGCCTTCAGAATGGAAGAAAATAATAGCAAATGAAGCAACTGACAAAGAATTAACCTCAAAAATATACAAGCAGCTCCTGCAGCTCAATTCAGGAAAATAAACTACCCAATCAAAAAATGGGCCAAAGAACTAAAAAGACATTTCTCCAAAGAAGACATACAAAAGAGTAACAAACACATGAAAAGATGCTCAACATCAATCATTATTAGAGAAATGCAAATCAAAGCCACAATGAGGTACCATTTCACGCCAGTCAGAATGGCTGCTATCCAAAAGTCTACAAGCAATAAATGCTGGAGAGGGTGTGGAGAAAAGGGAACCCTCTTACACTGTTGGTGTGAATGCAAATTAGTACAGCCACCATGGAGAACAGTGCGGAGATTCCTTTAAAAACTGGAAATAGAACTGCCATACGACCCAGAAATCCCAATACTGGGAACACACACTGAGGAAACCAGAATTGAAAGAGACATGTGTACCCCAATGTTCATAGCAGCACTGTTTACAATAGGCAGGACATGGAAGCAACCTAGATGTCCATCGGCAGATGAATGGATAAGAAAGCTTTGTGATAAGAAAGCTGTATATTTCATATACACATTAAAAAGAATGCATTTGAATCAGTTCTAATGAGGTGGATGAAATTGGAGCCTATTATACAGAGTGAAGTATATCAGAAAGAAAAACACCAATACAGTGTATTAATGCATATATATGAAATTTAGAAAGATGGTAATGATGACACTATATGTGAGACAGCAAAGGAAAAACAGATGTAAATAACAATCCTTTGGACTCTGTGGGAGAAGGCAAGGGTGGGATGATTTGAGAGGGTAGCATTGAAAAGTGTATATTATCACATGTGAAGTGGATCGGTGGTCCAGGTTCGATGCATGAGACAGGGTGCTCGGGGCTGGTGCACTGGAATGACCCTAAGGGATGGGATGGGGAGGGAGGTGGGAGGGGGCTTCTGGATGTGGAACACATGTGCACTCATGGCTGATTCATGTCGATGTAGGGCCAAAACCACTACAATATTGTAAAGTAATTGCCTCACTTCAGTCACTCAGTCGTGTCCAACTCTTTGCGACCCCATGAACTGCAGCTCACCAGGCCTCCCTGTCCATCACCAACTCTCTGAGCCCACCCAAATCCATGTCCATTGAGTCGGTGATGGCATCCAACCATCTCATTCTCTGTCATTCCCTTCTCCTGCCCTCAATCTTTTCCAGTATCAGGGTCTTTAAAATGAATCAACTCTTCACATCAGGTGGCCAAATTAATGGAGTTTCAGCTTCAACATCAGTCCTTCCAATGAACACCCAGGACTGATCTCCTTTAGGATGGACTGGTTGGATCTCCTTGCAGTCCAAGGGACGTCTTCTCCGTACCACAGTTAAAAAGCATCAATTCTTTGGCACTCAGGTTTTTTTATAGTTCAACTCTCACATCCATACATGACCACTAGAAAAACCATAGCCTTGACTAGACAAATCTTTGTTGGCAAAGTAATGTCTCTGCTTTTTAATATGCAGTCTAGGTTGGTCATAATTTTTCTTCCAAGGAGTAAGCGTCTTTTAATTTTGTGGCTGCGGTCACCATCTGCAATGGTTTTGGAGCCCCGCAAAAAAAGTCAGCCACTGTTTCCACTGTTTCCTCATCTATCTGCCATGAAGTGATGGGACCAGATGCCATGATCTTAGTTTTCTGAATGTTGAGCTTTAAGCCAACTTTTTCACTCTCCTCTTTCACTTTCATCAAGAGGCTCTTTAGTTCCCCTTCACTTTCTGCCATAAGGGTGGTGTCATCTGCATCTCTGAGGTTATTGATATTTCTCCTGGCAATCTTGATTCCAGCTTGTGCTTCCTCCAGCCCAGTGTTTCTCATGATGTACTCTGCACAGAAGTTAAATAAGCAGGGTGACAATATAGAGCCTTGCTGCTACTGCTGCTGCTAAGTCACTTCAGTCGTGTCCAACTCTGTGTGACCCATAGACGGCAGCCCACCAGGTTCCCCCGTCCCTGGGATTCTCCAGGCAAGAACACTGGAGTGGGTTGCCATTTCTTTCTCCAATGCATGAAAGTGAAAAATGAAAGTGAAGCCGCTCAGTCGTGACTGACTCTTAGCGGCCGCATGGACTGCAGCCTACCAGGCTCCTCTGCCCATGGGATTTTCCAGACAAGAGTACTGGAGTGGGGTGCCATTGCCTTCTCCAATACAGCCTTGATGTACCCCTTTTCCTTTTTGGAACCAGTCTATTGTTCCATGTCCAGTTCTAACTGTTGTTTCCTGACCTGCATACAGGTTTCTCAAGAGACAGTTCAGATGGTATGCTTTTCCCATCTCTTTCAGAATTTTTCACAGTTTATTGTGATCCACACAGTCAAAGGCCTTGGCATAGTCAATAATGCAGAAATAGATGTTTTTCTGGAACTCTCTTGCTTTTTCGATGATCAAGCATATGTTGGCAATTTGATCTCTGGTCCTCTGCCTTTTCTAAAACCAGCTTGAACATCTGGAAGTTCATGGTTCATGTATTGCTGAAGTCTGGCTTGGAGAATTTTAAGCATTACTTTACTAGTGTGTGAGATGAGTGCAATTGTGTGGTAGTTTGAGCATTCTTTGACATTGCCTTTCTTTGGGATTGGAATGAAAACTGACCTTTTCCAGTCCTGTGGCCACTGCTGAGTTTTCCAAATTTGCTGGCATATTGAGTGCAGCACTTTCACAGCATCATCTTTCTGGATGTGAAATAGCTCAACTGGAATTCCATCACCTCCATTAGCTTTGTTCATAGTGATGCTTTCTAATGCCCACTTGACTTCACACTCCAGGATATCTGGCTCTAGGTGAGTGTTAGTGATCACACCATTATGATTATCTGGGTTGTGAAGATCTTTTTTGAAAAGTTCTTCTGTGTATTCTTGCGACCTCTTCTTAATATCTCCAGCTTCTGTTAGGTCCATACCATTTCTGTGCTTTATTGAGCCTGCCTTTGCATGAAATGTTTCCTTGGTATGCTAATTAAAATTAATTAATTAAAAATAAAAATTAAGAAATAAAGAGAACACTGTGAGAGATGGAGAGAGGACAGAGTGTAGAACACTGGCTTCAGGTAAGAAAGTAACTTGAGTTCCACCTTCTCTGATTTCCCAGTTTAACTAAGCATGTGTTTTACATGCTTTGGCTAGGGCAGAGCACATAGCAGTTTCTCATTCAAAGGCCTTGTATCTTCCCTTTGAGGATATCCTTGGTTTAAGTCAGCACTGAATTTCTAGAGGGTCCTTAAAAGCCCAGCTCAAAAGTGAGCAGTCCATGAAATTTTACATGATTCTCTTCTGCCCCCTCTACCACTAGTCAGATGTAACTCATCTGGGATTTCATAGCACACATATAGGACTTCTACTTAGGTCCTCAAAATTTTGTCTCTAAATCAGTTGGCAAATATGGGATTTACTGTGCTGGTTGGGGTGATCATGCCTGACTATCAAGGAGGAATTGGACTGTTACTTCACAATGGAAGTAAGGAAGAGCATGTCTGGAATACATGAGATCCCTTATGGCATCTTTTACTATTACCATGCCAGTGATTAAAGTCAGTGGAAAACTATGACAACCCAAGCCATGTAGGACTGCTAATGACCTGGACTTTTCAGAAATGAAGGTTTGGGTCACTCTGTCAGGCAAAGAAGTACAGCCAGCTGAGGTGCTTGTTGAGAGTAAAGGGAATACTGAATGGACAGTGGAAGAATGTGGTTATGAATACTTAGCTATGACTATGTGACCAGTTATAGGAATGAGGACTATAATTATCATGACTATTTCCTTCTCATTTTGTTTTAAGTAGGTTTGTGTGAATGTTTCTTCCTGAATGTTTTCACTAGATTAACTTTTTAATCAGTAAATTAGATTTCCCTCTATAATATGTGTGGGCCTCTTCTAATCAGTTAAAGGCCTAGATAGAAGCCCCCAAGCAAAAGAGTATTTCCCAGTGCACTGCCTTTAGATTTTAACTGGAACTTCAGTTCTTCCTCCTTCTAAATGGAATATTGACTTCCCTTGAGTTTTCAGCCCACTTGGTGCAGTCTGTAGATTGGATTTTCTAGCCTCCACAATTATATGAACCAATTCCTCATAACAAATCTCTTTATGTATGTGATTAAATACATTTATGTATTGGTTCTGTTCTACTAGCTAGGCTGCCTAGAGTGGCCATGTAGCCACAGTGTAGGAAACAAGTTCATCAAAAATAGTTCAACACTTTCTGGATAGTTTAAATAGATCAAAACAATAGTAAAAATACATCTCGGACTTTCTCTGGTGTTGTTGTGGGAAGTGTGGGGTCAGTTCATTTTCGGATAGTTCCTTGATCCGGCTTATATTTCTCAAGATCTATAGGCCCCATCCTATGTAGTTGGTACTAACTACAGGGTTTTAATCTATTGCACCTTTCACTTCCAAGGAGGTTCCCTCTGTTTTAGCTTCTTCTGTTTGCTGGTCTCTTCAGAATTGGTTTGTATCAGGAGGGGAAAAAACCCTCTCAGGTCCTTATCCAAGCCAGGATGGAGATGGAAATCCCTACCTGTCTGACTCCAGAGCCCAATTTCTGAGGAAAGCTTTTCCTTCAAGAAATATTTTAGCTTCTGGTAGAGTGAGGTTCACCAGTCTCTAAAGTTCATAGTCAGCTACAGCAATGCTGGCAGCATAACAATTTCATGACATACACATCACTCCCAGCTCTGAGTTTCCCACAAACTGAAGCTCCCATAATATTGAGTATGTAGCCAAAGTGGGCTGAGAAGAATATAGCCTCTACTGATCTTGTGCTCTTGGTAAAATGCAAATGGCAACTTGCAGGATCCTCCAGGTCCTAAGATAATATATCTTTGCATTCTGAGCAAGGAAATCTGTTCTCAACACTGAACTTTTGTCCAACTCCAGTCTTGAAAGCCCCAATACCCCAGGGTTTCAGAAGATAATTGTCACTCTGGCACTCCCTAAAAGTTGCCAACTTGATGTCATGGTATTATCAAGCCCACTAGTACTCCTGCCTTTTAGGACTCTTTTTAAATTTTCCAGGATGTCCACCTCCCCATCCATCCATCTTACAGTTTCCCATGCATGACGTGCTGATTGTTGTCTTCACAACAATCCCATACCTCTCACCACCCACTCCAAACACACACACCATTTTCAGAACTTCTGATCATTTTTCAAAGAACACCTCCTCTGGGATTCAGGATCTAATCTGTTTCCTTGACTTTTTCAAACAGTGAAGCACTTCTTTTACAAACTTGGGCTCGATCGTTTTTTTCTTAGGATGTATCCCACTGATCTGATTCCTCACTGGTTTATTGTTCTCTCCTAATTAGACCATGGATTCCTTGAGAGCATACTTGTCTTTTAAATTCTGTATCCAAGCACCCAGCTCAGTTCCTGGCACATAGTCTGTCTTCTGAATGAAGAAATTAATGAATAAACAAATACAATGAGTGACTTAGAAAAAATCATTTCAGTTCCCTGCAAGATTCAGAATAGGGATCATTACTGTCCTCACAACTTTTTGAGGACAAATTAATTATCATAGGTTCAAAACTTCTGGCAAAATTATAGAGATCAAAAGTATATCAGTAACTGCCAGGGGAGTGGGAGGACAGCATGGAATAGAAAGGTACATGAGGGAAATTTTGGGGGGTGATAAAATGTTCTATATCATGATTGTGTTGGTGGTTATGTGACTATACATATTTTTCAAACTGCCTCAAATTTCATACTTAAACTTGGTGAGTTTTAATTTGAGTAAATTATATATTCATAAAGCTGAACCAAAATACTCTAGATTCTCTCTTATTAATAAGTTGATGAGGAGAAAGTAGTGTAGAAGAGTTGGGGAGGATGAGCTTTAAGTTTCAGGATCCAATGTGTTTCTCCTGACTCTAGGTTATAGGCAGTCTCTGGATCTGGTGAATTTTTTTTTACAGAGTAGAGATTCTGATCACAATAATATGTGTTAAAGTTTTTAAAATGCAGCCATATCCATCATCTCTTTGGAGCCTCATATCCTGAGAGGGCAAGGCATCGTATTATTGCCCCTATTTAACAGAGTCAGAGAAAAAGTCTCAAGTTGATCTTAAACAACCTTAAGATTAGCTAACATTAGCAAAACCAGTATTGGACTTGGGTGTTTTGATTATCAAGTCTGTGTTAATTATACTACATCTAACTGTATTATCTTTCTAGCCTTGAAAGCTCCTTTCTTCCTGAGAATCCAGACCATTTGATGTAAGCCATTTTTATTACTATTATTACTCTCATAAAAAGACCAAGGATGAACCAGGACTACAAAAACAATTGCTTAAGTATTTCAAGTATTGTGAATGCCATAGAGTTCCCCAAGGCTTTCTTGGTGACTTCCATCATTCCTTTTAATCATTGAGTCTGGACACTTTATCCTGCTGGAACCACCTCCCTGGATTTCATTTCCTGAGGCCATACAAAGTCTGGCTTCCCCAAAGCAAGGGCCTTATCACACATGACTAGTTGTTGCCTTTGAGCATACAAAAACTATTGATTAGAAGTATGCTGATCATTTGTTCTCTGAGTAAAAAGAGGACCAGCATAGAGATCTGGCTGAAATGAAAACAGGTGTTCAGATTTGTCTGTTGATGCCCTTTGTATTAGGAGTAATGAATCAGTTTGAATCTGGACCAAGGAACTCAAGTGAGGGAAGGCTGGCAAGAAAGCAAGTGTGCGGAGGCAGCAAATAGAAGGCAAGCCAAGTGCCATAGAACTTTTCCTCTGGGCCATACTTTGCAACTGCCAAACTAACAAAACAAAACAAAACTCTCAACTTCATGACACCTCTCCCTGACCAAGAGTTTTTGTCATGAAACAGGCTTGAAGTGCTGTGACTAGATGTCTATTTCTGAGCAAGAATATTCAAGTTTGAGGGTAATGATTAGTGAAAGCTAAGTCACTAGGCCAGATATCTCTGGGGATTGCATTTTAGCTGTAATTTCTCACCAGGGTTTAACCACAGATCTGTAGATACTTGTTCCCACATAGACTGACTCATGCAGACATAGAGACATAATAGAAAACAGATATCTGCACACACCTCAACCAAAAAGATGCAAATTAACAGGCCCATAGATACAAATGCATACAAAAAAGTATCAAATGTCAAAATACCCAAAGATAAACTCAGATAAAAATATGTTGATATAGAGAGATATAGATATATAGAAAGGGAGAGACACAAAGGGGGTCACACACAAACAAAAACTTCAGTTAAAAAAACACATTGTAGTCATGCTCAAGGAAAACCATACATGCATAAGAGAAGTACTCTAATTCAGATATGTAGGTGGACAAAGATGCATGTATATTAATAGATATATATGAACAAGCATGCACATGCACAGAGATATAACAAGAAAAACCTACACTTACTACACTCACCTAAGTACTCAACAGACATGGATATGAAGACATGGAGGTAGAGAAGCCTCTGAATTCCTAAGCATCAGGTATTATATCTGCATTTATAAAACATCTTCTCCAAGGAAATGCATATAAACATGCCACCAGTTAGCACTGAAGATGATCATGAACCCAGAGGGTATAATAAAAGTAAATCAAATCACATATGCCTTAAAAATCTCACAGTCCACCATCCAGTCTGCTACAGGAAAGGCAGCCAAACACATTGGCAGCAGCAGGGTGTGTGGAAGTCATAAAAAGTCTTCAATTTATCTCATAGGAAAATTAACCTCAGGGAGAAAAGGTTAATGCTCCCAATTTTTTTTCTTTTTTTTGGTAGTCATAAAATAAACCCATTTTAAAACAATTTAAAAAAATTGTCTCCATTCCACATACTGGAAGCTCTAATATTTGCAATTTGTCTAATAAAAAGAAAGCTTAGAGAAAATAAATGGTCTTAGATGCCCAGTAAGTTCCAAAGGAACTAAGAAAACAGATCTTACCTCATTAATATGCTCAGTTCCTGGTCCCTGAGGTTTGAAGTATCCACCAATGTTCTTGCAGGTTTCTAGTGTCTTGGAGCCCTGGTCCAAGTTATCTGTGGTAAAAGAATACCCTTTAGATTGAATACCGACTGCAGCTTCTTTTAGAGAGGTTCTGGCTGCTGGTCAACCTAGTATACCACTCAGAACCACCAGAACTGAGGTGAATGAGGCATGGGAGGTAAGGTTCTGCTCAAGTGATTCCAGTAATGGGGAGAAATATCAGAAAGAGAAAAATTTTTTAAAGTACCATTTAAAAATCACATAAAGCTATGCAGAAGTAAACTTAACCAAGGAGTTGAAAGACCTACACTCTGAAAACTATAAAATATTAATGAATGAAATTGGAGATGAAAGAAGGGATGGAAAGATATCCAGTGCTCTGGAATTGGAAGAAGTAATACTGTTTAAATGGCCATACTCCCCAAAGCAATCTACAGATTTAAAGTAATCCCTACCAAAGTACTCATGACATTTTTCACAGAACTATAACAAATCATCCCAAAATGTATGTGAAGTGAAAGTTGCTCAGTCATGTCCTACTCTTTGTGACCCCATGGACTATACAGTCCATGGAATTCTCCATGCCAGAATATTGGAGTGGTAGCCTTTCCCTTCTCCTGGGGATCTTCCCAACCAAGCATTGAACCCAGGTCTCCCACATTGCAGGTGGATTCTTTACCTGCTGAGCCACAAGGGAAGCCCAAGAATACTGGAATGGGTAGCCTATCCCTTCTCCAGCAGATCTTCCAGACCCAGGAATTGAACTGGAATCTCCTGCATTGCAGGCAGTTTCTTTACCAACTGAGCTATTAGGGAAGCCCTCCCAAAATGTATGTGGAACCACAAAAGATCCTGAAGCCATAAAAATAATGAAATATTGCCATTTGCAGCAATGTGGATGGGCATAGAGGATAATATGCTTAGTCTAATAAGTCAAAGAAAGAATGTACTATATGTTACTGCTGCTGCTGCTAAGTCGCTTCAGTTGTGTCTGAATCTGTGCGACCCCATAGATGGCAGCCCACCAGGCTCCCCCGCCCCTGGGATTCTCCAGGCAAGAATACTGGAGTGGGTTGCCATTTCCTTCTCCAATGCATGAAAGTGAAAAGTGAAAGTGAAGTCACTCAGTCGTGTCCAACTAGTGTGACCCCATGGACTGCAGCCCATCAGGCTCCTCCTTCCATGGGATTTTCCAGGCAAGAGTACTAGAGTGGGTTGCCATTGCCTTCTCCCTATATGCTACTACTTACAGGTAAAATCTAAAAAAGAAAAAAAGAAGTAAATCAACATGCAAAACAGAAACAGACTCACAGATATAGAAAATAAGCTTGTGATTGCCAAAGAAGAGAGTTAAAGGGAGAGGGATAAATTAGGAGTATGAGATTAACAGACATACACGGTCTGACAGACATGGTCTGAGGTTCAGTCTGTCCCTAACAAATTTTTCCTGTTTTTTTGCTGTGAGATTAAAAAGCAGTATAAAATCTTGTTCTTACCATAAATGTAGGTTTATGTTCCACATAAAGAAACTTAGTAGGAGAGTAGCAATGCCTGAAGAGCCTGGTGTAGGAGAGTAGCAATGCCTGAAGAGCCTGGTGCTGTGCTCTTGATGTGGTGAGCAAGTCTTTGATGGATGGTGAATGAGTTTTCCTGAATTGTTATCACTCCGATGTTGTACTCTTCTTTCCTCCTTTACTTGGTTAAAACTGTAGAATAATTTTTTTTGCCTACAGTTTCCCTAATAATTTTTGATGATATAACTCTTTATCCCCCTGTCTATCCAAGGATCTCATTCTTTACTAAAGCTTGTTATTTTGGTATATTTTAGTAGGGTTGAAAACAAATATGTACCAGTATAGTTGTCATTTTAACTTTATATATATACCATCGACTTGGCTTACAATAGTTTTATGATTTTAACCACTTATATAGGCTATTTGGTTATCATTTATAAAAGAATAATGTGAAGCTAAAGTAATTGCTAAGCTCTGAATGGAAATAAAATCTTCAAGAAAAGTAATTGCCTCTGCTTTATTATGTGCTGAAAATAAATACTGGAAATACTCAGGCACTGAACTTGGGGTTAAGGGCACTGTTGTTTTAATCTAGTGTATTTGCTTAGAGGAGATAAAATGCAAAAATGGACTGCTAAGTAGATGTTAAAATGTTGTGAAATAGTCTATATTGCTACTGTTTTGGAATTTGCCCAATTATTGGCTTCAAAAATGAAAATTTTAATAACTTAAACTATTGTATATAAAATAGACAAGCAACAAGGATATACTAGGTAGTATACGTAGTTATACCTATTATCTAACCCATAACCTGTAATGGAGTATAATCTACAAAAATACTGAATTGCTATGACATGCCCGTGAAACTAACATAATACTCTAAATCGACTACACTTCAATTTAAAAAAAAAAAGAAAACCTGTAAGAGAACTCAGGTCTTCTAACACCTGGCTCAGTCATTAAGCATGGCTAAAGGATACCTTCACCACAGATATACTAAAATAATAGATAAAGATATATCAGTTTGTTGTTACCTTGCTTCAGCCAGTGTCTTGCTTAGCATTGCTTACAACTGCCCCAGAGCCATTTAACTGAGTGGCATTAGGTTCTTCTTGCTATACTTTCCAACACTCTAGATCAATATGAACCTAAAGTCATCCCTACTGGGAGAGATAGATCCTCAGTGGGAAATTATTTGATTGTCATTGCCAAAAGGGCTTCTGAGTCAGTCAAGCTTCAAGAGGTTTGAGCATAGCTCAGCAAATATGTGGGGTGATATGCATAAGGGTAATGCTTGCATAGGGTCTGCTCTGGAATTCTGGCCCTTTCAAGTAGGAAGCATCCCCCCCCCGCCCCCCGCCCCGCCACACACATACACTTCATTTGGGCTTCCCTGGTGGCCCAGATGGTAAAGAATCTACCTCCAATACAGGAGACCCTGGTTCAATCCCTGGGTCAGGAAGATCCCTTGGAGAAAGGAATGGCAACCCACTCCAGTGTTCTTGCCTGGAGAATTTCATGGATAGAGGAACCTAGCAGGCTACAGTTGATGGGGTTACAAAGAGTCTAACATGTCTAAGCGACTAACACTTCCACTTTTTCAATACTTCATTTAGAAAGTAAATCTTGACTTCCAATATTGCCATATATATATACACACACAATATTATCATAATATAATTGATTTTATATATATATATATATATTTTTTTTTTTTTTTAAAGAGAAAACCTGTAAGAGAACTCAGGTCTTCTAACACCTGAGTGTTATATTATATGTGTTATATTTTATATATATATATATATATATTCAACTATGTAAGGGCCCTGGATAGGTATAAGACATAACTCTTATTTCTTAACTTGTTTATTGTTATTACTATTACTATCATTTCCATCTAGTTGTATAGCACCTCAGAGCTTATAAAGCACTTTTATGTTTGCTATCTGCTTTGAGCTTGTGAAGTTCAAATTATTACCCTAACATTACAGATAAGAAAACTAAGTCTCAAAGTAGTAAAGTGATTTATTCCACATCACATAGATAATAAGTGACAGAGCCAAGAGTCAAATCCAGGTATGTCTGATTTCAAAATTTTTGCTCCTTCCAGCACAACAGGCTATTGGAGAGCAAACTCCATTGACTTTCTAGTTTTGTTCAATAAATATGTGTTGAGTGAATGAGAAAATGAATGAACAATCAGAGGAAGTAGCAAATTCAGATTGGGCCCCATAGTAATGTCTGTTAGTGTGTATGTGGGGTAAGTCCTTGGGTATTCAGAACTGGTAGAGAGCAGTGGGAAGAAGAAAACTGCCATCACTGAGCACCCTGCAAGCCAGAAACTGTGGCAGGAATGTTCATAGATTCTGTTTCACTCATTCTTCACAATGATCCCATAAGTCAGATGTTATCCAGCATCTCATTCCTCAGATGGTGAAACTGAGGTGCAAAGAGGTTATGCAACTTGCACAATGTGGTGGAACAGTAATTTGAACCTGGATCTGTTCAACTTCAAAGCTGATTCTTTCCACTATAATAGTCTGCCTTAGGAAACTCCTGATTAGAAGCCAAGAGGAAGGAACTGGTAGTGTTTATAGAGAAACATGTAAGGACAGAGACTGAGCACTAAAAAAAACTGAAGTCCTTCAGGCCTTGAGCAATATGGAAGTAAAACAGGTACTAAACATAGTGGGAATGGGATCCTTGGATCTCATTGCTATCACAGTCAGGGTTGTAAGAGGAGCTGAAACAGGCTTCCCAAATGGGATCCTGATATCATCCTCCTTCCTAGGGATATTTTTAACCCAAGTGTCTGGTTGGGACCTTGAAAACATGGGAGCCACTTATATCCCTGAGGTGAAAGTGCCAAACTCAGGGGTACATTTTCCCACCCATAGCTTATAAATAAGCCCATAACAGTCCTCAAGGTAGCTATTAATCCTGAATTTGCGAGACTCTCCCTGAGTGATTGCTATTTGCTGTTAGCAGTCAGGAGCATGGTGGGGGTGGGGCACTCTGATGCAATCGGCAGTGGAGTGGAGCAGCTGCTAAAAAGCTTCTGAATTGCTAAGGGGTTGGGCTCATTTTCTAAGAGGGAGAGAGGAAGGAAACAGCTCTGACCATATCCCCTGCTTTATACCCCTGGCCTAATCTCCCAGGGGATTATGAGAGCATGCCTTATTCTCAGGCAGAGGACTTAGAAATTATGGTAGGCATCTGCTGCCACTTTGATGACTTGATTTGTGTCCCACTTGCCATCTTCTTTGAGGGGAAGGAGGTGACTTATTATTCCAGTACAGATGAGCTTGAAAGTAATCAAAGCTTGTAATTCCAATGTTTAAGACTTTGTTCTAGAACTGTAGTAAAATCACATTCTGACATGTTGAAAGTTAGGAGGTTGAAGTCCTGTCTTAACTCTGTTATGAACTGACTTATGACCTTGAACAGGTCCCTTTCCCTGTATCAGCCTATTTCCCCATTCATAGATCAAGAGGACTGAGAAACCTATAAGGACCCTCCTAATTTTGACAGTGAAGGATTATCTCCCTTCAGAATTCTTCACTCTTTCCTTTCACCACCTTGCTGGCTTCTGGGGATTTCTGAGGGAGATGATGCTACAAAAGACCCAAGCTTGCAATTTCTTTGGCTCCTAACTTCACAGAATTCTGGCAAGGAATCACAGAGTTGGAAATAAGCTCCAAGTCAAAGCATCCCACATGTTCTCCACACATGAAGTGAAGATAATAAAAAAGATGTGGCCAGTTCAGAGCAGCTACAGATCCTTTGGGATTGAGGGAATCTTTGGCTCACAGAGAAGTAGGATCAAGGTTCCCAGAGCTTGTAACACTATAGAAAACTTTGGAAAGGAATGTTATGAAATCTTGTGTATCCTTAGTATTCATGCAAATTATATTGCTGTAAAATGACTGGTGGTGGGGTCTGCTAGGAGACTGTTAGGGTGTGGTCTAAGGCCAATGGGTAAGAGAGCATGGATTCTCCCATTTGTACCAAAAGATGGAGCTTTACTTGCAAGTGACAACAGTCTAGCAGGCAGGGTCAGTGGCCTGAGTTAGGAAGGATATACCCTGAAGCTCTAGGAGGTAACTGGTTTTGCTTGGGGGAAATCTCTGTGTTTTGAGTGAGGTAAATGAAGTTGCCTTGAGCCTTGAGGGGCTTTCCATGGTCAGTGGTCAGCAAAACACGGGATGACCTGGGACCCACAGAGAGTAAGTTTAAGCAAGATGCAAAAGAGACAGGGCTAGAATGACACCATGGGAGATGGGAACAATGGGACTGGTCCATTTGAGGCCAGGAGGAAGGTGTATATAGGAGTACTATGAAAATGGTGAAGAGGGGGAACTAGAGTTTATGAGACCTGGAAGGTACTGGGTACAGAGGGCCTTGAGGGGAAAAGAAGGCTTTAGCAAGATATTTGAGTGTATTGATATTAAAGGCCCCAAATAAGAAAAGAAGAGCATGGAGAGGGAAAAATCTATACCTTGTCATTGCTAATGTGAATTTTCAAGTGCCAATGAGGAAAAGTACTAGGGAACTGGGCGGGGCGGGGGGGTGGGGGGGAAGGGTTGTCACAGAAGTAGGATAATGTCAACACAATCTGTCTGTGCATGAGGCCTGCCAAGCATATCCCACCTCAAGAAAAAAAGGGCATAAAAGGCATACCTGTGCAAAGCTTCCTGGATCTCCTCCAACCCACTTGATCCAGTTCCATGGGGATGCTCTGTGAGATGGACAGAGAATGGCATTTTTCCAGAAGGATTTTGAGTGGTGCAGTCCTTGGTGATGGTTCAGCTGGGGGAAAGAAAGTCTGCAAAGAAAACTGTTCAGGATCAGTTACTCATGGGGTTGGGGTGTGGGCCAACACTTTGCTTAAACAGAAGAACTTCCAATCTGAAATATCATCTGATCCAGCCTCCAAATTCAGGCAGGGTCACTATGTATTATCAATAAATGTGATCAAAGATCAAACTACAAAGAGCTTAAAAGACATCAAGGAGTGTTGAAAAGGAAAATTAACTTATTTAAAGAAAATAGCATCTATATGTTTACTCTTTCTTAAGCATTTTGTGTGTGTTTGGTTAGTATTAAGATGGAGGAAGTGAGGATTCTGCATCTGCTATAAAGTTTAACCTTTACTCAATGTGAGGCCTGGAGCAAGTTAATTTATCTAAGTCTCAGTTTCTTCATCTACATAAAAGGGATTGTGATAACACCTAACTTGTAGAATTAAGATTCAAAAATGAGATAATGCATATAAAGCACAAAAATGAGAATGAGAGAGTGAGAGACAATGATTGAAAGAGAGAAACTTTCTCTTGCCAGAAGCACATTTTAGCTAAGACCAAGTCCTCTCCTTTGATATCAACATAACCATCTGTTTTAAATCCCAATCCTTCTTTCTTTTCCAAAATCCTGACCTCCAAGTGGAAAAAGAGGGAAGTAAGTAACATCTGTGAAATAACTGTATAGCACAGTATTATGTATTAGATACCCTACTATGTTTATGCATATTGTCTCATTCAGTCTTCATAACTACTCCATAAGGTAGCTAGTAGCCCATTTTACAATAAGGAAACCAAGGGTCAGAAAAAATAAATGAGTTGCCCACGGTCTCACAACTACTGAATTGTAGGTCTATCTAACTGCTGCTGCTGCTGCTGCTAAGTCGCTTCAGTCGTGTCCGACTCTGTGCAACCCATAGACGGCAGCCCACCAGGCTTCCCGTCCCTGGGATTTTCCAGGCAAGAACACTGGAGTGGGTTGGCATTTCCTTCTCCAACTCATGAAAGTGAAAAGTGAAAGTGAAGTCGCTCAGTCGTGTCCGACTCTAGCGATCCCATGGACTGCAGCCTACCAGGCTCCTCCGTCCATGGGATTTTCTAGGTCTATCTAACTACAGACCAGAAAAGATAAATAGTTCCTTGAGCTGACATTCTTAAAGTTCCTCCTCAATATTCCTAAGTCACATGAACATATTACAGGTTTCTTCCACCTGTACTATTCATCCCTAAGAGGACTGGATGTGGAGAGAAGTTAACAATTTGGATGGAACAAGTGTAAAAACCTAATAAAAACTTCAATTAAATAAAGTCCATATATGCATTAATATACAGTATTTGTCTTTCTCTTTCTGACTTACTTCACTTTGTATAATAGGCTCTAGGTTCATCCACCTCATTAGACATCCTGTATGGGAGGGGAGTTTGGGGGAGAATGGCTACATGTATATGTATGGCTGAGTCTCTTTGCTATTCACCAGAAATTATTGCAACATTGACTATACTCTAATACAAAATTAAAAGTTAAAAGAAAAAATTAAAATAAATAAATTCCAGAGATCAAAACGGGGAGCTCTTAGGACCTGTAATGATAGCAGAGCCCAACAAGAAGAAGAGTCCTCTCCTAGCAAGTGAAGTGAAACTGTTAGTCGCTCAGTCATATCTAACTCTTTGCAACCCTATGGACTATAGCCCACCAGGCTCCTCTATCCAGGAGATTCTCCAGGCAAGAATATTGGAGTGGGTTGCCATTCCCTTCTCTAGGGGATCTTCTCCACCCAGGGATCAAATCCCTGGGATCCCAGCCAAGGATCTCCTGCATTGCAGGCAGATTATTTACCATCCAAGTTACCAATCGCTGGTCTGGGAAGATCCCACATGCCATGGAGCAACTAAGCCTGTGAACTATAACTATTGAGCCTATGCTCTAGAGCCTAGGAACCACAACTACTGAGCCCATGTGCCACAACTACTGAAGCCCAGGCACCCTAGAGCCCATGTTCTGCAGCAGGAGAAGCCACTGCAATGAGAAGCCCGGGTACTGCAACAGTATATTAATGCATATATATGGAATTTAGAAAGATGGTAACAATGACCCTATATGCAAGACAGCAAATGAGACACAGATGTAAAGAACAGACTTTTGGACTCTGTGGGAGAAGGCAAGTGTGGGATGATTTGAGAGAATAGCATTGAAACGTGTATATTATCGTATGTGAAATAGATCGCCAGTCCAGGTTTGATGCATTGAGACAGGGTCCCCAGGGCTGGCACACTGGGATGACCTGAGGGATGGGATGGGAAGGGAGGTGGGAGGGGGGTTCAAGATGGGGAACACATGTACACCCATGGCTGATTCATGTCAATGTATGGCAAAAACCACTACAATTTTGTAAAGTAATTAGCCTCCAATTAAATAAATTTTTTAAAAATAAATAAAAACAAACCAAAAAATAAGCTCTAGGTATAAACTATTATCTACACTGTCCCTGGAGACCTCAGTCCTCAGGAAAAGTAGAGAGAGCCAACCAATTTTTTAAAATAGCAATAAGAAAGAATCCAAGAGACCTCTTTGGGGTAGAGAAAGGCCTACCTTTAGTTCTCCTTAGCACTTGCATTGCACCTAGAGAACAAGTCAGTCTCAGCCTCTGTGAGACATTATATGGAAGACACTTTGTCTATGTAAATGACCTCCTTCTAGACCCAGAATCCCAAGCCCTTTGTTCCTATGCTATGACTAGTGGGCAATTTCAGTGAGAGATGTGCTTATGGGCAAATAATCAAGACTCAATGGAGCTCAAATAGTCACCTTTGTATGCTCTTGGGACCCAGGTGCTAATCAAAGTTCAGAAAGATGAATCTCCAGGGTCTCAATTTCAGCCTACATGGAAGGTCCCATACCCTACTTTTTTACTCCTATAGTCAAGGTACCAGGACATAACTCCTAGATTCACCACTCTCGAGTCAAGCTGTGGAAGGAAAAAGAGGATGCTCAGTACACCTGCGAACCCTTGGGAGACCTCTGATATCTATTCAAGACTACAGATTAGTGCTATTCAGATGAATATTCAGGAAACTGAATTTCTCAGGTTAAGCCTACTGCTCTGCTTATACTTTATTACAATTACCCTCTTGATTTGCTTTTCCCAGGGAAACTCTTTCCATATTTGCTATACTCAGATCCCATAAGCCTCATGCCCTACACACCATGATATGGCACCTCTTTCTTGTCTAAGCCTCATGCCCTACACACCATGATGTGGCACCTCTTTCTTGTCTGTCTGGCTTAGGCTATTCATAGATACATCCTTTAAGACTGGCCATCACCAAGGTCACCAAATGCCGGAACAAGTCTAACTGTTGGGTGTGCCCTGATCTGGCCATAAAAAACAAAATTGTGCCAATGGTAACTTGCTTGAGTGCTCTCTATTGGCCATTACTGTACCCTTTGCCAACCTAACACAAGTCAATGGAAATTGGCTAAGTTCCACTCTCAATTCTGCAAAACCTAGATGAGTTAACTCAGAAGGAAAAAATATCTTAAAGATCAGGGAAGTTGAAATAATGTCTGGCATCATGCCCAAATGCTTTGTGAGTTACCCTTGGTGAGATGGAAAACCACTCATAAAGATTCCTAGTGATCTCTTCACTGGGGCACTTAACTCATCCTCCCATTGTAACTGGACTATGGAGCTACTGAACTCCTCTCAACTCTGGGTTGCTAGACTCAAATATGCTAAAGCTAAAAGCTTCCCAGGACACACTTCAGAAAGAATTACATGATGTGAAATTCTAGCCACCAATCCTTGGGGCTGGAAATGGAACCTTCTTCCCCAAAATTGGAAAACAAGTGGCACAGTGTATGGCTATTAGACCTACAATAACCAATAACTTCCCTAACAATAATAATGGAGCCTGGTTCGCAGATGCCCACATACAATTATATACATCTATCTGAGTTGAGATTGGGGGAGGATCTGGGGAATATATGGGGAACAAATCTCTGAAACCCTGACCAAGATTGTGGAAATACATGAGAAATAAGGCCATGCTACACTAACCAGTCCATGCACACCCTCATAATATTATTTCACTCACCTTCTGAAACACCATTTGTCAACTAATGCGAACACATCCCTCATGCCAAACATCACCCTCAATAGTGACACAGTATATAAAATGGGGGTATCACCACCAAGCACAGGCTTCCATCCGATGCACAGGGAACAGATTCACCCAACTAGGGCTAAATCTAACAACCTAGGTCAGCCCCCATTAGGTGGGAATTTCCCTTGTAGGAATGGGATATCATTTCTTATGTCAAAGATCTCTATACTTTATTCTCCTGACCAAATGGTATAGGATCTGCACAATACAGGCAATAAAAGAAGTCACATATCAACACTTATGCGACCTCCCCTCTTACCATATACCATCCAGTTGAGGAGGCACATACGTTAGTGATAATCCCATCTTGGAAAGACTGGAGATAGGATATTCTATAGCTACAGGGCTCTTTGGTTTGTGGGGATCACCATCCTCACAAGGGCAGTGCTTAATATTTCAATAATGATGCAACAGGGATGGGAAGCCACAGTATCAGCTCTAGAGGTTCAACAAGTCTATTGACAGCTTGGAAGGGGTGGTACTCCAAAATAGGCAGGCTATAGATCTTTCGAATGCAGAACAAGGAGAAACCTGTGCCATTCTGAATGAGACCTGCTGTTTTGGAGTTAACACCTCAATCAAAATTGAAGAAAGCTTTTCAGTTCTCAAAAAGTTCAAAAAAAAAAAAAAAAAAGATCATATAAATCACCTAAGATCTTAATGATTGAGCAGGGGCACCTCCAGATTGGCTCCAGTCCCTCTTTGGGATCTTTTCTTGGAGAGGAGGGATTTGGTGTTGGCTACTGCCTCTGCTAATCACTGTTGTCACCATACTAATTCTGCTCATGGTTGCTCCATGCATTATTAATTGTTTAACCCATTTTGTTTCTGCCCAGGTAACCGAATTACAAAATGCCATAATGCTTCAGAGGGGATACACAGAACTACAGATAAATACTGATGGTATCTACCACTTGCCCTTAGATAGACACTGTTACCCAGACCCTGAGGACCCCAAGGCCTAAGAATAGCAAAAGGGAGAGGCTCAACACCCCTTGCCACCCCAGTTCAGCAGGAAGTAGTCAGAGAGATCTTGGTGTCCCTACTCCTAAAGAACTGGGCCTCCCATCTCTTGAGGGGGGCGTGTTAGGCAGTTAGATTAGGAAGAAAAGGTTCCAAAATTGCAGTCAGACAAAGTGATGACTAGGAGATCACACACACACAGAGTGTGAACAAAATAAAAATCAAAAAAGGAGAACTGTGAAACTGATTGAAGACTTCTGCTGGGAAAATATGCCTGGCACATCCGCTTCTCTGTTTGGCCTCAGGCTCATGCCTCATTTTCATAAGGCACAAGCATTTAAGCCCCAGGTACCACTCAGGTTTTGACAGAATGTGGTCCACTGGAGAAGGGAATGGAAAACCACTTTAAGATTCTTGCCTTGAGAACCCCATAAACAGTATGAAAAGGCAAAATGATAGGATACTGAAAGAGGAACACTCTAGGTCAGTAGGTGCCCAATATGCTACTAGAGATCAGTGGAGAAATAACTCCAGAAAGAAGGAAGGGATGGAGCCAAGCAAAAACAATACCCACCTGTGGATGTGACTGGTGATAGAAGCAAGGTCCGATACTGTAAAGATAAATATTGCATAGGAACCTGGAATGTCAGGTCCATGAATCAAGGCAAATTGGAAGTCGTCAAACAAGAGGTGGCAAGAGTGAAAGTTGACATTCTAGGAATCAGCAAATTCAAATTGACTGGAATGGGTGAATTTAAGTCAGATGACCATTATATCTACTAAAGCAGACAGGAATCCCTCAGAAGAAATGGAGTAGCCATCATGGTCAACAAAAGAGTCTGAAATGCAGTACTTGGGTTCATCTCAAAAATGACAGAATGATCCCTGTTCGTTTCCAAGGCAAACCATTAAATATCACAGTAATCCAAGTCTATGACCCAAGCAGGAATGCTGAAGAAGCTGAAGTTGAACGGTTCTATGAAGACCTCCAAGACCTTTTAGAACTAACACACAAAAAAGATGTCCTTTTCTTATAGGGGACTGGAATGCAAAAGTAGGAAGTCAAGAACACCTGGAGTAACAGGCAAATTTGGCCTTGGAATACAGAATTAAGCAGGGCAAAGACTAATAGAGTTTTGCCAAGAAAATGCACTGTTCATAGCAAACACCCTCTTCCAACAACACAAGAGAAGACTCTACACATGGACATCACCAGATGGTCAACACTGAAATCAGATTGATTATATGCTTTGCAGCCAAAGATGGAGAAGCTCCATACAGTCAACAAAAACAAGACCAGGAG